>NC_142591.1:25607693-25914848 GCF_965207765.1 Zootoca vivipara
AGTATATGATCAATTAATAATTATGGTTTTTCTTTTCTTTCCAAAACTGACTAATAATAATACTAATAAAAGGTAAAGGGACCCCTGACCATCAGGTCCAGTCGTGACCGACTCTGGGGTTGCGCGCTCATCTTGCATTATTGGCCGAGGGAGCCGGCGTATAGCTTCCAGGTCATGTGGCCAGCATGACAAAGCCGCTTCTGGCAAACCAGAGCAGCACATGGAAACGCCGTTTACCTTCCCGCTGTAGCGGTTCCTATTTATCTACTTGCATTTTGACGTGCTTTCGAACTGCTAGGTTGGCAGGAGCTGGGACCGAGCAACGGGAGCTCACCCCGTCACAGGGATTCGAACCGCCGACCTTCTGATCAGCAAGCCCTAGGCTCAGTGGTTTAACCACAGTGCCACCTGGGTCCCCTAGAATAATACTAATAATAAATATTTATTGTTATTTTTTACACCCCACCCATCTAGCTGGGTTTCCCCAGCCACTCTGAGCAGCTCCCAACAGAATATTAAAAACATATCAAACATTAAAAACTTCCCTAAACAGGGCCGCCTTCAGATGTCTTTTAAAAGTCAGATAGTTGTTTATTTCCCTGACATCTGCTGGGAGGGCGTTCCACAGGGCGGGTGCCACTACCGAGAAGGCCCTCTGCCTGGTTCCCTGTAACCTCACTTAGCACAGGGAGGGAACCGCCAGAAGGCCCTCGGAGCTGGACCTCAGTGTCTGGGCAGAACGATGGGGGTGGAAACGCTCCTTCAGGTATTACTTCCCTCCTCTTTCTGTATAGTTTCAGAACAACTGAAAGGTGGAAGTTTTTATTTTATAAAAAACAAACAAATTGATGTTGTTTTCTACTCTTTCCTGGTAGGACTTGGCGGGGTGGGGCTGGACTCCCCACCCTGCTGTTTGAGAACAGATTGGTTGGCTTCTGCCTTGTGTTTTACAACCTATTTAAATCTTTCCAAATCCATAACAGTTCTTTCAGAAACGGTCTGGCAGATTTGCAAACTTGCTAATAATTTAACATTTTGCTAATAACTGCTTGGCCCAATGAAAGGAATCGGCAACAGTGTCTAAACTAGCTCATCGCATTTCACAGTGACTGACAGCTAGATGTCTATGTCAGAGCCAGTTACAAATCATCTGATGGTCTTGACAATAGGTTAGGGATAGCTTCTATCGCATTAGCTTGTTTCTATGGCAATGCTATGGCAATAATAAAGGTATTTGTTGGTACTTGAATAGATTGCCAGAATCAATCCACTTCTTAGAGGTGTCACCTCCTTCACTGTAATGTGAATACTCAAATCCTTTCGTATAAGAAACTCATATATTTGAGACCATCACACCTCTTCCTAATAAGGTTGTATAGGCCTTATTGACAGTCTCATTTATCATTAAGGCATTGAAAAAGGAGCATTTCTGTCCCAAACCACCTCTCAAAGCATCTACGATGAAGTGATTTTATGGCATTACTTTTCCCAGGATACAGCTTGTATCACCTGGGCCCATCAATTTTTTTTAAAAAAACCCAATTAAATAAATGATTGTCCAGGTAGTCTTGAGAGAGCTTTCTTGCTCTTGAAATTTTATCTGAAAAAAATTAAAAAATACTCTTAGTTTTCATTCGGGAGGGGACACATAGCATTCCTGCAAACACACACACACACACACACACAGGGAGAGAGAGAGAGAGAGAGAGAGAGAGAGAGAGAGAGAGAGAGAGAGAGAGAGAGGCATGCATGCATACACGCACACGCACACACGCACACACACACCGACCGACCGACCGACCGACAGACAGACACACACATCTGAAAGTCTTGGGTGAGGCCCCCTAGATTTAGAGGCCCGAGTTGCCCTGCCCTCGCATGAAGTCTTGGGTTTGCAATTTTGGGAGAGGGGAAGTTGCCTACTGGCAGGGCAGTCTCGAGCAGGTCGGGCGGCCTGGCACTGAGGGGCGGAGATCGCTCTGGCGCCCCCGCCCTCGCAGGGCGCAGCATGGCTTCCACACGGCTTTGCCGCGCAGCGCGCCACCTACCGCCCTGGCGCCCCGTGCCACCGGGACTCTACCTAGAGCCGGCCCTGCCTACTAGATTTAGAGGCCCTAGGCTTCAGCCTACTTAACCTATACATAAATCCAGCATTGAGCCTGACTCATCTCTACCTCTTGGCCCCCCTCATCTCCGGTTTTTGCTTCTGCCTCTGATTCTGAATTGCTCTCTGCCACAGCTTCCTTCCTGCTCATTAAACCCTGTTATCTCTTCAGCTTCCTACATCTCCTCCTCCCAGTCTTCTCCCTCTGACCACTCATGGTTGTCCCAGCACCAGTCCCCAGGCTCTGAACCTTCACCAAGGGAAGAAGGACGCCAATTTGTCATTCTAACCCCTACACATCAGTTTGTCCGCCTGCTTTCTTCCTGTAATTTTTGTCCCATGCACAGGGAGAGGGGGCAGCTGAAGGCAGCAATTCTGCATGGGAAAATGGTCAGACTGGGGAGTGTTAAGCAACCCCCTCTGCCTAACAGCACAGTCTCCCAAGGCTGCTTTCAATAGGAGCATTACATATCTTCTTCAGTCTCTTCCATTGAAATAAGCAGGAATTAGAAGTGTTTAACTTCATCTGAATCTTGATAAGGCTTACCTCTATACTCAAGGATCCCCTAGTTTTATGGAACTTACTTCAATAGGAATCTAAAGATAGGATTTCCCTTCCTGGTTTGCTCTGGAGATTGCCCATTTACAATGGCATGAAAGAACAAAAACCCTCAGGTAGGATGGGGATAGGCTTTTCTGAACATTTCCCATGGAAATCGACTTTCCACGCCATTGTCTGGACATATTTTTCAAAAAGTCAAATCTCCCAAACACACACACACACACACACACACACACACACACACACACACACACCAGTGGGAATGGCTTCAAAATGTAATTAATTTCTTGGGACTAGGGGGAAAATGCATAATGTGTAGCAGACTTCTTCCTATTTGGATAGCGTGACCGTAACCAATTAAAAAGGAACCCTTTGCAGAAGTTTCACATCCTGCTTTGGAGTGGGGGCTCCGAGTTGTATTTCCACCCCCTCTTTGTGTCTGAGAACCAGGGAAACATGGCAATAATGCTAGATACACACATATCAGTCTGCAACGATGACAAGGGAAGCAAAGTCGTTCCCAAAGGGTCAGAGGCAAACAGAGCTTAACTAGCTGGCTCAAGTAAAACTTAGAGGTGGTTATTGTTTTTTTCCCCCAAACTGCTGGCCAAAAATACCCCAGTATTTATTTGAAGCTTTTCTTGTACTTAATACTGAGTAATAATCAAAGTATAACTTCCAGACAGCTCCCAACTGATACTTTGTTGCTCAAGAGGAAGACTTTTTGGGGTGAGCTGGGGAGCAGAAACAATACAGATTAACTATCTTTATTTTCTAGAAAGGTGTTAAGGACCTATGGGTCCTTAGGACCTATAGGTTACAGTGCAGGGATGCTTTTGAATATAGGAGCACCAAACATACCCTCCAACATTTCTCCGATGAAAATAGGGATGTCCTATTCAACAACAACAACAACAACAACAACAACAACAACAACAACAACAACAACAACTTTAATTTACTTATTTATACTCCACCCATCTGACTGGGTTGCCTCAGTCACTCTAGGCAGCTTCCAACACATATAAAAACCTAATAAAACATTAAACATTAAAAAACATTCTGTATACGGGGCACCTTCAGATGTCTTCTAAAGGTTGTATAGTTATTTATCTCCTTGGCTCGGGGGCTCACATAACTCTGTACCCCCCAACATTTTTTTCGATAAAAATAGGGAGCTAAGGCTCTAACACTTTGGTCACCTCATGAAAACAGAAGACTCCCTGCAAAAAGACCCTGATGTTGGGAAAGATTGAGGGCACAAGGAGAAGGGGACGACAGAGGACGAGGTGGTTGGACAGTGTTCTCGAAGCTACGAACATGAATTTGACCAAACTGCGGGAGGCAGTGGAAGACAGGAGTGCCTGGTGTGCTAAATGACTAAACAACAACAACAACAACAACAACAACAACAACAACAACAAAAAGACATTCTGGGATCAAATCAGAAATTGGGACTGCTTCTGTAAATCCAGGACTGTCCCTGGAAAATAGGGACACTTGAAGGGTCTGACCATGTTGAGTTCCTTCCCCCTGCCTTCTCATGTGACACAACTTTCCTCTTTGTTCCGTTGTCATCACAATGCCTCATGTTTCCCTGCCCTTCCTGCCCATCACTGGTGGGAGCAGGGAGATGTTCAGTGCCATGACTTCAGGACATTGAATTACCCAATATGACAGGGACGGGATTGATACAGGGCTGCCATTTTCAGCGCCAACTCTTGGCTTTTCTTGACTTGGAATTCCACCTTGAGGAAGGTCTATTATTGCAGAAGTGAGGGGAAGACCACTCTGGCCTCTGTCACTGACCAGAGGACTAAGAGCCACTAGCAGGCAGGTCACGCTCTGTGAGGGACAAGGGATACCAGGAGGTCCCTCCCATCTTAAGTTCCAGCCCATCCCCAAGCGCTGGGGAGAGCAGGGAGAGCTCTGCCTCCAGCGGAGAATCAGGAAGTGGTGTCCGAGGCTCAGGCAAGGTTGCGGAGCCAATGACCCAGGTGGGACAGGAAGGGGGGAGCCCGGGGGGAAGGCCAATTCCCCCAACTCCGGAATTGCGCAGAAAACGTAGGGGGAAGAGGCTGGGTCTCCCAAAGCTTCTTTGCTGGAAGAAAACGCGCCAATCTCCATTCGGAGGTACTGACACCTGACCGTAAGCATGTATATAGATCGTTCTGAGCACTGTAAATAATCAGCACTTAATAAAAGCCTAAAAGGACTATGCTGCGAGGAGTCGTTACTCTAGAGTAGCCACATCAGCCCCTCTGACACGCTCTCTCACTCCTAGCAAGAATATTGCTTCAAGGGAAAGAGTCAGCCTAGCATTACCGTTGCCCAGAGATCCGGTAGCTACAGGTGGATAATTTTCCCTCTTCCCTTGCCAGGAAGAGCTCTAACCCCAATTACCTGTGCAAGCACAAGCAAGGGGGAGACCTGTGCACTGAGCCCCTTTGGGGTGTAACTCTTGTCTTAAAATGTGGGTAGACATATAATAAATAATCTTGTCTCTGAATTATCCTCTTTACATGTATCTTGACAGAAAGATATGCTGGAAAGTTATCATGTGGAATAATAATAATAATAATAACAACAACAACTTATTTATAGCCCGCCCATCTGGCTGGGTTTCCCCAGCCACTCTGAGCGGCTTCCAACAGAAATATTAAAATACAATAATTTATTAAACATTAAAAGCTTCCCTAAACAGGGCTGCCTTCAGATGTCCTCTAAAAGTCTGGTAGTTGTTTTTCTCTTTGACATCTGGTGGGAGGGCGTTCCGCAGGGCGGGTTCCACTACCGAGAATGTCCTCTGCCTGGTTCCCTGTAACTTGGCTTCTCGCAGCGAGGGAACTGCCAGAAGGCCCTCGGCACTGGACCTAAGTGTCCGGGCAGAACGATGAAGGAAGAGACACTCCTTCAGGTATACTGGACCGAGGCTGTTTAGGGCTTTAAAGGTCAGCACCAACACTTTGAATTGTGCTTGGAAACGTACTGGGAGCCAATGTAGGTCTTTCAAGACCGGTGTTATGTGGTCTCGGCGGCCGCTCCCAGTCACCAGTCTAGCTGCCGCATTCTGGATAAATTGTAGTTTCCGGGTCACCTTCAAAGGTAGCCCCACATAGAGCGCATTGCAGTAGTCCAAGCGAGAGATAACTAGAGCATGCACCACTCTGGCGAGACAGTCTGCGGGCAGGTAGGGTCTCAGCCTGCGTACCAGATGGAGCTGATAAACAGCTGCCCTGGACACAGAATTGACCTGCACCTCCATGGACAGCTGTGAGTCCAAAATGACTCCCAGGCTGCGCACCTGGTCCTTCAGGGGCACAGTTACCCCATTCAGGACCAGGGAGTCCTCCACACCTGCCCACCTCTGTGGATAGGTATCGGGACCACAGCTCCCATTCTGTTCTAGACACCCCCATCATCTTGTGCTGCTCCTTTCCTGAAATACTGTCAGGAACTGGATAGAGGAGGAATGGTGGAGACCACCTCCCCAGCCTGAACCTTTCAGAGAAGTGGAAGATAGTATAGATTTACAACAGTGGTTTGCGGAGGGTCACGGCTCAGAGGTAGATAAGGGGCAAAGTTGATGAATAATGAGAGAGGAGGAGAGGGAGGCAGAGCCGGAGCAGCTGGCTGACATGCGACTAGAAAGCATCCCAGACCCCCATTCTCCCAGAACCTGGGGGGCATTGAAAGCAGGAGAGCAAAGGGCTCGGAAACAAATGGCCCTAAGCAGCCACCGTAAGCTGACAACTGAGGAGAGAAGGGTGGTGGTGGAGATTACTTGGAGCAACGCCATTACTCTAAGCCTCTCTCTGTGAATATTGAATAAAAGACATTGGTAAGAACTTTCCTTGTCTATCTATTTCTGGCAGCCTACCCTGGGGGGGGGGGATCAGATTCCTGACGCCTGACAAGTACACTGTTCTCCATGGTCATGGAAAGGTGCATAGACAATAAGGAGTGGAGGTGGAAGGCAAGTGAAAAATGGAAACTGGTGGAAACTGAATGCATGAGCTGTTTAGAGAGGCCAGCTGACCTCCTTTAACAGTTCATTTATTCTAGAACCCATTTTTGGCTCCTCCCCCAATTATTTTTCGTCTTTTGTCTTAGCAAGACTTGCACAACTTGGAATTGACCAAGCCAGATCTGTGTGCTGGAGTAGGCATAATAGCAGCTGCTGCAAGGCCAGCCAACCAGTTTTGTGACTCAATGAGTATTTGAACCCACATCCCAGTACACCATGCACCATGCAAAGCACAAAGAATTCCATACTACTGGGCAGCTTCCAGGCCATCTGAATGCCTTTATTATAAGATTCTCCTTCTAACAAGATTTTTAAAAACCCAAAATCAACTTCATATTGCTATGTATTGCTCATGTTTTCCCCTCCCCTCCCCACTCTTTTAAATAAATGGTGCTTTGGAAACAATTGATTTTTCTGAATAGTGCATTGATCATACACCTAGCCTGGGGAGAGAGTATAGCTTCAAAAACAATAATAACTAAGGCAAATCATCTAATTTTAGTGAAATAAAAACTGAAAATGTACATCCACTAGAATAATCTGTAATACGACTTTTGATGCCTTGCGCTTGTACTTTATCCTCACTGACACAGTAATCTACTAAAGTTCCTCTCACAATTTTTCTCTTTGCAATCTGGAAAGAACAGATTCACCAGTGATTGTGCTCATTTATAAAAGCATCCAAAACAAAATTGAACCCCAAGGCTGATAAACTATAAAGATGCTGATCAGATCTCAGCAGCAGCAGAATGGACGATGCTTTGGGGCTCGCTCAGCTAAAAGATGGCGCTAGAAGACGAATGACTTTATATACCCAATTACAAACACCATAGCTTTGTTGAATGAATGCGGAAATCATAAAAAATGTTGCGTGCCCTTTATTAAGTAAAGAGTGATATTTT
Source organism: Zootoca vivipara (assembly GCF_965207765.1). Classification (NCBI taxonomy): domain Eukaryota; kingdom Metazoa; phylum Chordata; class Lepidosauria; order Squamata; family Lacertidae; genus Zootoca; species Zootoca vivipara. The sequence goes on from NC_142591.1 coordinate 25,615,289, forward strand.
GTAAAATACTTGTGAAGATTTACTAACTTTTCTGTAATTTAATTCCCCGTCACTGTATTTCCTTTCTGTTGCAGAAAACTTAATCAAACAATCATTTGGAAAGAACAATCCAATAGAGCAAACTTTCCAGTCCTGAAGAAAAAAAATGGCTAATTGATTGTGTTTATCAGTAAAGATCAACTTGTCTGCTTTCACATACGGTTCATACATTTGCAGAAGCTATATAATAATACAATATCTATTTCTATTTCTGTCTAACTATCTATCATCTATCTACATTGTTTGCAAATGAAAGAATGAATTTAAAAGTTGCTCTGAGGGCTCTCTACTTTGGCAATTAGCTTGGAGTTGGATGTAAGACTCAGAAAGTATTTATGGGGGGAAATATCCATGAGAAAAGTCACATAAAATATCTATGGGGAAAGTCGAAGATAGGTCTACTCCCTCAGGAAAATCTCTTCAGTTCCAGCATGTTCCACTTTAAGCTACTTGAGTTCCAGCTCAAGTTAGGCGACTTGATTTTCCTGGTTCCACCTTCCCAGAAGCTCCTTAGAAAGAGAGGACCAAGGGAATGTAAGTAATCTGTTACGTGGTCCTGCTTAAAACTCCTTGGTTGTGCCTGGGGCATGTCTGAATCTTTGCTTCTCCTTAAAGCCTCCCCAGTCTGCCTCCCAGTTCCGTGCCTTTTAAGCCCTATGGCTGCATACACACAACATTTTTACTTGTCCCCCGCCCCCTGTGTAGTCAATGCAACAGGACGCAGGTGGCGCTGTGGTGTAAACCACTGAGCCTTGGGCTTGCCGATCAGAAGGTCGGTGGTTCGAATCCTCGCGACAGGGTGAGCTCCCATTGTTCGGTCCCTGCTCCTGCCAACCTAGCAGTTTGAAAGCACGTCAAAGTGCAAGTAGATAAATAGGTACCGCACCAGTGGGAAGGTAAACGACGTTTCCGTGCGCTGCTCTGGTTTCGCCAGAAGCGGCTTAGTCATGCTGGCTGCATGACCTGGAAAAACTGTCTGCGGACAAACGTCGGCTCCCTCGGCCAGTAAAGCAAGATGAGCGCCGCAACCCCAGAGTCGTTTGCAACTGGACTTAACTGTCAGGGGTCCTTTACCTTTTTTAGTCAACACAACAGTTGATCTATTGCCTGTGAAAAGTGCTACTTGGGAACTGGTTTCATTCTGAAAATACAAGTTCTTAGCATATTGAGTCTGTATTACCTTGCCATGTGTCCATGTGTAAACCATGTCGATGGTCCTGGAAATGGCAGGGTGTGGGTGTCTGCACCTGCGCAATGACATTGTGGGCAGGTGTATCACCACTTCCTTCTTCATTCCCCGGGTGTGCGTGTGTGTGTGTGTGCAGGGATGGAAGCCTAAGCTAACCAAGGGGAGGGTTTTCAGACACATATCAAAGAACCACACCTACTTTTGTGGGATGTAGGATGTAGAATCAATCTAGATCAAAAGCAGCATGTTGAGGATGAGTGGGAATATTTTGGATGGAGAAATGGAATGGGGCACAATGGAGCAGAACAGGGCGGGGAAAGCTTAAGCGCGTCCTCCTGGACATGTTCGGTACCTCGGAATGCAACCCCTGCATAAAGGGGAGTGGCCTGAACCCTATTGTTTTCTACATCCCCTAGAGGAAAATTTACCGTCCTATACCCAGAGGTCCCCCCAGCCTCCACCAATCCAGCTTATTGGTTCTATGTTCTTGCGAATTGTGCAAAGACAGCAAAATAGGTTGTGTGGCTCTGCTTCCTCCTCCACTGTACAAACCTCAGTGTAATCTGACAATCTATGACATACCCTCCAGCATTTCTCTGATGAAAATGGATAATAATAATAATAATAATAATAATAATAATAATAATAATGTTATTATTTATACTGCACTCATCTGACTCGGTTGCCCCAGCCACTCTGGGCAGCTTCCGACATAATACAGTCATACCTCGGTTTAAGTACGCCTCGGTTTGAGTACTTTCAGTTTAAGTATACTCTGTGGACCTGTCTGGAACGGATTAATCCACTTTCCATTACTTTCTATGGGAAAGTTCGCTTCAGGTTAAATACAGACTTCCGGAACCAATTGTGTACTTAAACCAAGGTACCACTGTAGAACATTAAGCATTAAAAAACTTCTCTATACAGGCCTGCCTTCAGATATTTTCTAAAGGTTGCATAGTTACTTACCTCCTTGGCTGGGGGTCACAGAACTCCGGACTCAGCTATGCAGCTGCAAATATAATGTCTTAAGTGCGTTTTAAGTGCCTTATACAAATACTAGATGGTGATGGTGAGCTTAATGGCAAATTCAATATATATTTTTAAACGTTTTTTTAAAAGCATTTTCACAGTTGTTGTTTTTTTTAATAAAAAAGTGTCTAGATTCCACCTCCATATCCTCCATACATCTCCAATGAAAATAGGAATGTCCTAAGGAAAAGTGGGACATTCCAGGATCAAATCGGAAACCAGGCTGATTTCTATAAATCCGGGCCTGTCCCTGGAAAAATAGGGACACTTGGAGGGTCTGCTATGAGCTAAAGAAAATGTAAGGGGGTGGGGGAAATGGGCCTGGGCTGGTGGTGTAGCCTTTACGCTTCTGCTCTTGACTGTTCCAGTCCTAAGCACACATACTAGAGAGCAAGGCAGGGATCCTAACTCCTGATCAGGAGAAGCAGGTCCGAACAGAGGAGCGGAGCTACTGCCACAAGCCAAGACCCTGACCCTTGCAGTGACCAGGGTGGAAGTGAGGCAGCTGGTGTAGCAGAGAAGCCTGAACCAGGTTCAGCTCTGGCTGCTGGACTAGCTTAGGCTACAGCAGAGTCTTGGCTACTGCCACCCCTCCTGATTTGGGGGCCTATTGTGGTGGATACAGGGCCAGCTGTAGCCTGACAGCAGACCGTGCTGCCCACAAGCACAACAGGGCCTTAGTGGTGGTGACACCCTCTCTCTTCAGTAGAGTTGGATGGAAGGAAACCTTTGGGGCATCTAAGCCCCTCCACTTGCACAGATTGTTCCATAAGTTCCATTGACCTCTGTAGGACTCCTCAGAACATGTCCTTAATATTCTGATATAAAAGTTGAGTCTAAAGATGCCTGTTGCTGCTATATATTCAGCTGAGTTGATGGTGGTGGCATTTCAGCAGCAACAAAACTTGTTCCAAATGCAATGGATTTGAATGAGCGCTCTTCCCATCTTCGTATTTTTCTTCCTTCCTCCCCCCCCCCGCCAAAACTGATCTAGCTTTAATTCATAATTACAAGCTTATTCCAATCTCTGCATAATGAAACCACATTTTAGACCAACAGCTGTTATCTAGTTTCATTGACAGCCTCGGGGCATGCATATTTTAATATTCATTTACTATGTGCCGATAAACTAAATACTTCCTACTGGAAGTCTATCAAATTAATCACAATATCTTACTTGCTGTTCTGTCTTCCGTGTAGCATTCCCTTCACTCCCCCACCCTCCGCCCCACAGCCTCCAAAGTTGCTGTGTTATATGGACTTCCATGATAAAATAAGACACTGAGAGAATATTTTGCCTGCAAAATGTTTTTTTTTTAAAAAAACATCAACAACACAAAGAACGTGTGATCCCACGTGTGATAAAAGGAATGAAATGCATTCATTTTGATGACCCAACTTTGCTTGTCCCTTACACGATCATGCAAAAAAGCTAGTCTAAACCTCACGACATTGCCTGAGGCAATGTTTTTAATAGATGGCTTTGCTGTTTGAAAGGCTGTGATTTTAACTGTGGTTTAAATAGCATTAGGTTCTCATATGCATATAATGTGGCTTAAAGGCTGATGGCTTCCCGGCTTTCCACAATCGTGTTTTCAAAACACCTTGGTGTTAGACCATAAAACAAGCAGAGAAAGTTTTGTCCAGAAATGCACAGAATGAGCAGGAGATAAAAAGTCCTGCAGCCTATTAAAGTTTAAGGCTGTTTACTGTGGATAAAGGATGGGCAAAGACTCTAGAAGGGCATGGAAACAGATTACCTCACAGATGAGTTTGATGAGGGAAGGCAATAATGTCAAGGCTGGGGATGGCGAGATGGATTTCAAAGGCATTTATTTTTTTCTGGAGCAATGCCCTCTTTTCTCCAAATGGCTGCAGAAGGGCAGCGCTTATAAGCAGCAACACTGAATAGCTGGCTTGTCTGCCTCCTGATATAATCAGTGGATGTTCCGCCATCAACTTAATTGGAACTGGCTTCTGTGCAATGAGTTTGTATTAGGGCTGCCGCCAAATTTCACCTAAAGTGGACCCGCAAATTTGAGCGTTCCAGACTGAGAGAAACATCTGAGGAATTTTGAAAGAGCCTTGTGACATTTCCTACGGGAGGCTGGGCACATCCCTCACATCCGGAAAGAACTCCAGTGAGTTGTTAGCCAAAGTGACTAATAGAATCACAGAGTCATAGAGTTGGAAGGGACCGTGAGGGACATCTAGTCCAACCCCCTGCAATGTGGGAATCTTTCGCCCAACTTAGGGCTTGAACCCACAACCCTGAGATTAAGGGTCTCATGCTCTACTGACCGAGCTATCCACAGTGGTGGTGGTGGCGGCAGCTGTCTTGTTGGGCATCTGGGCTTTGTGACAAAATTCCCCATGCAGTGTCCTTGTAAGAGCATCTATAATCCTCAGCATCTATAATGTCATGATTAAAAACATCATCATCAACAACAAAAACAAGTAACAAGTCAGACCTCTCTAGCTAGGAGAACTACTGATAGCCAGAGCAAATAGTTTTGCTCTTTATGGGTGGTGGTAAGGCTCAGGCTCCAGCGGCACTACCCATATTATTATTATTATTGTTGTTGTTGTTATTATTATTATTATTATTATTATTATTATTATTATTATTATGTGGCTCCCAACAGAATATTAAGAACACGATAAAACATCAAACATTAAAAGCTTCCCTAAACAGGGCCGCCTTCAGATGTATTCTAAAAGTCAGTTGTTTATTTCCTTGACATCTGGTGGGAGGGCGTTCCACAGGGCGGGCGCCACTTCCAAGAAGGCACTCTGCCTGGTTCCCTGTAACTTCACTTCTCGCAGTGAGGGAACCACCAGAAGACCCTCAGAGGTGAACCTCAGTGTCCAGGCAGAACGACGGGGGTGGAGGTGCTCCTTCAGGTATACTGGGCTGTATAAAATCACTTTGAACAGTCATGGCTTCCCACAAAGAATCCCGGGTATTGTTGTTTATTAAAGGTGCTGAGAGACCCCTGTTCTCTTCAGAGAGCTACAATTCCCATGTGGCATCCCAGCAACCTTCCATCTCTCTGTTGTGAATGCCCTGCTGCAGTCTCACCTGGTTGGGCAGCTGCTTTACACCGAGCCTGGCTATTGGTCCGTCTAGTTCAGCATCATTGGAACCAGCCGTGGTTCTCCAGGGCTTCTGGCAGGGGACAATCCCAGCCGTACCTGGGGATTGGACCAGGGAACTTCGTGCATGCTGTGATGTGAGCTCGCAGGCCTTCCCCATGGTTTATGGTTCTTGTGGAAAGACATGAGGCCACAGCGACTCAAAACCTACCCCACAGCCCTTTGGATCGAGGGCCCATGGCATTAATGGATAAGCGCTTGAGATAAGCAAATATACCTGGTACCTGGCAAAACTCGATTTGAAGATTTTATTTCCCCCTGTTCTGAAAAGGATAAGAAATTCAAGAACGTCAGCATCTTTTAAGGTGCTGCATACATTTCACCGTAATCTTAGCTCTGGGGCAGCTTTTTAGGATTATGGCTACATTCTTACAAAAGCTTCCTGCAGCCACTAGATGGTCCCAGCAGTGTGTGTGTGTGTGTGTGTGTGTGTGTTTGTGAGAGGGAGACTGCCACACAAGATGTTGTGTGAGGTAAATACCATTTTCACAGCTGCTGGGTCTCCATGGACTCAGCTTTTCAGGTGCTGAAATGCCTGGTTTTAAAGAGCTGAAAATGCCTCATAGAATATGCTGTGTGCAAGCAGATCTCATTAGAATCCAGTCGGAGACCAAATGCACATTTACCCTTGTAAATAATATGCATTTCTGGAACACTGCTGGGGGAGGGGGGAATGATAGCAGTCAGAATGATAGCACCCAGAGGCAACTTTTCAGTAAACAAAAAACCAACAAAAACCACAAAGCAAAACAACACTGGAGGTTTTATTCAATGCATTTGCCTTGAATATGCAGCTTGTGCCAACAATACATTGACTTTCAGTGAGAATGATGTTGTGTGCATGTGTCTTTCTACACACATTGCCACTTCAGACTGCAAAGTAGGCAGATCTATACTTAAATTGTCATGGGACTCATCTACACTCATTGACTTATGACGCTATAAATGCGTTATATAACAATGTGACACCAGGTGGCGCTGTAGAGCTGAAATCTGAAGTCAATAAAGATTTGCCTTGTGAGTTTTAAAACGTTTCTTTTCATAGAGTTTTTGGTATAGCTGCATAGGTTCAGCCATGCTTTCATTACCCCTGCTCCAAAGGAGACATTTTTTGAACTTGTGATAAAATGGAGAATGAGTCTCTCTTTGAGACCTGCAGAGTGTTATATTTGCAGCATGAGGGTGACCCAAATCCAAGTGAGTGTCACATTTCCATCTTACCCTTTGTGAGCTTGAACTGTTTATTATTATTATTATTATTATTATTATTATTATTATTATTATTATTAATTCAACATCCGACATACATGTATCCTGGAAAGCAAGCATTATTGAGTATAAAAACCTCTTCTTAGTACTCCAGAGGATCTCAGCGTAAGAGTACCAGATGAATATTTGCTGCGGTTCATAGCACGACAACATGCCTCAGTGTTTAGTAGTGGGTGATACAGAACACTTCTGGCATGTGTTGCAATAATGAAATAAAACACACACACAGAGGCTTAAAGGCTAAATCCAGGTTTCTTATGTTCTTAGAGGTTAACTACTGAAGCTAGTAGAACTGTATATTTTTTACAATGGTTCTGTAGAGCTATAGATTTGGGGACATAAATCTGCTTTCTTAAAAACACCACCGCAGAACCCCTGCCCCCCACAAAAAAAGACCATGGACAAATGGCATCCATTATTGCTTTTGTGCTTTGGGGGAGTGGCTACCTGTCCTATTTAGCAGATGACAGCGCTCTTTTTGATGGGCTTTCTGATCCAAGTCTATTTTAAAGATAACGAGCACCCCTTTCCTGTCACCACCCATGTTTCCGGAACTGGATCTCTGTAGTGAAAAGCCTACATAGACACCCTATGAGAATAGAGGAAGCTCCTTACATGGTTTGAACCCTGAATGTCCAAAGATCTTCACTGGGTAGAGAGAGTGCAGCAAGTGAGGAGCTGCTTATTATAATAATCGCATGGAGTGAACAAGTGAATAGGGCAAATCTTTACAAAGCAATACATTAACCATGTACTGCTGTACATACATTTCTGAGCAGACATTTGGCCATTTAAATTTTAGATGTCCCCTTCCCACCTCCCCGATAAGGGGCCTGGTTTTAAACCCACACCTCACCCTTCTAGGAGCTGTCAGACCCAAGCTGTCTTTGTGGTGATATTGTAGGACGTGGGAGGCGCTGTGGTCTGTACCACTGAGCCTCTTGGGCTTGCCAATCAGACGGTTGGTGGTTTGAATCCCTGTGACGGGGTGAGCTCCTGTTGCTCTGCCAACCTAGCAATTCAAAAGCACACCAGTGCAAGTAGATAAATAGGTGCCACTGTGGTGGGAAGGTAAATGGCGTTTCTGTGTGGTCTGGTTTCCTTCACGGGGTCCCATTGCACCAGAAGTGGTTTAGGCATGCTGGCCACATGACCCGGAAAGCTGTCTGTGGACAAACGCCGGCTCCCTTGACCTGAAAGCGAGATGAGTGCTGCAACCCCATAGTCACCTTTGACTGGACTTAACCGTCCAGGGGTCCTTTACCTTTGCCTGTGGTGATGTTTGCATGGGTCTCAGTGTAATGACAGGAGTTGTGCATGCAGCCTTGAGTGCTCGATGCAGAGGCTCCGGTCAAGGCCCAGACGTCAGGCCTGTGGAGTGTTTGCATCATAAGAACAATCCCATACCCTCCAACAACCTGGGGAACAAAATAAGATTTTGTTCTGGCACCCTGACTTGCGCTAGAGCGCTGGACCAAAAAAACCCCATGGGACATTCTGGCATCCAATCAGAAGCTGGGATTGGCTTCTGTAATTCTGGAATGTCCCACTTAAATCGGGACATTAGGAATGATGGCATCCCTAGAACTGCATACGATATAGATATATTTATAGATCTATATATGTAATCTTCAGCATTTTTAAAAGAGTTGCAAGTTTTTCATCTCTGCATGTATGACTCTCCACATCTTCCAAAACATTGTGTTCAAGAAGACTGAGAAGGAACTGAGTTCTCTGAATTAACAAGCAAGCCATATTTCCAGCCATATTGTATGTACACTTCAAGATCTGAGCAGCAAACTTGGGAATGAACAGACGCCTAAGTACAATTCAGACTCAGCTGCTCTGGTTTCCTGAATTGGTTTTCCTAATAGAACTGAATGATTTAAAACATTTGTGTTGAAATAGCTGAAACCCCATTTTTAATGCTAATTGAAGAAATATTACTTGCATAAGCCATGAATTGTAATGCCTTCGTTCAGTCCCAGAACAATTTAATTGAAATGACTGAATCTATAGCAGTGTAAATGTGGCCCTCAGATTGCTTCTTTTCACTTAAGACCCCATCCACACTATATATTTAAAGCAGTCTTGCAACACTTTACCTGTCATGGCTTTCTCCAAAGAATCCTGGGGCCTGTAGTTTGGTAAGAGCATTGAGAGTTGTTAGGAGATCCCTATTCCCTTCACAGAACTACAATTCCCAGGGTGGTTTAACAATCACTCTGGGAATTGTTGCTCTGTGAGGAGGAGGAGGAGGAGTAGGAGGAGGAGGAGAAGAAGAAGAAGAGGAGGAGGAGTAGTAGTTTGGATTTGATATCCTGCTTTATCACTACCCTAAGGAGTCTCAAAGCGGCTAACAATCTCCTTTCCCTTCCTTTCCCACAACAAACATTCTGTGAGGTGAGTGAGGCTGAGAGACTAGCCCAAGGTCACCCAGCAGCTGCATGTGGAGGAGCAGAGAATCAAACCCGGTTCCCCAGATTACGAGTCCACCGCTGTTAACCACTACACCACACGGGCTCTCCCCTCACAACCCTGAGGGTTTGGCTATTTCTCAGGGATGCACTTAGGCAGCGGGGGTGGGGATGGGGAGTTTCCCATCCTGTGTTTTAAGACCCACATCTTATGATTTCTGAAAAGCACCTATAGTGTTCTTCAAGTGGAGTAGAGGGCATTCATGTGTGTGCTGCTTCCTCTTCTTCTTAACTTTGCATGTTCAGTAGAGAAGTCTGAAGGGGATTTCTAAAAATACTTATGTTTAGTTATGGTGAGGTATAATGTTCTCAATGTATCACTTTTTTGCAGTTTAAGATGAAAGCTGGCTTTTGAATCATGCACCACTATTGGAACATATTTGCAGCCCCCCTAAAATTGTGCCCTTTCTTGTCATGCCACATAGTTTGTCCCCTCCTTAAAGGCCCCCCCCCCCCGTATACATCATTTAAAAAACAAGCACCACAGTAGTATGATATCATTAGAAATAAATTTTAATTGTTTAATACGTTTCTTCACATTTGAAGTGTGCATGTGTTTGTGCGTAGAGGATTTTTAAAAAATGCATTGTCTCACTCATTTGCATCTGGAGCTTGACTTCTCCAAATATTTTTGATCAACAGAGGAAAACGTGGAAAGATTACATTGCAGGAAGCTCATATCTGGAGCTGATAGATAGTTTAGGTGGCAAGCTTTGAACTCCCTTGGCAACCAGCAGTTGAAAGAAATCACCTTACTTTCATAACTAGGATCTTCTGCCAAGTTTACCCTGTTCAGTTCTAAATCTCTTACATATTTTAAAGGATTAAAGTTAAAGATGAGATTAAAACTTTCCTCTTGGCTTCAAAAAGGGAAGAGAATTCTCTGTACACACATTACCCAAACCTCCTTTGCTGGCTGGGAAAACTGCCCAGCGAACTCTCCCCTTTCCTTTAACTATTTCTTCTCTAAAGATCTAATATTATGGCCAGCTGAAATTCCTCTTCAAAATAGTTTGTGCTTAGACTTTACCCAAAGGTTGTACCTGATCATTTGACACACAAGAACTTGGGCTCCTTTTGAACTCTTCGTTGAATTCTTAATTCCAACAAGTGTCGTTAATTCGACATGTTGTGGCAGAATTAACTGTGTTGCCATAACACCACTTTCTCCTAATAAATTTTCTACTGTGGGGATTTCAGCACTTCAAAGATCATGCAGCATACCTTTTGCTAACCAGATGATAAGGTTTCACGTATGCAACGGGAGCCGGTGATTATTTCTGAACCAAGGTATAATTATGAAGACGCAGCGAGAAAACTTTCAACACGCACACAAGTGGCAGAACTAAACGCAAGGAAGATATGTCATGTTGAGGTGCAGGTTCAAAGTTAGCAGCTAGTTTTTGACTCTGCAGCTGCTATAATTACACAACTCTGTAAATGGAAAGCATTTATCCTCTGCCAACTGCAGTAATTAATTTTCTCTTCAGACAGTGGAGGGGGGATTGATCTTTCCTGTATGAAAATGTTTCTCACGCGAGTACCACTTTGCTCGTCCATTTTCCTCACGTTGCAGAGGTGGACCATTGTCCTTTAATGCAACCAGCACTGTAGGCTAGATAGCCTTAAGACTCTAGAGCGAGTGTAATGGAGCGGCCAAATGAGTGAGCTGTGAGCCAGGAAGTCACCAACTCAAAGCTGGCCTCTGCTACACTCTCTCCAGGCAGATGCATTAAGCCAGAATCCCTGCATCATCTGCAGGATGAGGACCTTTGGACTGTTGTAAGCTCCACCTGGAATGCAGATTTGAAAACTGCTGTAAAACCAGGGGTGGAAATGTTCTTTAGTCTGAGGGTTGCATTCTCTTCTGGTCTAACCTTTTGGGATTCATGTGCTGTGATGTGTGGGCCAGAGGTGGAAGCAGATGGTACACCAAGTGTAACATTTACCTTTGTACACATGGCTAGGTTCTATCACCACCCAACCACACTTTCTTTTAGCCTCCATGCAGGCAAGCAGGAGGCATTATCAGAGTTCAAGGACCCATTCTAGCTAGGCACAAACATTCAAGGAGGATACAAATCAGGGCCTGTGAAGGGCACAGCCTAAGGAGAGGAAGTGTAGCTGGGGAGGGGGAATGGTATGAATAAGTATATCTGAACAAGGAATATGTTTGAAGCAAAGTTTCAAGTTTGGACATCGTGCCAAAGCAGAGATCATGATTTGTTTCTCGTGTGCACTACCAGAGAAGAGCAAAGCATACCAGATTGGTGTGTTCATGCTAAACCATTAACTATGGTTTACTGGGATGTGCAAATTGGGCGAATGAGAGTTCAGTGGTTTTTCCTCAGAGGCAAACTGATTCTTGCAGTGGAGGAATCCATAATGGATTATGGGATCATTAGGAGTTAATGCATGCCTTTGTACATCTTAGTGTTGTTTAATGATTAATATTGTTCTTGATAAATTTGATTGATTCCCCCCTCTTTTTAATAAATGAAGGAATGTTTTATTTTATTTATTAAAAAATAAGGATATCCTGCAAAACTCAGTACAGGAGATTTGGGTGGATATTGAAAAAAGTGGGACCTAAACAGAAATTCATAAAACAAAACCTGCCACTTGTTAAATGAAATGTCATGTTCAATGTTTTCTTTTTTCCAGTTCCTGTGATAGTAGCTCACCAAAGCCAATATAGCTATTTTTTTTTTAAGCCCACAAAACCCCGCAAACCACAAATGTGCCCATGAAGTGCAGACTCATTGATTAAGATGTTATTCCACGGTTGAGTTTCAATTGATTCATCTACCAATTAAGGCTGCAATTTACCAGGGAGTACTGACAGAATGCTCTGCATACCAATTAAAGCCTACAGTCTTAATAAATAGCTATACTATCTTTATGTTTATATTATGTTAGGGTTGCCATATTTCAAAAAAATGAAGATCTGGACATCAAAGTTGTTGAGCTTTTGTTGGAGGGCGCCAAAGTTGTTGTACTTTAGTTTTGTCCAGATTTTCCTGGATTTTCTGCCTGGACACTGCTTCCCACTGCAGTATTCTGGCTATATCTGGCAAATTACGGATGTATAGTGACCCTATATTATGTGGAGGAAAACATAAAATGATGTGTGCAATTTCAGTCTAAGAACATACAATGGAGGAACAGTTTGTGCTTATCTTTTGAATAGAACATGGCTAGGGAACCTCCAGACCATGGGCTAAATTTAGCCTCTCTATTTGGCTCTCAGGACTCTCCCAAGGCCACACCCTCTTCTCCCAAGACCACATCCCCTTTGTCCTAGGCTACACGCTGTTCATTGATCCTGCTCTTTGCTCTTCTTGTGTGCCTTTGTGTGCTGGAATGTATCCTTGGATTGCGAATGACGCATTTTCCTTGCACAGATGGTTGGAGAGTTCTGTGTGCGCGTAGAAACCTCTGGGTTTTGTCTTGTCTGGAATGTAGCCCAATATACAAAGGTAAGCATCATGTTTGTTGCTCCATGAGTGTTTCTCCTGCCCAGAGAGGTCTTTGGGAATCCTCTCCCTCTCCCTCTTTTCCCTCTCCCCACTTTAAAAGTCTTCGCTATACATCCTTGTCTGTTATCCTTGATAATTATTCTTTGAATCGTCGTATTAGAATCCAGCTAAAACACATCAAATATCATCAAGCGCAATTTATCATCAGAAAACACAGTGAGTAAAATTATTTTAAAATCCTTTGAGTATCAAAGACACACAAAAAAATACAGTGCGTTCCTTTGGAGTATAACTTCATACAGTGATTCATAACGATCACTTTCCAGCCTTTGATTTCTGCATATTGAAATTTTGCTTTATTGGAACGGAGTGTGTGCGTTCAATCATTTTTGCAGGTGAATATAATCACACACATGCACACATATGAATGAGAGAAGAAAACTGAAGATTCTGCTGGTGGATATGCGATGAGTTACAGTGCCAAACCTTGCTCTCCTTGCTTGTGCTGAGCTTAGGGGCTTCAGCTGGAGAATTGCTTCTTTGTCTTGTTTTTTTCTCTCTCCTGGAAACAAAGGACTGAGACAAAGATGGGGTTTTGCATTTTCAAATTGCTTTTGAATATTTGCATAATCTGATGGAAACTGGAAGTTCTGTTTCTTTATTTCTTGTTTCCAATGCTGGTGCTGGCTGTCCTCTGAGTGATTTTGGGGTGGGAATTCATGACATCACTTGCCTGATCCAAAAAAACACTTCCAATGTAGACATTAAGTGGAGCAGTGTGTGGAAACCTGCCGCATGAAAGCATGAATTAATCTGGAGGGACTCTAACGCTGCAATGTTCTCAACATCATTTGACAAAAGGTTCTGTGAGCCTGAGCAAGCAGGGGCACATAGCATGGGGCCCAGCGCACAACATTTTGGTGCATGAGGCAGAGAAACAAAGATATGTGCTGCCAAGTCAAGGTGTAGAATGTCAAAGCCCCCCACTGAGTTACATCTGAGGTAGAAAATCCCACATGCCTCTCTTCCTCCCTGGCAAGAAACATATAATAATAGTACATTAAAGAACTAACGGTTTTCATCCTTTTCGTGGCAGTCAAGATTCTGATGCCTGAGGCAGCTGACTCACTTTGCCTAGCAGTAGGGCTGGCCCGGCATAGCTCTGGTCCACTTGAGTTCCATCAAGATGGAGGACTTATGTGACTGTGAAGTAACCACTGAGAGAAACTTGAGTGGAGAAGACAACACGTCTACATCTGCACAAAAGTCTGAAGGGAAACGTGGACCCCACCCCTACTGGCCTGGGTTCTCTGGAGTGGGTTGCGAGTTCCTGTCAGTTGCACAATGGATAAATTAGTTGACAACTATGGAGCTGGTTGAACCAGGCCTCACCCCAGCTGCCGTTCTCATACTGGAGCCCTAACAAACCTGAAAATGTTGAGAAACCACACTGGCTCCCCTCCCTCTTTACACATCACCTCTTTCAGGCATTAACAACTTAACCCCTCCATCGCTTGGATTTGCATAATGATTTAATTCGCATTAATTAATTTGCCTTCATTGAGTCCCCCCCCCCAGATTACATCATTTGCTTTAATTGATATAATTCAGCTTCTTTTAATTTACGTTAAATTGATTCATCTTTGCGAAAATGCAGGCGATATGGACACAAATCAACTTAACAATGCTCCGGAGAAATGGAGTGCATAAAGCCATTTCAGTCAAGTGAAGCACTTTTGACGTATTTACAGCATAGTGTCATTCATCATTATCATTCCATATTGTCAGACAGGCAACTGCAAGTGTCCAACTGGAAGGTTATAGGCCTACACCTTTTTCTTTTCTTTTCTTTCTTTTTTAAAGTGTGTTTTAGCTGTCAGTTGTCAGGGCTCAAAACTCAAGAGTCACATGCTAGAATGATATTTTCAAACATGAGGGATTGGCCATTGTGTGCTTTTTCACCCCCAGCACCCCTCAATATAACCTGAAACATGTTGGGAGCAACACAACAATGCTTGTAATATGTTACCTGAACCAGAGGGGGCGATAGACAAAAGGTAACCCATTCTTCCATTCAGGGGCGTAGGAAGGGAGGGGCGATGGGGGCGCTACGATCCCGAGGGCGCCATGGCAGCTGCTCCTCCCCCACCCACGCTGGGCGCCCGCCCCCAGAACGCCCGCCCTCCCCCTACGGGTGGCGCACCATGCCCCAGAATGTGCACCAAACCTCTACGGGCGGCGCCCCCCACCCCCAGAATGTGCGCCCCGCCCCCAGAATGCACACCAGCCCTGCCCCCGCCCCTGGTGCCGGAGCATGAAGCTCTGCCAGTGCTTCCATTGCCAATTCCTTCTTAAGTAACTACCTATAGATTGTTTTCTCTCAGACTTTACTTCTTTGCTGCTTCTTTTTCAATTAGTGTTGAACCTTCCTTTTATTAACTCCATGACTCCATGATAGCCACATATAAGCTTGTACTCAGAACGGCTTTGTTTGCCAGGAGCAAAAAATCTGAAGTTTCTTTATTCTTTCAACCACCAAGTTTACCAGATTATATTTCTACACTTTGCTACTATATATACCAAATTGCAATAAAACCCAGCTTTCTCTCTCTCTCCCACTTCCTGTTTTGCACCCAGATTGATGAAGAGTGATTGAACTTGAAAGCTTGCTCACTATTTTGTAACATTTTGGTTGGCTTAGTGGCAGTATTGTCTTACTACTGAATTTGGAATTTACCTTGAGATGGGTATCTATAAAACATACACAATCAGAATGTTATGTATTAGAATGCAGATCATGACAATCAGCTACATATTCAGTGCAAATATCCAATTTTGAGCTGACAAATGTATGGTTTTGTTGTAGGGGGGGGGGGGGAGGATCAGAAGCCCTAAACTAATGATCTCTATAACTGAGTATCTATGGGAGGAACAAAGGAATACGAGAAAAGAGCTAATTGTTTAATTAGTAAATGTCTGCTTGGTTAATGACATATTAATGAGTTTTTAAGACAGTCATATCATTTACCATAAAAGACCCATGTGCATATCCCTGAATGTACTTTATAATTAAGTAATGTGACCCAAAGGAGTTCATAATTTAAAAACCTGTCAACTGGTTCAAACTTGCTAGTAGATGACTAACCTCAGGAGAGACTGACTCCATGGAACTTGCTGGGCAGTTTCTCTCTCCATCCTTCTCCTTTAAAATCTTGCTAATCTCATAGAAAAGCAAGAGCAAGAGAGAATTGGCTTTAATTGACATTTCCACTCCAGCCAACTGAGATCGACGGTATAAAAATGAAAGGATGTGGGCCCAGGGTTACAAACTGGAGTTGCGTCAAAACTAGTCACACTTTTCCATGAACGTTTCTGGAACAGCCGAAAAGTTGCACCTGGTTGATTCTATTGATGCTTCTTGCAAAAAGGGTTTCCCTTGTTTATTTCTTCCTCTTCCCTCTGTGAATATGAAACAATCGCTGGTTTCTGGACAGAGCTTCCCCATGTGTGAATCTGGCATATCTACATAAGTAGCAAACTGGATAATCCTGGAATGCTTCTGACTTCACACTGCTCCGAACTTAGGACTTGTGGATAGATCAGTTTCTCCATAGGTAACGTGCCTAACCAAAGACAGCACTTATTTTGCTGTTGTTGTCGTTTAGTCGTGTCCGACTCTTCGTGACCTCATGGACCAGAGTATGCCAGGCACTCCTGTCTTCCACTGCCTCCCGCAGTTTGGCCAGTGTTGGTGGCTTCAAGAACACTGTCCAACCACCTCATCCTCTGTTGTCCCCTTCCCCTTGTGTCCTCCATCTTTCCCAACATCAGGAACATATTGGTGATTGACTTCACCTTACTCTGGATACAGAATCTCATTTCACACTCAGGTCCACACATGCAAGCATATACATGTAATCTCTAAAACAGCTACTCACCATGGGTTATAGCAAAGCAAAGAGTCTAATTTGCCAATGCCTAATTGATATCGAGCATCAGAAGAACTTGGCCACAATAAGGACATTTTGCTCATGGTATGACCACTTTCCATCCTCCCACTTTGACTCTCTGGCACCCTACCTGTATAATCTAGCAATTCCAAAATATAGACGTGCCTTCACCCTCGCAAGACTGAATGTACTGCCCTCGGCTGTACTTGAAGGACGATTCCAACAGATTACGTACGAAAAATGCTCATTTTCCCTGTGGAGAAGGCAGCACTGAATCTTTGCATGCCTTCTTTACAAAGACCCGAGGAGCGAGATTATCACGCCTCTTTTATTGACCATTCTTGGTCACCCAACCACTGCCACAGTGCTATTTCTCCTGGCAGATCAAGAGAAGCAGATGACTGCAAAGGTTGCAAGGCTTCTAGCTGGGGCAATCAGAATAAGGCCCACTATTTGACTGCTGATTCAGGACCCTAAACGGTGTTTTATATAATTTACTTTTTATTTTGTTCTGTATACAGTGGGCGCTCGGGTTGTGAACGTGATCTGTGCGGGAGGCACGTTCGCAACCCGCAGGGTTCACAACCCGCAGCGCAGCGTCTGCGCACATGCGGATCGCAATTCGGCACTTCTGAGCATGTGCAAAGTGCGATTTAGCACTTGTGTGCATGCACATGCCGAAACCCGGAAGTAACTCATTCCGGTACTTCCGGGTTCGGCCTGGTGCGCAACCCGAAAACGCACAACCTGAAGCGTCTGTAACCCGAGGTATGACTGTATATCACAATGTATTTTTGTTGCTATGGCTGACGGCTGACGCAATAAAGTTTCATTCATTCATTCATTCATTCATTCCCTAAAACAGTGCACTGTATACTCTCAAAGTTATTCCAAACTGCATCACATTGATCCAGATCTTCTGTGCCTTGGGACAAATTAAATTTGGAATCGCCAAGGGGTTGTGGAAGATGCTGAATGTATGGCCAGCTCTAGAATGGTTTCATGGGAAATAATGGACCCCTCGTTCTATTCACAATCTGTTCTCCATTAAAGTCAATCCCAGAGCGGCATGCAGCATGAAAAAATATACATAATAGAACATTATTTTTTTTGGGGGGGGGGAGAAACCCCCACAACTATAACTCACATTTATATCACATCCGCCGGGCATAGAATCCTAGAATCGTAGATTTGGAAGGGACTAAGGTCCAACCCTCTGCAATGCAGGAATCTTTTTGCCCAACACGGGGCTCAAACTCACGACCCTGAGGTTAAGAGTCTCATGCTCTACCAACTGAGCTATCTAATCAACCAGATTCATGATTAAATAAATATGTATTTACAAGATGCATACAAACCCATGGCCATTGGCAACCACTCAGTCTCTACGCTCTGAAGGGCCTGTGGAGCTGCATGCCTTGCCCTGGCCATGGAATTGCACATCTCTCCCAGCCCTGCCTCCAATGCCCACATCTGTAAAAGATAGGCTTAGGCACATCAACCAATGTGAATATGGTTTCACATGATTGGAAACCCTATGTGAAGTGGGCTCTCAGTCTTGCAGCAGTGTGTCCATGCTTTTCTTTTGCAGACACCCACACTGAGCGCATGGGTGTCAGGGGCAGGCAGCATGACCCAATAGCCTCTTCTGCGTGTTGTATGTTGTTGTTTAGTCGTTTAGTCGTGTCCGACTCTTCGTGACCCCATGGACCAGAGCACGCCAGGCACTCCTGTCTTCCACTGCCTCCCGCAGTTTGGTCAGACTCATGTTGGTAGCTTCGAGAACATTGTCCAACCATCTCATCCTCTGTCGTCCCCTTCTCCTAGTGCCCTCAATCTTTCCCAACATCAGGGTCTTTTCCAGGGGGTCTTCTCTTCTCATGAGGTGGCCAAAGTATTGGAGCCTCAGCTTCAGGATCTGTCCTTCCAGTGAGCTGTATGTACACGAACAATTTCTAAAGAAGGCTATTGGTGGTGTTGAAACCGATGAAATTTTGAAGTAGGGTGTATTAGTTCTGAAATTTTACTATAACTCAATTTAGTTTGCAAGTAGGCAGAAACAAAATAGATTTATCCTGTGTGTTATTAAATCTCTTCCCTCCTCGGGGGGAGGAGATGTTGTGGGCCCACGAGGCCTTCACGTGGGGGGGGGGGAATGGCTAGCATTCCCCCCAGCCCATTGGCTCCTTCCTCGCCGCGGCGCACCCAATCAGGCTGCGCCAAGGGGGCGCGGCTCACGCATTTAAGGGAGCACGCGGCAAGCGATCGGCCTCTCTTTCGTCGGACCTGGAACCTGCTTCACCTCTTCGACGAACTCCAGCTGCTTCTCTTCGGGTCAAGCCGAGCTGAGAATCACCTGAACGGCGTTTTTAAACGCCATTTTCTCACTTAGCCACCTCGGAGGCCACCAGGCTTCCTGCTTTGGGCCGGCGCCCCGCGCACCCAGAGGCAGAGATCCAGCGCTGAATCACAACCAGCGTTTTTAAACGCCATTTCCTTTTGCCTTAGCTGCAGCCGACACCGTGGGACGCCAGGAGAAGAGCGGCCGGCACAGCCGTTACTCCTGCACGTGGCCGCTTGCTGCTGCCGTCGTCTGCCTAGCGCGGCTACCCTTTCCCCCATCCCCCATCCCCTTCTCTCCTGGTCGCTGTCGTACCTCGGCATCCATTTCCTCGCAGCAGCGATCGTGCTTTTGCCGGTGGCAGAGCTCCCCAGCCTGCACTCCAGGTTTCTTTCCAGCGGCCGCTTGATTTAGCCCTCTAGCCTCGAGAGGAGACTCAGCTGCACGGCCCCCAGTCAGCCTCGTCGCTTAGAGGAGCTGCCTGTTCACACTCAGGTCCACACATGCAAGCATATACATGTAATCTCTAAAACAGCTACTCACCATGGGTTATAGCAAAGCAAAGAGTCTAATTTGCCAATGCCTAATTGATATCGAGCATCAGAAGAACTTGGCCACAATAAGGACATTTTGCTCATGGTATGACCACTTTCCATCCTCCCACTTTGACTCTCTGGCACCCTACCTGTATAATCTAGCAATTCCAAAATATAGACGTGCCTTCACCCTCGCAAGACTGAATGTACTGCCCTCGGCTGTACTTGAAGGACGATTCCAACAGATTACGTACGAAAAATGCTCATTTTCCCTGTGGAGAAGGCAGCACTGAATCTTTGCATGCCTTCTTTACAAAGACCCGAGGAGCGAGATTATCACGCCTCTTTTATTGACCATTCTTGGTCACCCAACCACTGCCACAGTGCTATTTCTCCTGGCAGATCAAGAGAAGCAGATGACTGCAAAGGTTGCAAGGCTTCTAGCTGGGGCAATCAGAATAAGGCCCACTATTTGACTGCTGATTCAGGACCCTAAACGGTGTTTTATATAATTTACTTTTTATTTTGTTCTGTATACAGTGGGCGCTCGGGTTGTGAACGTGATCTGTGCGGGAGGCACGTTCGCAACCCGCAGGGTTCACAACCCGCAGCGCAGCGTCTGCGCACATGCGGATCGCAATTCGGCACTTCTGAGCATGTGCAAAGTGCGATTTAGCACTTGTGTGCATGCACATGCCGAAACCCGGAAGTAACTCATTCCGGTACTTCCGGGTTCGGCCTGGTGCGCAACCCGAAAACGCACAACCTGAAGCGTCTGTAACCCGAGGTATGACTGTATATCACAATGTATTTTTGTTGCTATGGCTGACGGCTGACGCAATAAAGTTTCATTCATTCATTCATTCATTCATTCCCTAAAACAGTGCACTGTATACTCTCAAAGTTATTCCAAACTGCATCACATTGATCCAGATCTTCTGTGCCTTGGGACAAATTAAATTTGGAATCGCCAAGGGGTTGTGGAAGATGCTGAATGTATGGCCAGCTCTAGAATGGTTTCATGGGAAATAATGGACCCCTCGTTCTATTCACAATCTGTTCTCCATTAAAGTCAATCCCAGAGCGGCATGCAGCATGAAAAAATATACATAATAGAACATTATTTTTTTTGGGGGGGGGAGAAACCCCCACAACTATAACTCACATTTATATCACATCCGCCGGGCATAGAATCCTAGAATCGTAGATTTGGAAGGGACTAAGGTCCAACCCTCTGCAATGCAGGAATCTTTTTGCCCAACACGGGGCTCAAACTCACGACCCTGAGGTTAAGAGTCTCATGCTCTACCAACTGAGCTATCTAATCAACCAGATTCATGATTAAATAAATATGTATTTACAAGATGCATACAAACCCATGGCCATTGGCAACCACTCAGTCTCTACGCTCTGAAGGGCCTGTGGAGCTGCATGCCTTGCCCTGGCCATGGAATTGCACATCTCTCCCAGCCCTGCCTCCAATGCCCACATCTGTAAAAGATAGGCTTAGGCACATCAACCAATGTGAATATGGTTTCACATGATTGGAAACCCTATGTGAAGTGGGCTCTCAGTCTTGCAGCAGTGTGTCCATGCTTTTCTTTTGCAGACACCCACACTGAGCGCATGGGTGTCAGGGGCAGGCAGCATGACCCAATAGCCTCTTCTGCGTGTTGTATGTTGTTGTTTAGTCGTTTAGTCGTGTCCGACTCTTCGTGACCCCATGGACCAGAGCACGCCAGGCACTCCTGTCTTCCACTGCCTCCCGCAGTTTGGTCAGACTCATGTTGGTAGCTTCGAGAACATTGTCCAACCATCTCATCCTCTGTCGTCCCCTTCTCCTAGTGCCCTCAATCTTTCCCAACATCAGGGTCTTTTCCAGGGGGTCTTCTCTTCTCATGAGGTGGCCAAAGTATTGGAGCCTCAGCTTCAGGATCTGTCCTTCCAGTGAGCTGTATGTACACGAACAATTTCTAAAGAAGGCTATTGGTGGTGTTGAAACCGATGAAATTTTGAAGTAGGGTGTATTAGTTCTGAAATTTTACTATAACTCAATTTAGTTTGCAAGTAGGCAGAAACAAAATAGATTTATCCTGTGTGTTATTATTACAGATATCGTCGACAATAAAAAGAGAGAAATACAGCTTTGCGACTTTTTTTAAAAAATACTGTAATAAGATTCAGTGTTTCTTTGGTTGTTGGAATCCATCCCCTCCCTTCCTTTCATTTGATCTGCATTTTAAAAGAAAGTGCTACTGTGAAGTTATCTAGGTTGGCAAGCTTCTCCTTTGATGGAGATATGTGTGCAATCTGCATGCCTAGCTCCATCCTTTGATGATAAATTTGGACCGACTGCTTAGGAAATGACTACTAGGTGCCAACACTATTGGCGTCTGATATTGAAGGGGGGGGGAATATTGGCAGTGATTTTGCTAGCTGCTTGCTTCTTCACCCTCTCTCAATTACATTAGTCCTATCAGCTTTTACCTGCATGAAGAAAGACCAAAGGAAGGAGGCAAGAAAACCCCTTAAGAATGCTATGTAGCTGTGACAACAAACAGAGGCTAAACCAGGAAGGGTGACGATTCCGTAATTTTGTGGTGTTTACACATACTAGGTGCAATCAAACAACTCGAAGCCTTAACACAGGAGGAAACGTGTTTTACACAACTTGACTTCCAAAAAGCAATTATCCCTTCAAGGCTATTTGTGTTTCCAAGTGTCCTGCTGATTATAAGCTTTGCGTTAAATCTGTTTAAGATGATAACCTTGCTATACCTTGGCTTTCTCTTACATTAACCCACTTACAGCTGCTTTAAACAAGAAAGAAAGGTGTGTGTGTGTGTGATTTATCCAACCCTCCTTCCCAATTTACTTAGCCAGTGTTCCCATCCTTCTTAACATGCAGGAATTGGAGTGTCTTTGTGACTTAAGGAAGATTCCCCTCCTACATTTGGGCTCCATTAGATGCCACTATTGTTCATATACAGGAGCATATTTTGCAGCACCATCTGCCCTCCAAATTCAAAAATCCTCTGTGGTTCCCATAGTTCCCTGTGAAAAGAGATTGTTCGTTAAACCACTCTGAGTCATTTAGCTCTGGGATGGGAATAGGGATCTCCAACAGCAACTCTCAGCACCCTTAACAAACTACAGCTCCCAGAATTCTTTGAGGGAAGCCACAACTGTTTAAAGTGGTGCCTTCTGGCATCCTTCTGTCTCAGGAGACAATGGAGGAGTGTGCCTTTGGCGGTGAAGTCAAACTGTTGGAAAGTTACAGCACTTGCTGTGGCTATAGAGACTGATACGGGGCAGACATGTTTTGTTGCAGCTGGGCCAGATGAAGGCATCCAATTGTGCTGCTAGAGGTACGTTGTATCCTAGAGAGTCCCAAGGGAGTCTGAGAGAGAGAGAGAGAGAGAGAGAGAGAGAGCTGAATTTGGCCCCTGCGCCTGAGGTTCCTCACCCAAAATCGGGGCCGGATTTAGGTTTGATGAGGCCCTAAGCTACTGAAGGTGATGGGGCCTTTTATATGTCCAGCTGTCCTTTGTCAACAACAAATTGTCACTGTTTTTTGTGTTGAATATATGCTATGGTAATTTATGGACCTAATACAGTGGTACCTCGCAAGACGAATGCCTCGCGCAATGAAAAACTCGCAAGATGAAAGCGTTTTGCGATGTTTTCAGCGCTTCGCAAGACTAAGTTTTCTATGGCCGCGTTTCGCAAGACGAAGTTTTCCATCAGGTTTTTTTTTGCCACGGCAAGCCGTGCTTCGCAAGATGAAAATCTCGCTAGACGAAGCGACTCACAGAACGAATTACTTTCGTCTTGCGATGCACCACTGTAGGTATCTAAAGCCATTTGCACAAAACAAATAGGAGCCTACACAACACAAAACACTGTTGCTGTATGTTGGTTTTATTTTATTTGTTTTTTATCTTATATTTTGGAAATGTACATCCAGTTTTTTTTTTCCTTTAAATTTTTGTGGGGCCCTAAGCTATAGCTTGTTTAGCTTATATGTAAATCCGGCACTGCCCAAGATACAGAGTGATGGGTGGGTGATTCACTGTTGCCACACATGTATTTGCTCCTTCAGCACCTGACTGATGTGTTGGGGGCGTGGTTAGCATGCTGCTCTGTGATTCGTGTATTTCTTTCTATGGATGGCTGAAGGGTGACTACGAATGTTGCTATGCTCTCTCTCTCTTCTGCAGCGCTGTCATTTCCTTCTCAACTTTTCTCCTGCAGGTCCATAGGGTCCTGATTAAGCTATGCTTACACTATGATGGCATAGGATGCTTGCTGGCATGGTGGGCCCATTGGATTGGGCTGTCCGACTCTCTTCTAAAAAGATGTTGGGCTGTAATGAGTTGCCAGATGTTTGTTTATCTCAATTGCATTTTGGCACCAATTCAGGAACACAATTCCATACAGGCAATTAGAGTCAGTGGCAATAACAGAAGGATTCTGTGCTGATACAGTTTCTGTGTTGGTCGTCCAACAGGGTGTTGCAGTGTTACATATGGTTCCTGGGACTTTCAAGGGTATTCCTGTCTCCATACAAGCCACTTGATAGCTGAGGGCCAATAGGCACTGCTTGCCCCTCCGAGCCCTGCGTCAGGTGAGGATGGTCATGACTAGAAGCAAAACCTTGAAGATCATGACCCCTGAAGCCTGGCACTTCCTTCCCTAATAAATTGTGAAATCTTTAAAAAATTAGGTAAAGGTAAAGAGACCCCTGACCATTAGGTCCAGTCGTGACCGACTCTGGGGTTGCGCGCTCATCTCGCATTATTGGCCGAGGGAGCCGGCGTATAGCTTCCAGGTCATGTGGCCAGCATGACAAAGCCGCTTCTGGGAAACCAGAGCAGCACACGGAAACACCGTTTACCTTCCCGCTATAGCGGTTCCTATTTATCTACTTGCATTTTGATGTGCTTTCGAACTGCTAGGTTGGCAGGAGCTGGGACCAAGCAACGGGAGCTCACTCCGTCACAGGGATTCAAACCGCTAACCTTCTGATCAGAAAGCCCTAGGCTCAGTGGTTTAGCCCACAGCGCCACCTGGGGTCCAAGAAATTAGACACGTAGGCAAATAAGACCTCAGAGCCCAACTGATGCCAGTAGTTGGCCTGTGAGACAGATTCAAGGAGAAAAAAGAGAGGCAGGCAAAGATAACAAGAGGGATCTGCTCCAGTTGGGCACTCCCTTCCTCCACAGAGCCAGATGCCACATGGGTAGGATCCTGATGGCTCTTTATGTTTTGGTTTTTAAATTGTAGCTTTTGATGGTGAATGTTGATGATACAGTCGTACCTTGGCTCCTGAATTCCTTGGTACTCAGACGTTTTGGCTCCCGAATGCTGCAAACCCAGAAGTGAGTGTTCTGGTTTGCGAATATTCTTTGGAACTTGAATGTCTGACTGGCTGACTTCCATGGCTTCTGACTGGCTGCAGGAGCTTCCTGCAGCCAATCAGAAGCTGTGCTTTGGTTTCTGAACATTTTGGAAGTCGAACAGACTTCCAGAACAGATTCCGCTTGACTTCCAAAGTATGACTGTACTTGCAAGTGGCTTTGGAAGCTTCTAATCCTGAAAGGCATACTTAAATAAATACATAAAACAGAGGTTTGTTACAACCAAGCTTGAAGCCCCTGCTCTCTATCCTTTCTACCTGTGAGAGTAGATGGACCTTCTTGTTGATGGTAGAGAAACTGTGGAATTCCTTCCTGGTGTGATCTGCAGGATTCTTTGTCTACCCTTATTTTTTAAAAGGATGTATGAGCTGCTATTTTAAACTTTTAATTATACCTGCTCTTAATGTTTTAATTGCTGCTTTTTTATTATTGATACCTTTTTTATTATTGATACGTTATTTTTAAACTTTCTTTTCTCAGCCCTATTGTATTTTTCTATTTTTGCTGAATGCCACTTGGATTTTTTAAAATAGAAAAGTGGGATATAAATATTAAACTATAGCTGAATTAAACAAATTTAATGTCATGTCCCCCCAGATTCCAGAAAATGACGCCAGATACTTCCACCCTGATCTTATTTTTGATGTTTTCACTTGTCTAATAGAGAAGTCATAGTTCTCAAAACATCAGAACCTGTGTTATTAGAGGTCAGAGAGTTCAGCTGTTGTGATGTATCAGTTACACTTGCTTGGCAGCCCTATCAAAGGACAGAAACAAAATCTTTCTTCTCATGTTAGAAAGAAGTATGTTTTAACATCAGCTTAAAGCACTAAAATTAATTCACTGAAGAATGACTGTGAAGGATGACCTAGTTTCAGAGTTTCTGTTTTGCTGCTCTATATAGTTTGCTGAGAAAGCATATATCACAAGTTACTAGGGCAAAATTTTCTTGGATCCTTCCCCCAAATTAGGCAACTTGACAGATTTCTCAAAACAATGAAGAATTATGGCAAATATACCTGGGTGCAACTTCTTTCCCACTATAAATACACCCCCCCCTTTTCTGGAGAATTCACATCCTCTTATTTCCTTCCTTCCCTTCCTTAGTCTTGATTCAAAGATGCATTCATATTACTATTCAAATGTGTGAAGTGTTTCCTTGAAAAGCATAGGGAAGAGAGCTGTAGCTTCTAAGGAATGAAGGGCTTGAATCTTTGGGTGTTTGTAGGTTAAAAATACTTTAACTCACTGAAATCTGGGAAACTATGGAACAGATGTTGGGGCGGTGATGCAATGTGTTCCTTTTGACCTTCCTCCATTGAGTCCCACTGATATGACCCAGTCACAGTCTTCAAGAGCAGAGAGGTCTCCCTGCCAGGAATGACCAGAAGCACCCAAGAATAGTACCTAGCTGTCTGTCTTCTTTCATGTAGCATTATCAATGGTAGGGAAAACTGCCAAAAATGATAATAGTTCCAAAAGGAAACAGTTTTCTCTGCTACTTTCTAGCCATTGATCATCGACCAAAGCCATGAATGTAGTGTTACTGTCATCAATCCAGGTGTGCCTGTGTTGTGGGGCAAATATTCATTGCACAATCTCCCTAAAAATGTGAGGTTTCTAATGGGACTACTTTCAGACCCCATAAGGATTAGAAGGGATGTACTAGTGCCATTCAATAAGCACCGTTTAGCATTGAAATCAAGATCAGGACATTGTGATGTGTAAATAGTTAGGATGGACAAGGAGAAGAAACTTGTAAAACTTTCTTTCTGGTGGTGCACACTCAGTTCACATGGGGCATTGGTATAATCCTGGCTACCTGCGGTCTGTAGGTGTGATATAACATCTGCTGGGGACAACAAGGAGTCTAAGAAAGGGACAGAAGGTAGCAGGCAGTAGAAACCAGTGGCCGGAGGCAGGGCAAGAAAGAGCAAGTATGTCATGAACTGGCAGGACTTCAGGGAGGAGGAAGAGGATCCTGCCAAAGGGTGCAGCTGGGACTGGGGATGGGAAAGCAGAGGTTGGTGTAGGTAGTACTAAGGTGCTGTGTCTGCTCAATTGCCCATTTTGAGGGACCTCCTGGACCTCCATGGGTTTCTACTTCAGGCTTGATGCTGGACTGCATCTTGACTTTGGACTTGGATTGACCCTGAACCTTGTTTCCTGACCACCGGCCTTTGACTTTTGATCTCGGACTGTGGACTTTGTGGGTGCTGATCGACCCTTGGATTTTGAACTTGGTCTTGGCACAGTGCTTGGCTGCCAGGTAGGCCAGGGGATCAGGAGAAAGTACCAGGTATCAACACAAAGCATCCCTTGGGTAAGTCTGCAGGACCATGGATAGCTCCAAGGCAGACATGTTGTTCTGAGAAGTGCTAGGCAATGGATGATATTCAATATAAGTTTTACTCAGATCAGACGTATTGAACTTAATAGACATAATGTGGTCATTTTTATTTATTTCAGTGGATCTACTCTGAGTAAAACTTAGTTGGGGAACCTCTGACCTTCCAGGTGTTATTAGATTCCAATGCCTATCAGCCCCTGCTAGTATGGCCAACAGTCAGGGATGACGGGAGTTGTAGTCCAACAGCATCTGGAGAGCCAATGGTTTCCTACTCATGCTGTAGAGCAGTGCTTCCCAACTTGAGTCTCCAGCTGTTTTTGGCCTACAACTCCCATCACCCCTAGCTAGCAAGACCAGTGGTCAGGGATGATGTGAATTGTAGTCCAAAAACAGCTGGAGACCCAAGTTTGGGAAGCACTGCTCTAGAACAGACACGTCCAACAGGTAGATTGTGATCTACCGGTAGATCACTGGACATCTATGGTAGATCACTGGCTCCCCCCCAAAAAAAGCTAAACAACTTTGGCTCCCCTAAAAAAAGCTCAACATTTTTGCGCTGCACTCCCAAAAAATGGGGCTTTCCTCCTCCCTAAGAACAACTTTGACCCGAACCCCTAAAAAAACGAGCCTCCATCCTTCCTAAAAAAAAGCTCAACAACCTTGACCTCAACCCCAAAAAGGGGGTAGATCACTGCCAGTTTTTAACTCTGTGACTAGATTGCAGTCTCTTGGGAGTTGGCCACCCCTGCTCTAGAAGAACCCAACACGCCACTGCAGAGACAGGTGGGCAATCTGTCTTTCTGGGAAGCTTGGCCACTATTTGTGCATTTATTTATTACATTTAATCCTTTTGAGGAGCTCAGGGTTCTCCCCTCACTTATTTTATCCTTACAGCAACCCTGTGAGTACTGAGCTTCATGGTTGTGGGGATCTGGCTCTTCCCAGCCACTCTAACAACTACACCACACTGGACCTTGCATTCTAACAGAGAAAAACCTAATCAGCTTCTAAGGAGTCTTGATAATGGGTGGAGAACCTGTGGCTCTCCCAATGTTGCTGTTGGCCGTGATGGTTGGGGCTGAGAAAAGTTGGAGTCCAACAACACCTGGAAGTCCACACATTCCCCATCCCTGCCCTAGTATCATATTAAAACCACTGGGTAAGCTGCTTACTTTTAAGTATCTGATGATTTTGAACACATGAAAAGTTCAGAATAATAGATCTGGAAGGTATCTCAAATTGAAACTCAATTACTCCTTCTCTGATGCCCATCTTTATGCCTTTTCCATCCTCCCGCTCTTTCACAAACACATAAAAAACCCACAATAATCCATAATGAACAATGATTATCTTTCTGACATCTCTTCATTTAAGGGAATGCAGAATGCCTCAACTGGGGTGGCGTTCCTTATTCATGAAGTGCCATTGTCTCTGTTTAAGCGCTGATTTGATACATCAAGTGATTGTAGGCGATACACTTTCTCCGAGACATCACAATTCATTTCCCTTCTGAAAAGTAATAACAGACCACATTAGAGTTAAACCTCAAGAGCGCTAAAAGAGAGAAAGAATTTTAACCTGCATTAGCTGAGTATTTCAGCTGGCGATAAAGCTTTTGCTTCAATTGAGATGAAAAGTCAGACACTTTAACGAGGCATAATAGCGCAGCTACGATAAATAGAAACTTATAATGAACTGCATTTTCGCTTTTTGATTGAGTGCCAGACACATACAATTATACTGTAAGGCGAGTCTCTTGCCATTGGGAATCTGGGGGGGATCCTTATGCACAGCCCTGTCAGCTCACAATCCCTAGGACCCCTTAGCGATTTATTTACTCAGTCATTTTCACCTTGGCTGGCAGCCAAAAGCCCCCTTTAAATGGCTTGGAGCTTGAGGGCATGATCCAAAACCCATTGAAGTTAGTGGAAACAATGCTCATCAGCTTCACGGGGATGAGATCCTCTTGCTGAGACTGTTGGAAGCAGCAGAGAGGTGACTGCTCATTTCAGAGATGATCATCTAGAACATAGGCACAGCAACGGCAATGGTGGAAAGCGTTGAGGACAAAGGTGCCCACTAGCAACATTTTCAGCAGAGCTGTAACCCAGTAAGAGCTAAATGAGTTCATTAATGGCATGTGGGGTTGGGGGTTATAGACAGATTTGCAACCCTCACCCCACTAACCCTGAAGTAAGCCCCACTGAATTCAATGGGTCTTGCTTCTGAGTAGATGTGGTTAGGATTGCACATTAAAAAGTTAAATCTGCCCTATGTTTCCAAGCAATCAAAAAGTGACTTGTTGTTTTAAATCAGGCATCCCCAAACTTCGGCCCTCCAGATGTTTGGGACTACAATTCCCATCATCCCTGACCGCTGGTCCTGTTAGCTAGGGATCATGGGAGTTGTAGGCCAAAACATCTGGAGGGCCGCAGTTTGGGATGCCTGTTTTAAATTATGTGCCTCTCCTAAGCTGGCACCAGCCAGTTGCATTTTGTAAACTACATGTATCAAAAAATAACTACTTTTTAAAAAAACCAAACCATTTTTGCCTGTTCCTTTCCATTTTTCAAATTTATCATCAAATTTTTTTGGTTTAAGCAATTGATCAATTTTTGCCACTCTTAATTTTCAACCTATACGAAGACAGTTGCCAGTGGTGGAAGATGACAGTAGCAGAATATGAGGTTCTTCTGGTGATTATCTGAATTTAGATGGAATACCTTCTTCATGGAGCCGCCTGAGCTTGGCTCCCCGCTGAGGAACACTTCACAGTTATATATCATGTTAGGATGTTCAGAGCACTTCATATAGGGCATCTTGGCAATCCTTTCAATGTGTCAGATCCACTTCCTGGGCAGCCCAGGGTGCTGTGAGGAGTCGGGTCTTTAGACAGTGATATTAAGTATCTCCGAGAAGCCTGATAGCCTGATCAATCTGATAGCTTTTAAAGGTGCCAGGGAGTATAATCTGACCCTTTGGTGTCTATCAATGAAAAGAAGTTTCCATGGGAGGGCTGGTCCCATTAGGGTGCTCCACCAATCTCAGCCTGTCCCCACCTTCCTTCCCCCCTACTTACAACCAGTTACAAGGTGGCTTTGCCTGCCATTGGTTCTGGTCCCATTTACTGTTGGTCTTTCTGCCTTCTGCCCTACCAGTCCCAACGGACACCAGCTACCATTGGAGGTTACCTTGCTTGTGTAACTGGTCTGCTGGCAGTTCCCTTCTTTGGTCGGTTCTTTGGTGTAAAGTCTGAATTCCCATCTCTCCCTCTGATCACCGGTTCAAGACTTGTCGCAGGCTTCAATCTTTCCCATGTGGTAGACCGGGGGCTGCGGCTTAGCCATAATGGTTTGCTCTGAGTGAGTCCATGGTTGGTTAAGACAAGATTTAAATGGCAGTTCTGCACACACTAAGCTCCACTGCAAACAATGGGATTTACTTCCGAGTAATAGAATTGCCCTGTTGGTCATTATGCTAAGCTGGTTTTGTATTGGTTTCAAGGAGCAAGGTGGCTGGCTCTACATCACCCTGAGTCTTTGGCACCTTATAGCCATGATACAGACAGGGACTATAGAGGCAGCTTCTTAATAGAAGTCACAAAGAACCCTGAAGGGGGCAGTGCATAACAGAGTGTTTATATGGGTGGGTGGGGGGTATTTGTAGCATTTACATTGGATAACTGCATACTAATGATCAGAAATGATACATTAGAAGTGTTGGTGTCTTCAGCAATTACTTCTTTTAAAAAGAATATTATATTATAGGATATTCTGTGGTTTGCAGATTAGGGACAAAAAATGGATAAAATATGGCTTGAAACCATAATAACTTCCATATGCTTTAACTTGGAAGTATAGCACTTTGCTATGTGAGCCATGAGCTAGCATTCTTCTGTAATTTCCCACAATTGGGTAACTGGCAAGGATAATTTTTTTAAGTCAACAAATCGGTATTTATAGTATTTGGCAAACCAGCTGTAATTCACTTCAGGCTGATGTATCTGATTTCTTATGGTATGTTTCACCAGTTCATCTGATAGCTCTGTTGTGTAGGACTAGCCAAATCTAATTTCCATTCTTGAGGCTATGTGGTCAAGTGGAATTATGTACTTGTCTTTTCCCTTCTGTGAATCTGGATTTACATAAAGCTGGAGTTGGCTACAGTAATCCATTTGGTAGATTCAGTTACCAATGTGTCACCAACACAAATTTGTCCACATTACACAAGCCTTCCAAAAGTTGACATAGTCCAACTTGGTTTGCATCCCCTGGATATAACAGATCAAGAGAACCTGAAAGGCTATATTTTCTAATATAACATGAATTTAAATATTGAACTATGTGAGACAACAAACAACTTATGCACTTATACCGAACAGACTTCATTAGCCGTAACATATATCTTGGTAACACTGCAACGGGTTATATTTTCATTTGTAAGAACACTTGTTGAAATGATTTATTTTAACACCGTTAACTTTTGGATTTCCTCTCTAATGTTTTGGTTCATGAGCAATTCATCTTTACTTGTATTTATTCATATAGCTCCATATAAGATTTATAGTGCAACATCCTGCTCCAAATTAATGAACTTTTCGAAGGGAAATAATACAGTTCTTCCTACATCTTTTCTCCTTCACAAACCAATCAGATTCTGATGAGCTCCTCAGCCGCAGTTCTCATTTAGCGGGGAATCTATGTTCTTCTTATGTCAGGACAACTGTAGTCAATCTGTGAGCTTCTACTAAGAGTTCTCAAAAGCAGTAGTCCCATACTTATTTTGTTCCCTCTACATCTTCTCCTCCTACCTTTCTTTAACCATGATGTGGCCCTGCTTTGTGGAATATTGGCTTTGGTGATCTGGGGATTGCCCCATATTGTAAACGACTGAGAAGGAGTGATGCCATTGATTTCATTAGTTTGAGAGTCAGGCAAATCGCAGACAGTAAACAAAAAACCATTGCAGCTAATGGTAATTTGACGGAAGATGAGACTTGTGGTGTAAAATGTCCCTGGAACTATTTGTGCATTATGAAAGGTGGCTCAGATGCTCTAGAACCCTCCTCACCTGAAGTGTCTGTATAGATGGAGGTGTGTGGACCTGGCACGGCCAGGCTGAAATGCATCATTTCCTGACATATATGTCTGTGAGCACAAATGGGTTGATGTGAACCACTGTAGGAAAATAGACACCTGTTGGCAGGTCAGAAGTTGCTTCCTCCACATGGCTGCATTCATGAGGGATGCACTGGACTAGCCTTCTCCAACCTGCATGCTGTGGGAACTCCAATTCCCATCTGTCCCAGACTGTGAGGGATGGTGGGAACTGCAGTGCAACAAAAATGGAGTGTTCCCTCTGCATAAAGGGCTTAAGAATGCCTGAGTTTGGCCCAGAGATTAGTAGATCATGTGCAGAATCTGTATCAGAATAGCAAATAATGCAATCAAGCAAACCCTCCTTTACTAAACAAATAAAAAAGCAGGAACAATTTTAAAAATCCCAAAACAAATAAAAAAGCAGGAAAAGGCAAGTAGCCTTCTGCTCCCAAAGTCTCAACTATTAAAAAATGACAGAAGAGTCCCCAAACTGAGCCTTCTGAGCCCTGTGGTAGTGGCCTCACCATGGTAAACTAAATCATCTGTACAAGCTGGTTCCAATAAGCCAATGAACGTGATAAAGGGGGTGCTATTATATTACAAAGCCCAGAAGGCTCCGGCACTTCAGCTATCACAAACCGAATAGATTAAAAGTATTTTAATGGGACTGACATAGCCTTCCACAGTGAAAACAGGACTATAGGCAGAAAATAGCCCTTCATTAATATTATACGGTAGGTCACCTGGACAACTTAGGAACAGAGAATCTCGTTTGTTCTGATCATTTGATATTTTGAAAACAGTTAAGGAAACTTTATAAAAGGCATCTGGGAAGCAAATAAGTTTTTTTTAAAATAATAATAATAATAATCTGGTAATAAAAGGTTTCCCTTTCAAGGAGAAAGAACAAGAGGAAAAACAAAACAAAACAAAAAGAAATTATAGCCTATGTTAAATGTACAGATCTGTGAATTATTTTCAGTCAGAACTACTGCTGAAACATTTTATGTTATGGAACACTTAATTTGAAAAACGTGTTGCAATCTTTGTTTGTGTGAGTTCACCATCATCTTATGTGGCAGATGCCTGAGCTATTGTTTTACAGTAGACCTTCAGTGCAGATCTCCATGTATGACTCAGTGGGCACCTGCAGCTTTCACTATGAAGGTATGCATTGCTCCTGTCAGAAGTAGAGTGGCTCTGTGTCCTACTCTACAAGGGATGATCCTCTGCTAGAAAGGCTGTTAAAAGATGAAGGGCTGACTGGTCCAGATCCAGTTAGAAGATAATGAACCATAAGAAAGCAGAGGAGAGGACTTGAGTTTGTTCATCAACACAAAAGCACCTGGACTTCAGACTATGCAGGCACACGTGTCACCTGGCGGCAGGTGACAGGTATGGTATTTCTATTATTTCTAAATTTGCTCCTATACATTTGCATTCAATAGGCAATTTTTAATGCAAGTCCATGTTCACCTTCTTCTGCTCTTTTTCAGTCATGCATTTCCTGTTTTGCAGTGAGGTTTAAGCAGCCACCATAGATGGAAGCAAAGCGGATAGAATCACTTGATCCAGTTGAATAAGATTTGTATATCTGAGGTGTAATTTAAATCCATCTCCCAGGTGCATACTTCCCACAGCCTATAGAACCACCAGTCCATGTGAAGGCCTAAGTGTAAGTATCTAAGTAAGCAGGAGCATGAAGAGGAAGAAACAGGCATGCTTTGGGTGTGTGAGTTGAGAGCCCATCTCAGGTAAGTTTATGCAACTACTCTTACCAAGCAGAGGGCCTTCTCAGTAGTGGCACCCTCCCTGTGGAACAGCCTCCCTTCAGATGTCAAGGAGTTATATAACTATATTACTTTAGAAGACATCTGAAGGCATCGCTGTATCGGGATGATGATGACCATGGAGTCTCTGGTGTTTTGCTTTGACAGTCCCCCCACCCCCACCCCCAATTGTTTATCACCAGCCAGCATGGCATTGATAGATCTTCCCTTGGAAATATGCTGTGCCATTCATGATGTAATCTCCTGGCAATAGAAAACTAGCAAGAGAAAATGTTTTCAATTACACTACTAAGTAATCACACAAAGGCTAATAGTGAACGATTCTGTATTCCCAGGGTGCTTTGACCAATTGCTTTGTAAATTGATTTCAGGACTAAGGACACAAGCATGACAGCAAGAATATTATTTATGGTTTGGAAGATCCCTTTTGTCACTTCTGCTTCTCCCTCTTTCTTGCGGCCCCACTTTAAATAGTTTCTGGCAGAGTAGCAACAAAATAGGGCTTATTCTTTGAAGTGTCATGTTTTCACATTAGGCATTAAAAAACAATAATGATGAACTTATACTTGGATTGATAGAGTTGTCAAAATTCTTCTGCCACTAAACATGTTTCTTATTCCTTGGGAAATGAATGTTTCCATGCAAGAACTTTTGACAAGTTTGTTTTGCTATGTATAATCACTCTGTATTATTATTATTATTATTTTGTATATTTACTCTTGGCCCTTTGTCAAATAGATCCTCCTAATATCGGCTGCACCGTGCTTAATTTTTGCAGGTATTAAATGCCTAGAACAACAGCACACCCTCTTCTAATAAAATACTAACAGAGAAAGGCCATAGCTCAGTGGCGGAGCATTTGATCTGCATGCAGAAGGTCCCAGATTCAATCCCCAGGATCTCCTGGGAGGGCTGGGAAAAACTGTTATCTGAAACCCTGGAGATCTGCTGCCATTCAGTGTAGACAATACTGAACTAGGGAGACTAATTGTCTGACTCTCAGTGTAAGGCACTTTCTTATGTTTCTAAAACATCCAAATGTAAGTTGCTGAAACCGAAATCCTCCCCTCCTCACAGCCGTCTAAGTTCCCACCTCTCTAGAACTTTCCCCAAGCAATCAAATACTGTGTCTGTGTGAAGCCAACCTTTCGCTGGCCCTTTTCATGCCTCTTCTGGTTCTGGGAGACAAGGGGGGAGTGGAGCTTGTCACAGCAGGAGGGGAGACACCCGTTACTCTTCACCAGCCTGATTCATCTCTGCTTCTTTGCCTCCCTCTCCGGCTTCTGATTCTGGACTTCTCTCTGCCACAGACTCTCCCAGCTCACTAAGTCCTGTTACCTCTTCAGCTTCTGTCACCTCCTCCTGCCAGTCTTCTCTGTCTTCGCCCTCTGACCATTCATCATCATCTCACCACCAACCCCCAGGTTCTGAACCTTCTTCCATTGGGAGTTCCCCAGCTGGTTCCTTCTACCATTCCTCTGTGCCCAACTAGTACATAGTGTGAGAGGAATGGTCCCTGGGTCCACCCCCTTCCACCACACCACTGTTTCCCTTCCTGCAGACATCTATTGGCTGGAGGGATAATGTCTCAAGCAAGGACCATGCTCCATTCCTGGGGGTGGGGCTCTGTGCAGTTTTGAACCCTGGAAGTTCAGCCTGTGGAAGGTGATGGGGATAGAGGAGATGGGGGCCAACAGCCTCACTCCACTCTCTACCCCTGTATGATAGTCATCACATGCATGTGTGTGCAAGAGAAAGAATACCTGAATAGGACTCCTATGTTCCCAAGATATCACAATACACATTTTTTTTCAGTGGAATCTTTGTTTTGGAAGTACAGCTGATTTGAGGATTTCATTATATCATACTCATAGTAGATACTGGCATCATTGGCCTTTAAAGTAAGGCCCTTTAGGCCTAGGGTCCTTGCTACCTTGTGCAGATAAACACAAAACTGTGCTGTAATTTTAGGCTTTGGGTCTATAAAGATGAATGATAATGATACTGAGAAATGCTGAAAGCCTCCAGGGATATTTCTGATATAAGAAAGTGTGGTGAGCCTGTCCGTATAACTGATCACACCTCACCTTAGCAGCTTATTCAGAAATCAATGCAACATAAATATACTCATGCACAAAATCTGTTCTTGTTTTTTGAGGGGGGAGAGTTCAATGGGAATATGAAAGCAGAAGCATTCATGTTCAAAAATTATAAATGCATTGTTATTTCCTCTGATGAAATCTGGTTGTAAAAAGAAAGAAAGAAAGAAAGAAAGAAAGACCCCGTGCTTTATTTTAAAAGCATAACAAAACAATAACTAGAAATTGATCCAATGTAATTGTTTGCAAAATATCTAATAAACAGCTTCTCTACATTGGATTTAAACTTCCTCAGAGGGAAGGAAAAGTTGACCAAAGTCTTCACTCAGGCAAGAGTTAAAGGCTAACCTGGTGGCTGTGTTTGACTGAGCTAGGATGTATTCTTTTTTTGTAAATAATTTTTATTAATTTTCAATTATTAAAATCCAATAACAGCCATATTTTATCAATATCAAATTACCATTCCTATCCATATATAGATCAATTATACAGCCAATTATACATTTTGAGTGACTTCCTGTGTGCTGGGTTTGGGGATGCAAAGTTATTATTTCTTCCTGCTTCTGAAATCGAGCTCGGGTGGATTCAAATCAGCCACTCTTTTTCAGAATCTGTGCACACAACTTCAGGGAGAACCTGGCAAATGTGTTATTGGAACTAAACCCACAATCTTACTCACAAAGCTTCTTCTTCTTCTTTTATTCCCCCAAAGCTGCTTCTACCTGGCTGTAGCTTCTCCCCAGGATCATCCCTGCCACATTCTTCCCAACTTTTCAGTGCTCACTTGGAAGTATTTAATGTAGGGTTACCAGATGTCCCCGTTTCCCGGAAACAGTCCCCGGATTCGCAAATTTGTACTCGGACAAATTCCATCCCCGGAATGTCCCTGGATTTCATCTAATGTCCCTGGGAAACGTGGCAGCGGCAGTCTCAGCAGCCCAGAGCCAGCCTGGTAGCACAGTTGGCTCTGGCTGGCTTCAGGAGCTTCCCGCTGCCATGGGACCCACCATTTTGCCTCACTAGAAGTCCCCATATGATGTGTTGTGCACAAGACACATCATATGGGGACTCAGTGTAGGGGCTGAAGATGCAGTGCTGGGCGAGAGCTGCGGGGGGTCGTTGAGCTCGGTGCGCCGCTGCAACTTGGCGCTCAGCTCGCCGTCAGCACTGCTGCCCAAGGCTATCGGCTCCGGCTCCGGGAGGTGATTGGGCGGCTGTGGCTGCTGCTTGGCTTCGCCATTGTGCTGTGCTGCTCAACTTGCAAGCAGCGGCTCAGCTTGTTGGCCAGCTCGTTGTTGGCCATCACAGACAAGAGGCGAGCAGGAGACGAGCTGATCCAGTCCAAGCGTGCCTCAAACCCACTGACTGGGTGCGCCACGGCGCAGATGGGTGGCCACCGGACGATGCCTGCACAGGAGACGTCCAGACAGGCGGGCATGGCAGCAGCAGCAGGAGTGGGTTTCTGCTAACACTTACTCCCGAGTAAGCCTGTAGGGGATCACAGTGCAAGAAGGGAGCGAGAGGGAGGGAGGGAGGGAGGGAGGGGGGAAGCACAGCTAGCACTCCAAGAAAGACCGGGACCCAGAGGAAGGCTGCACAACAGAGGAGACCACAGAAGAGAAGATATTACTTCTTTATTTTTTAAAATAACTTTTTTCCTCTTTTTTTTTTAAAAAAAATCATTCATTCATTCATTCATTCATTTATAGTGTCCCTGGATTCATTGAAATAAATCTGGTAACCTTAATTTAATGCATTTTTACCTCACCTTCCCACTGAGGAGTGTGCTGTTCGTGTCTCTCCTCCATTTTATCGTCACAGCAACCCTGTGAGTGAGGTAGGTTTGCTGATAAATAATAGGGTGTCCCTGGGCATTTGAATGGGGATTTTAAGTTTTACCAGTTCTAGTCTGTCACTGATCCATCTTTCACTGCTCCTCCAGAGAAAGCTTACAAGGTACCAAATTTGACGTCTCTTAGCCCAGGCCTTCACCACCATTCATTTATAACATTTCAGAGTAACCTTTCCAACTTAGAAGCATGGCTGGGGGAACCGCTTTCTGACTCAGTGTTGCATGTGGGCAACCTTCAAGGGAGCACATGCCACTGGTGAGAGGGATGAGAGTCAAAAGTGGGTAATGCAACAAATATAAATGCTATATAAATACATAGAAATATAAATGCTACCTGTGTTCATTAGGCTAGTTTATACACACACACACACAGAGAGAGAGAGAGAGAGAGAGAGAGAGAGAGAGAGAGAGAGAGAGAGAGAGAATATTTGATCCAGGCATGATCAGAATTCAATGACACATTCCAGCTGGTCAGGGGTGTGGCCTGGGGAGAGAGAAACCAAGGAGGGGGCATGTCCCAAGGAGAGGTTCAAGGGCCAGATGGTGAGCTCTGGAGGGCCTCATTTGGCTCCCAGGCCAGAGGTTTCCTGACAACTAATTAAAAATGACAACTAATTCAAATGATGTCGTTTGAATGGAAACAGAGAATAAATCGGCCATTTTTACAAGCCAAGTTGGCAACAAAACTTATACATTTTTGTAAATTGAAAAACAGGCAAGCCCACTATTCCTTTGGCAGGTGCCACAATTACAATTTCTCTCTCTCTCCCTCTTTCCCTCTCTGTATACAAGAGAGGAACCCAATATTGATCAGTCTACTTTGGAGTAACCTGTTCCACCCTGGTTTTTTATGGCTTCTTTCTAGAAAGAAGACATAACAAGACAATGGCTGAATATCCTGTTCAATCCAGTGACCACTGCATATTATAATTGAAAGGTCCTGCAAATTAGGCACCTAATTGCAACCAAGCTCTGCATGAATACCACTAAAAAGGCATCATCCTGAAGCCCAAAGGCAGAGATCATATGCAGGAACAGTCCCTCTTGTCAGTGAATGATTATATTGTTCCCTTTTTGGAAGGCTGACAAAAATGCTTGTTGCTGACTTTTCCTGCGGAGTGAAGGAAATCACCAAGTATGCATATCCTGCATATGTTCTTTCAAACAGCACTGAAAGACAAAATTAAAATAATGCACACTTAATATTTATATGCACACTAAACATTTATTATTCAACCACCTATATCCATTTCCCCTCTGTTTCACACTGTATTTCTACAATCAGTCATGAGTGTTTCATTTGGGACGAGTAAGCCAGTTAACATGGGCTGCATGATAAAATATCTTATGTCTCAATTCTACGATTGCCAACTTTTGGTCCTGGCAAATGCCTGCCTGGTAAAGATTTGCCAACTGAGTTTCTGCTTTCCTGACATCTGCAGAGGGCAAAGGAGCCGTTTCAGAATAATAAGCGGAGAACCTTCCTTGGATGTGCTGAATTTCACCTCAGGCAATGTTCATAGGTGAATATGGAGGCTTCTGCTTGAGCAAAGGCATTTGGGGAATTTGGAGGAAAGCTTAAAGTATTTCCAAGAGCCTTTTTGTGGGGAGTGGAGAATTAATGCATTTTAAGTCACTCTCAGCCTTTTCAACTCCACACAGTAAAGGCCATAAGTGGAAATCCCAAGTTATCTTCCTTTTACCTCCTTACGTGGTAACATTTAAGTTTCCAACATATCCTAGAGGTCTCCTTCACAAACTTAGAATACGAAATGTACTTTCAGAGACTTGAAACAATGGCCTGGAGCCCAGGAACCATTCACTTAATTCTGCACATCCAGATGCTACACAGCCTCTGTGTGTGAAGTAGTTCTTTTTATCCCATTCTCTCAATATTTGGGGTCATTAGTTAAAATCCCATTCTATAAAAAAACCCTATCATGTGTGCTATTTCAGAGCATGTGTAGAGTGCCTCGAGTTGATCTTTGTGGCTGTTTCACTTTCCCATGTGGAGCCAAACATCCAAATGTCTCCTTTCTCTTTTTGTGCCTGCGTTTTGAAAAAGTGCAACTCTACTCTGCTCTCATTTCAATATGGCTCTTGTTATGAAAATGTGTAGATCCCATTTTAGCTATTTACATCGGCTGTAATGCTGAGCCAACATTTAAATGCTAGTTCCAGATTTTCATTAGAGTACCTGAAACCAAAACTCAAATTCTTTCAACTCTCCTATGCATTTTTCTCCCATATAACTCCATTGGCTCCTGAACTTTACACCAGCATTCTGTATCAGTGAGAACAAGGTCTTATTTTGCATGTAGAACTAATATTCCAGTTAGATCCTTCTTGACTGATTGCGCTCTCTCTCTCTCTCCCTCTCTCTCAGCTGATACGTTTTTGCTGCACAAATGATGTTGGTGAGGCCTCAGTTCTATGATCTGCTGGTTACAGCTAAAAACAGCCATGCAGATAAAAACTGCCCACCTTAAACTGTTAGCACCACATGTCTTGTTAAGTAACATGCAGTGCCAAGCTTGCAAATATTACACTGTTAGGAGTTTTATAGGTTACAGAAATGTCAGTGAGATGGAATATACAGCATACCTTTGTACTGTTCCTGAGCTGGCCACTTTGAATACCTATCTTGTTTTCACTAACTTTGTATCTGCAGGTGCATTTTTCATCCAGATTGCGCCACCAACCAGCTGCAAAGCGTCTGGTTTTGCCAGTACCGCCTCTTCAGTCCTGGCCTCACCCACACGATTTCTGCTTCCTTCTCTGTCTGTGCCACAGCTGCCATCTCCTTTTCCTTTCTGCTGTTTGCAGGAGATCCCAGTTGTCTGCTGAAATTGGACTACAATAATAGGACAGAGGGATTGGAGAGAGGAGCTGGGACTACCTGCTGTACAGTGGGGTGGGAGGCAGCGGCTGCTTATTTTCACTGAACAGAGAGAGAGAGCCTCTGTGTTCAGTTGGGCCTCTGAATACCAGTGGACGGGGAGCACAATTGGATCATGCACTCATATGATGCTTGCAGGCTTGCCTTCAGCATATTGTGGACCACTCAGGGAACAGGATGTTGGAGGTACCTTTCACCTGCTCCAACAGGGCTCTGCTTATGCAAACCTGGATCTTGCCCTGGTATATAGGCAAATATATTGTATTCTCTTTCATGGGAATTTGAGTGGTCCATGTCCGTTAGCATTTCATGGCTCTACAGGATTTTCAAACATATAGGGAAAGCAAATAAATATTAATAGAAAAGCTTCAAAGTCTGATTCTGTTTTTTTTTAAAAGCTGATTTGCAAGAAAATATATTTAGATGATCTGGTAAATGAAATAAAACACACACCTCGCTCCCTGCACTTCCCATGATAAGATCTATGTGCTATGGCCAACCGGCTAATGCAATAAAATTATGTTTGTTTGATAAGATCTCCCATAGTTCTTTCCTAAATCCTCAGGTGACAAAAGATGGCCAGTGTTCTAGATCAGTACCACATAATCAAACCAGTATCTCCTTTAGTGGGAGATAAAGGTAAAGGTAAAGGGACCCCTGACCATTAGGTCCAGTCGTGACCGACTCTGGGGTTGCGTGCTCATCTCGCATTATTGGCCGAGGGAGCCGGCGTATAGCTTCCAGGTCATGTGGCCAGCATGACAAAGCCGCTTCTGGGAAACCAGAGCAGCACATGGAAATGCCGTTTACCTTCCCGCTGTAGCAGTTCCTATTTATCTACTTGCATTTTGACATGCTTTCAAACTGCTAGGTTGGCAGGAGCTGGGACCAAGCAACGGGAGCTCACCCCGTCACAGGGATTCGAACTGCCGACCTTCTGATCAGCAAGCCCTATGCTCAGTGGTTTAACCACAGCGTCACCTATACAAAAAAGCGGAATGCATTTATGAAGAAGGCAGTAGCCTTTCTTTTTCCAAAACCTATCTATGCGACATGTATAAACTGTGTATCGTGTGTGTGTGTGTGTGTGTGTGTGTGTGTGTGAGAGAGAGAGAGAGAGAGAGAGAGAGAGAGAGAGAGGGAGAGAGAGGGAGAGGGAGGGGGAGGGAGAATCTCTCTGCTCCTATGAGTACATTAGGCAGATAGTATAAATGACCGTACAAGGTGCAGGTCAGCACTGGAATGTGCTTCTGGATGTCTCAGGTGACATTCTATTGATTCAAGTGAAACATTGCTGCCATTAAGCTGACACTGCAAGATTACCCTGTGGCCTGAGTAGCGGCCGAAGGGTTAAAGGCAAACCTTGCGAGACTGGCAGTGGGCCAAGTGATGTAACCCATGGAGGAAAGCATACGGACTCGTGAAAATGATCTAAGAGGCATTTGAGGAAGTACAAGTCATAACGGAATGGCCGCCATGGATCAATAGTTGTCTTTTGAAAATAAATACAATCCCAGGACATATTTGACAGCGAACTGAAAAGGATCCTTGCACGGCTATTTATTTACTTAAACTCGGTAGGAACTGCCAAGCAGTATTAAAGTTAGATATAAAATGCTAGTGCCACACTATTTTAACCAGGTGCAGTCGGCAAAAGGATATTTTGGGGGGTTGGGGTGAGGTGGGGTGGGGGGAGGTTATTTCACGATTCTCACATCTCGGCCATAACCCCTGGCCAGCTGTGCAGAAATGATTTTCCTCCTCCTGGATGTTATTAGGCGACTCTGCTCATTTCAAAGCCACAACAGTAACTTTGTTTCCCTTTCCCTTTCCCGCCCTGCTTTTTACACGAGGTCAAAGCAACGTGGCTTGTTCCTTATGCATTTCATATGACATTACAAAATAGGCATATTGAATTTGGCTCAGTCTCGCCTTAGAACTATCCATCTTTATTAGCAGAGAAGCCGGGGATTTGGGAAGGGAGAGCACAAGGTATTTGAACAAGGTGCGACAGGCTGAGCATCCTGTCTGTCAAAACACGGCAGGGGAAGGCACTGTTCTTGCCCGCTGACATAGAGACTCAGCTGCTGAAGAGGGATCCTTAGCCAGAAGATGGCAGTGTGAGAGTGTGGATTGCAAACCCGCCCGATTCCCCTCGCACAGGAAACAAGCCGAATAAAAATAGATTTTGACTTGCAAGCATTTATTAAGTAAGCCATTAGTCGCAGCCGGCCTCCTTCTCCCTAAAGATGGGAAACCCACAAGTATTGCTTAACAAGTGCTCTCCACACACACCCCAAAAACTGCAGTCCTCCTAAGCATCCTAAGGTAAAACCCATTGAAACCCACTGAAACTGCATCCAAGGATCCATGGTTAGGATTGGGCAGCTTCCAGAAAACTATTTAAAGGAGAACATAGGCGTTCCGTATTTGCTCCGTGGATTCAGAGCTATGCAAGATGCCACTCAGCCTTAGCATCTCTCAAGGGCTCAGGAAAGGCTGCCTAGGAACAGCAGCCTTCATTTCTCACAAACACAAAAACCGGACCCTAAGTAACCTATGGCATGCAATCATTCAGCAAAGAAATTCAGAGAAAATTCAAAAACCTTCAGGATTCGTTCAGCTTTAGCATAACCTTCTACACTCCAGAACCTACAAGGTGCAAATTATGCACTACAATATATTACAGCGCCTAATACCAGCCTATGTCTTGTCCCCAAGCCTCCCTGGAAATAGTTCATGAGCAATGACACAATGTCATCATCTTCAGAGGTATCCTCTTCATTGGCTAGCATTTGTCCTTGCCTACTAAGTACTACTGGAGGAGAGAGAGTAGCCCTTTTAGGCTTTCCCTGAAGTGTGTGATCTAGTCGTTTTATGGAATATGAATGGTACAAGAGAAGAAATGACTTTTTGATTTTCAGTTTATTGGCTCTAATCTTTTGCATTTTATCTCGTTTTATCTTATTGTACGCAGCTTTCATTGTTGTTGCGAAGTGGTTTCTAAAGAAATACAATAAATTTCTCTCGCATACTTTAGAGAAGGGGTACGCAGCAAGA
Source organism: Zootoca vivipara (assembly GCF_965207765.1). Classification (NCBI taxonomy): domain Eukaryota; kingdom Metazoa; phylum Chordata; class Lepidosauria; order Squamata; family Lacertidae; genus Zootoca; species Zootoca vivipara. Next base: position 25,659,326 of record NC_142591.1, read on the forward strand.
GGTACATTGAGATCAACTGGTAGATCTCTCTGGGTGATTGGCAGCAAATCGGCAAGGGGTTCTGACTCCCAATTGTTTTATCAATAGCAACAACTTCCCCCACTTAAAATTAGGTTGCTGCCAATGAAGGAAGCTAGCCACAGGGGTCTAATTTTGTGCAAAAGGACTGTGACCTCAGCTCAGTTCTGGTCCTGAAAATAAACATGTGCTCAGAATGCACACAGACACACCTCATTATTCAATTCTAACTTTATGTCTCAGAGTTCTAGTAAAAAAACAAACAAACAAAAAACCACAAAGTAGATCCAAGTCAAGAAGCATGATTTCTGCCCCCACCCCCTGCTTCAGAGTATGTGTTCAGAAGTGACAGCTCTTTCTTTTACAAAAGGCAGCTGGGGGGGGGGGGTCACCTTGATCCATACAGAGACCAGAGAGAGGGGGAAGCATTGCTATTTTCCCACCAAAAGTTGTTGCTCTCCCACACTATCTGCCCCCCCCTAGTGTACTACCTGTGTCAAATAACACCTGCTGGGCAGTGGAGAGCCTAGAGGCCGTGGAGGCGTGCACACTGTGTCATGTGATCAATTATGTGGGGCGGGGCTTACTTGGGCCCCCACAGTATTTTACTCAAGTTGACACCCCTGGTGGAAAGTAGGCTACTAGGGAGAATGGGGCAGTGGCCCACCAGCCTCAATCTGCTCTTCACAGGCCCCACAACAAGCTTCTGCTGGTGCATCCGATGTGGGGGCCACGTGTGGAGCCTGGGGAAGTACAGAATTCACACTGGAACTGCTCCTCCCTACTGTGTTCCTCAAGACTGCCTATTTCCCACCTCTTGGCAGTGGAAATATCTGGGCATTCTGCCAGCACAATGTAATCAGTGGTGGCCTATTCCCAAGATGCAGTGGTGCAGTTAGCTCCATGGCTGGTCCACAAGGCGGCAGGCTCCAGGGAGCTGGGAAGGGTGGCAGATCTGACCTTCTTCTCCGCTGTGTGCCTCCTGCACTCGCACCACCACCCTCTGCCTCCTTCCAGGGGCGTACGTGTGAGGGAGGCTGCCAGGGTGTTGGCCCCAAGCACATTTTTCAGGGGCGGGGGGTGCTGAGCATTTGGGTCCTCACACAAAACTAGAATTAGTCCACCTTTCATTTGTTCTGGTTCCATGTACTGTTGGGTCCCCTGCTCTCCTCCCTACCTTTGTCGATGGGCACCAGTCGCCATTGCTTAAAGCCAATTCCCAAGGTGTTCCGGCTGGCATAAATTGAGCATGGGACTTTGCCCTAACTTGTATAAATCCAAATAAGTTTGTTGTCCTTTTATCTTCAGTGAGATCGTGCTTTCCTAAGGGCCAGACGAATTCTTTTTTTAAAAAAGAAAGAAAGAGAGAAGTGGTATTCATTTCATTCCCGGGATCCCGCTAAACAACCATAATGTCATCTCCTCAAAACATGGCAAGATTTGATATATTTTGACTTTTTATCTTGCAGGCAATAAGTATCCGTTTACCAAACACGCTTCATATATTAACTCAAATTACATTTGGGGCTGCTGTGACTGAAAGTCCCGTAGAGAAAAAGGTGCCAGCCATTTGATACAAGAGAGCATCACGTTTAACTTCAGGGAAGAGCAGAACTTGTGATTCTGTCATGCAAGGTGAAAGAGCCAAGTTCTAGTTTATGTCAGCATTTAGGCCATTTGTCCTTATTTAGCTGTCAGTTTTATTACTGTCAGTGATGCACATGACAAACAGGCAGGCCTGCTTTAAAATAAAAAAGAATTAGTTTCATACATATGTACTGTCTATATGCACAAAAACTCCTTTTAATAATATGATTCTGGTTTCTTCTAGCTAAGGTGAACAGAAGGGTGTGTGTGTGTGTGTGTATCTTTAAATTCTAAACCAGTGTTCACTTTTATAACATTCATAGTGTGGCAAGGGTGAGTGGAGATTTTTGAGTGCAAAAACTCTGTCAGGAAATTTGGGCTTACTGCAGGTGTTAATAAGAAAATAAATATGTATATGACTGGAGTTAAGCTGCTCTGAAAAAGGTTCTCAACTGAACTGTTTATTTTTCATTTCCCTGTAACTGACCCTACCACTATAGACACACTTTGTGTAAAGGCACAAATGGTGCCCTAATGGCACTAGAAGTATTTAAGAGTATGAATTAAAGGAATACCCCTAACATCATCCTAGGGATGGATGGATTTGTCAATTTTGGTTCCTCTCATTTCTCTATTTTCCCCATCTCCCATTCTCCACATGTTCGAATCAGTTTCAGGTTTTTTTTGGGAAGAAAAATTAATCAGCATTTAGTGCAAATTTCTCCTAATGTGCAGATCACATGCAATTTTATTGGACATATACATTTTTTGCAAGCAATTTCCCATAATATAATGCATTTTATATGTTATTTTCACAAAGAAATAGATTTTTAAGGACACTTCCCCATAATATATATATATATTTAATATACACATCGTTTGGCTGGAGAACTGCATCACACAATTTGGAGATGGAAAGCTGTGTTTTCAGTTTGCATATTGTTTGGGAAAGAATGAATCAGGTGAGTTCACATCAAAACCCTAACTCCCCATCATTGGCTTATCCTATGGATTTTAATTAATTCTTTTCAGACAGACACCTCTGTCCTGCCCCCCACCCCAGATTGTGTATATAATGTGTAAGTTGCAAATTACACATCCTTACATTATTCTGGAAAAAGATCAGAGTGGGGAAAGCATTGCAGCTGGTGGTTCCATGCAGGAGGAGGTGCTTTGACAGTTGTGGAGGTGACAATTCTACTCTCCTTAAAAATAAAAATGAATGGCCCTTCCCAGACTCCCCCACCCATACCATGTTCCATTGGGCTGTTCTACTTTAAGATTATTCCTTAAGGCCATTTTACCCTTGTTTGCAGCCAAACAAGGAGGTCCAGCTCCGAGGGCCTTCTGGTAGTTCCCTCCCTGCGAGAAGTGAGGTTGCAGGGAACCAGACAGAGGGCCTTCTCGGTGGTGGCGCCCACCCTGTGGAACACCCTCCCATGAGATGTCAAGGAAATAAACAACTATCTGACTTTTAGAAGAATATCTGAAGGCAGCCCTGTTTAGGGTAGTTTTAATTCTATTGGGAGCTGTCCAGAGTGGCTGGGGAAACCCAGCCAGCTGGGCGGGGTATAAATAATAAATCAATAATAAATTATTATTATTCTGTCGCTGGCAAGGAACAGTCACCATGTTCTGCTGTCTGCCCTTTGACATCCAGTCTTTTCCTGGTGGGCTTTGGTATGTATACTCTTCATCTTCAACTGATGTCTGGCATAAGAACTTGGGTGGCTAGTAGCACAACATCACTGTGACATTTTTTTGCCATCTGGTTTGGTACTCCTAATACTCTTCACACAGACTGGCGACGTAATATATGGGTTTTCCTTGGTTGTGGCAAATGAACCATTGTTTTCCCTGTACAAATTACAAGGCCAGGCTGTTTTATGATGAATGGCGTATGTCTACCCTCCCTTACACTTCATGGCCATAAGTGAAAATGATAAAAGCCAGTGACTTTCCTGCAGCACAACAATATGACTGTCCAGTGTGCTTTCAAATTATACACTCCTAGTCACTTCTGCCAGTCGACATCTTGCAATAAAGCTAGTAACCCAGATGGTCTTTTAAACGTAGATTTGCATATCAAGCAACTCAGCACATTTTTTTTTACAGATTCTGATTTCATGGATAAAGCACAAATGAGACAAGGGGAGTCTGTTTTTGCTAAAACATGAATATATTAAGGCACTAGAAAAGAGCAATAAAAGAGATAAGCTGATATGTTTTATTAGATCTGCTTCTTTTGGAGTAGTTTGCACATTAATAGGAAGTCTTCTTCAGTGGAAAGTTGGTTAAATTCCCAGACACAGAGAAGCAGTGTGCAAGAGCAAAATTGCTGCTAACGTCACTTCTGTCATATAGTGACTGGCGGCAAAATTATTCAAAAAGTGAACAAATACATTTGGCAGGCCAGCAAATAATTACAGAATGGGCCGTTCTGCCTAATGAATACTTCTTTGTAACTAGTACTGTAGTTGCCCAATCAATCGATTATTTGAGGATCTACATAGCAATGGGCAGGCTCTATTTAGGAGGGCAAAGGATGTAACTGCTTTGTGTCACCGAACACACTCATTTTAAAGTGTGCATCAAGTGGCTGCTTGCACTTAGCCAAAACAGAGAAAATGCCTAACTGAAAAAGATGACAAAATAAGGAAGAGACCTGCATAGCATTTTCATACACACATATAGAAACAAGCACTCTAATTTAAATAGAAAGGAAATACATCTTACCATAGTGAGGAAGAGTGTGACCAGGTAATATACAGTCTGATGTCCAGGTCTGATGGGCAGCGCCAAGGCCTTGCTCTTCCTTCTTGTGGCTTGTTGCCTTTAAACGGGACTTGGGACCAGACATCCCTTAGAGGACACCTGCAAATGGAGAAGTGTCCTTTGACAGCTCTTCCAATAGAGGGCTGTCTTTTGTAAAGTAGGGCACATGGTCACCCCAAATGTGTATCCTGGCTTTGGGCGGTCCTTTCAATAGCTTACACGCAACATCATCTTTAAAATCTCAATGACTGCATTATACCTACATTGTACGCCCGTACCTTTGGCCATTGCACTTCCTCTTCCTCTTCACAACTCTTATGGTCAACTCTAAAAGGAGGCCAGTCCACCTCATCAATATTTGTCTTTTGAGCTCATATCTATTACCGTATTTTCCACTGAACCCTTTTGAAGCCACATGGTTGGATGCTCGGTCTCCTAAATATCAAGCAGAATTTGAAACATATTACTGGCCTATAACTTTCATTGTTACCATGTTTTACACCAGGCAAACTATTCCTATTAGAGTCAAAAAATGGTAGGGTTGGAAGGGACCCCAAGGGTCCTCTAGTCCAACCCCCTGCAATGCAGGAATCTCAGCTAAAGCATCCATGACAGATGGCCATCCAACCTCTGCTTACAAACCTCCAAGGAAGGAGAGTCCACAACCTCCCGGGGGTGACCGCTCCACTATCGAACAGCTCTTATTGTTAGAAAGGTCTCCTTTGGAATTTCCTTTCTTGTAACTTGAAGCCATTGAATAAATTAATTCCAGGGTCAACCTTGAAGACATATTCATACCTCATTTTGTATCAGGTTCTTGTAATCAAGGGTAAAAGGTGAAACTCCTAGATCTTAATTTGAATTAATTGTGTGTGGGAAGGTTTTTTTTGGGGGGGGGGCGCCTTCCACCCCCATAATCAATATTCACTTTGGAAGATACAAAACACCACTCAAAAGTTATGGTTAGCATATTTTCCCCTGAGATTTTTTTTTGGGGTAGGTGTCATCTGGAATTGCCAGTGGGGTTTAATTCTGTGGCTGTTCCATCAAATGTTAGGTTCCAGTACAGATACTTGTGTATATATGAACAACTGTTTTTTTTAATAATCTGCCAGGAAGCTCTAATCTTCCTTTGCAGTTCTCCTGGGATTTAATTAGAATGGCTTCCTACAGCCTGACATGTTTATGAGGCATAGGTAAAGAGACAGTTCATAAAGCTGTCAATTTCCCGAGAAATTAAAGAAAAATTGGGCTTCTTAGTGCCTTGGCAATTCCACACTGCTGATATAGTAGCCTTGCAAACAATGAAATCAAAGGCTCCATAACAAGATGCTGATGCATTAGATATGGACAGGGTTTAAAAACTATATACAAGAGCATTTGTCAATTTGAATGCCTAAAGAGAGAAGCATGGGAAGGCGAAATAGGAATCCAGGTAGCTTCACACCAGACTGTTCAGTTTTCAGCAGTGCAAGGATGAATAATAGCCTCTTCATTGCTTCGATGATAACTGCAAATTTGCCTTTCATAAGACAAGTCTTAGGGAATCAAATCTGCAAGATGAAAAAGAATTGCACTGTGAGCACAGATCCCTTGCTACCTGCACTTCTCTGCTTACATAAAAGCCTGCGGACTTGGATATTATAGCCACCGGTTAAAAAGGAGAGCTTGGCATTATCAGCGAAGGGGCAATACACTGATGGTAATTGTGATGATAGAATTTTATCATTATAAACTATGATTACGGTACATACTATATTACTAATATATTTTCATATGGCAAATCGGCAAAGCACATTTTCCAGGTGCCACCCTACATACGCCTACAAAAGGGTCAATGCAATTAAAAAAACAACAACCCCTGGATGGTTAAGTCCAGTCAAAGACGACTATGGGGTTGCGGCGCTCATCTTGCATTGGGAGCCGGCATTTGTCCACAGAACGCTTTCCGGGTCATGTGGCCAGCATGACTAAACCGCTTCTGGCACAACGGGACACCGTGATGGAAGCCGAAGCGCATGGGAATGCTGTACCTACGGGACTGCCTCTTCTGGTATGCCCCACGGAGGACCTTACGGTCTGCTAACAACAACACTTTGAAGATCCTGGGCCCCAGAGAAATTAGACTGGACTCGACTAGAGCCAGGGCCTTTTTGGCTGTGGCCGTGGCCTGGTAGAACGCTCTCCCACAAGAGATCAGGGCCCTGTGGGGTTTGACATCTTTCTGCAGGGCCTGCAAGACGGAGCTGTTCTGCCAGGCCTTTGGGCAGGATGCAGTTTGACTTACTTTCCTTTGTATAAAACAAGCCCGAAGGAGGCCTCCACTCCTTGTATGATCAGTGGAAACAGTTGGTCCTGGCAAGTATTAACCACTCTCAATTCCAACCTGATAATTGCCACCTGCCCAGATTTTAACTTGTCTGAATTAATTTTAAGATGTATTTTAATAAATTGATGCCTGTTTTTATGCATATTGTGTTGTTTTTATAATGTTAGCCGCTCTGAGCCTGATTTCGGCCAGGGAAGGTGGGATACAAATAAAGATTTGTTGTTGTTGTTGTTGTTGTTGCTGTTGTTGCTGTTGTTGTTATTGTTGTTATTGTTGTTTACCTTCTCACCACAGCAGTACCTATTTATCTACTTGCACTGGCATGCTTTCAAACTGCTAGGTTGGCAGGAGCTGGGACAGAGCAACGGGCGCTCACCCTGTCACGGGTGGTGCTATGGTCTAAACCATTGAGCCTCTTGGGCTTGCCGATCAGAAGGTTGGCAGTTTAATACAATTGAACTCAGTGGGACAAGATTGTGCTATTAGGGTAGTACTGTGATCACTAAAAGTCAGCATGGGTTCCTGAAAAATAAGTCATGTCAGACTAATCTGATCTCATTTTTTGACAGAATTACAAGCCTGGTAGATGAAGGGAACGCTGTGGATGTAGCCTATCTTGATTTCAGCAAGGCCTTTGACAAGGTGCCCCATGATATTCTTGTAAAGAAGCTGGTAAAATGTGGGCTAGACAATGCTACCATTCAGTGGATTTGTAACTGGCTTACTGACCGAACCCAAAGGGTGCTCATCAATGGCTCCTCCTCATCCTGGAGAGTAGTGACTAGTGGGGTGCCACAGGGTTGTCTTGGGCCCAGTCTTGTTCAACATCTTTATCAATGACTTGGATGATGGGCTTGAGGGCATCCTGAGCAAGTTTGCAGATGACACCAAATTGGGAGGGGTGGCTAACACCCCAGAGGACAGGATCACACTTCAGAATGACCTTAACAGATTAGACAACTGGGCCAAAGCAAACAAGATGAATTTTAACAAGGAGAAATGTAAAGTACTACACTTGGGCAAAAAAAAAAAAATGAAAGGCACAAATACAGGATGGGAGACACCTGGCTTGAGAGCAGTACATGTGAAAAGGATCTAGGAGTCTTGGTAGACCACAAACTTGACATGAGTCAGCAGTGTGATGCAGCAGCTAAAAAAGCCAATGCAATTCTCGGCTGCATCAATAGGAGTATAGCATCTAGATCAAGGGAAGTAATAGTACCACTGTATTCTGCTCTGGTCAGACCTCACCTGGAGTACTGTGTCCAGTTCTGGGCACCACAGTTCAAGAAGGATACTGATAAGCTGGAACGTGTCCAGAAGAGGGCAACCAAAATGGTCAAAGGCCTGGAAACGATGCCTTATGAGGAACGGCTTAGGGAGCTGGGTATGTTTAGCCTGGAGAAGAGAAGGTTAAGGGGTGATATGATAACCATGTTCAAATATATAAAAGGATGTCATATAGAGGAGGGAGAAAGGTTGTTTTCTGCTGCTCCAGAGAAGCGGACACGGAGCAACGGATTCAAACTACAAGAAAGAAAATTCCACCTAAACATTAGGAAGAACTTCCTGACAGTAAGAGCTGTTCGGCAGTGGAAGGAGTGTGGTGGAGTCTCCTTCTTTGGAGGTCTTTAAGCAGAGGCTTGACAGCCATCTGTCAGGAATGCTTTGATGGTGTTTCCTGCTTGGCAGGGGGTTGGACTGGATGGCCCTTGTGGTCTCTTCCAACTCTATGATTCTATGATTCTACCCAGAGTAGATCCACTGAAATACATGAATTTATACCCCATACCAAAGGTGCCAACTTGAATAAAACATTGGGGGATCCCAGGTAAGTCTTGCCCTGTATAATCAATCATGCACACACACCATTTGAATGGCAATGCTCATCAACTTTGGGGGGCAGCAGCCCCCTCAAATATTTTAGGGGGGGCGAAGAGACCTCATTCCCCTAGGATCATAACATACTTAACATTATACTGCTTTAACATTAACATTAAGTATGGATATTATTGGGGGGCTAAAATTAAAATTAAAAGGAACCCACAATAAAAGAAAACTCTGTATACTTCTTGGTTTTGCTGCCTGCTTGAGGGAATCATCAAGTGACTAGTGGCCAATGATTTGCTTGGTGGGTCAACAAAGCTGTGCAACCTAAACTAAAACTTAGCTAATTTGTGGATTGATCTGAAAACTAACATGGTTAACAATATTGTGAGCTATCTGTTTTCCTCTTGTGAACTCAACTAGGCCAGGATGGCTATGCATATATAATATATGCAACTGACCGCTCATGTGAGTTTGCTGATGTGATTCTTTGATGCCAATTTTTGTGTGTGTGACCCCCTCAAAGTTTGTCCTTAAAAAGAAAGAAAGAAAATGGCTGCACCCACTTTGACATGCAGCGTCCATAGGGTTTTGTTGTCGTTGTTGTTTAGTCGTTTAGTCGTGTCCGACTCTTTGTGACCCCATGGACCAGAGCACGCCAGGCACTCCTGTCTTCCACTGCCTCCCGCAGTTTGGTCAAACTCATGTTCGTAGCTTCGAGAACACTGTCCAACCATCTCGTCCTCTGTCGTCCCCTTCTCCTAGTGCCCTCCATCTTTCCCAACATCAAGGTCTTTTCCAAGGATTCTTCTCTTCTCATGAGGTGGCCAAAGTATTGGAGCCTCAGCTTCACGATCTGTCCTTCCAGTGAGCACTCAGGGCTGATTTCCTTCAGAATGGATAGGTTTGATCTTCTTGCAGTCCATGGGACTCTCAGGAGTCTCCTCCAGCACCATAATTCAAAAGCATCAATTCTTCGGCGATCAGCCTTCTTTATGGTCCAGCTCTCACTTCCATACATCACTACTGGGAAAACCATTGCTTTAACTATACGGACCTTTGTAGGCAAGGTGATGTCTCTGCTTTTTAAGATGCTGTCTAGGTTTGTCATTGCTTTTCTCCCAAGAAGCAGGCGTCTTTTAATTTTGTGACTGCTGTCACCATCTGCAGTGATCAAGGAGCCCAAGAAAGTAAAATCTCTCACTGCCTCCATTTCTTCCCCTTCTATTTGCCAGGAGGTGATGGGACCAGTGGCCATGATCTTGGTTTTTTTGATGTTGAGCTTCAGACCATATTTTGCGCTCTCCTCTTTCACCCTCATTAAAAGGTTCTTTAATTCCTCCTCGCTTTCTGCCATCAAGGTTGTGTCATCTGCATATCTGAGGTTGTTGATATTTCTTCCGGCAATCTTAATTCCGGCTTGGGATTCATCTAGTCCAGCCTTTCGCATGATGAATTCTGCATATAAGTTAAATAAGCAGGGAGACAATATACAACCTTGTCGTACTCCTTTCCCAATTTTGAACCAATTATTCTGGGTAAATGCATCTCCAGGGCCAAAAAGAAGGTTATAGCACCCCCCCCACCCCTGATCCAAGCACAATAATAAAGATGAACAGTTACATGGGGCCGATTATGTTGCTAGTGTATTACAGGCAAGTGCCCTCTTCTCTTATTGGTAGATAGAGTCTCATTTTCAAAAGCTGCACCCAATGCAGAAGCAGCAGTAGTTCCATCATTAAGGTTTTTTGACCCTGAGATCGTGGGTTAAATAATGCCTGCCAAATTTGAGTGATTTGAAAGGAACCGTGAAATCACCCAAGGGTTGCAATCCAACGTACACTTCCTTGAAAATAAGCCCAATTGAATCTCTATGGGACTTTACTCTAAGTAAACATTCACAGGACTGAGCTGCACCTATGAAATCAGATTATAGAGCAATACTTATTTTGCGTGCTTTGGCCAGTTCTTTTTGCTGTCCTCTTCTGACCCTTATGCAAAATGTTCGTGAGTTTTGTACCCATCTGCGGTGCAGTGGTGGACCACAGGTGTGTTAGTCTTGAGGAAGGTGAAATAAATATATTTTCAAGCACCCCCAAACTCATGATACTTGGGAACTATGGCAACCCCCTTTGTGCCCAGAAATCTTGATCCTTTAATTGACTGGCACACTAATGCACTTCTGTATTAATATCTACAGTCTGAGTTGATGCTGAGTCTTAATTTTCCACCTGTTCTCTTTTGGTTTTACTCTTCTTTCTTTCTTTCTTTCTTTCTTTCTTTCTTTCTTTCTTTCTTTCTTTCTTTCTTTCTTTCTTGCATTTGTCTTCATTAAAGTTCCTTCTTCACCCACCCCAAGTCTTTGTTCAGTTCAGAGTCCTTTCCTTCCTAGCCTTTAAAATTATAGTCATTACTCCTATAAAAGATATTGTAAGAAGGCATCTGATACCAAGTTCCTCAGATGTGTCTCTTATAAGCCATAAACCACCCGAGGGATAATACTTTCCCAGTCCCAAACATCATATTTTTGTCTCTTGCACGATTATTTAACTTCCTGTCTCTTTCTCATTTCTTTCTAGGTTGCTAACACACTCACGGGTTTTATATATAATCTTCCGAAGCATCCAAACTAGGAACGGCTCTCTTTTTATATTCTAACACGTATATGATAAAAAAGAGGAAATAAAAGTTTATAGGCAGGGAATAAAAAAGGTGTGGAAGGCTAAGAGAGGCTATGCTATATATAGGTCAGCAAGGTAAAGCTGAGATTGAGTGCAGATCAAAGAAAGTTAAAAATTATTTGACAGCACTTGATTTAAAACAGCCACTCTAGGAAGCCTCTTGTAATAACTTATTCTAACTCGCACTTTGCAGATTGCTGAGCTGTCTTGAAAGAATTCAGGGACTACTGAGCTTGGGCACGGTTTTCACTTATGATTTCTGAGATCAGAAGTGCAATACAATGGGTCAAGGAACGACCAAGATGTCACTCACCCTATTAGGAGGTAGAGATTAGCCCTTTCTTGAGCCACTGAGAGTTCATGAAAAGCAGCCCCAACTTTTGTGCTCCTGAAGATGGTTGACAGTAACATGGGACACAATGGCTTGGAAAGATAGTTGAAAGCTACAATCGAAATTAATTAGAGATAAGCCCAGTCATGACTAACGTGTTCCATATATTTCAACCTGTTCCATTTATTCCAATTAACTACATCTGGGCCCAACCCAATACATATCACCTTGTTTAATTTAATCTTTTAGTAGCATAGTTTTGCATGTTCTCTCTTTGCACTAGACACTGTATCACTTCAGGACTTTGGTCTTTCACATTTCAGTGGCACCCCGTGCAAGGCCAGCATTTGGTGCCTCTCGCTATTCGTTCTGCTCATTTCACGGTGTCACAGTTGTGACGCCCCCTTGGCTCGGCACCCAGTGCAGCGGGACCAGTCGTCCTGCCCTAAATCTGCCTCTGATCACTTCATATTACTGCTCCTCCCAACAAAGCAATCTAAACAAGCTTACGTGTCTATATGGACTGTATTTGCAGTGTGCCTATAAGAGAAGGAGTGTATGCCTTCCTCTGCTGGAATGCCACCAATGCCAACATTGCAGGTTTGATTCCCCTTATGGGACAGAATGAATCAGAAGAATCTTTATCTGCATCAGCCACTAGCCGTAGCAATAAAATAAAATAAAATAAAATAAAATAAATTGAAGATAGAGGTAAAAACTTAACTATACAAAATGCATTCTGGGGGTTTAACTCAATAATCAAATAATAGATCTTACTCTAATTCCTCCTCCTCCTCCTCCTCCTCCTCCTCCTCCTCCTCCTCCTCCTCCTCCTCCTCCTTCTTCTTCTTCTTCTTCTTCTTCTTCTTCTTCTTCTTCTTCTTCTTCTTCTTCTTCTTCTTCTCACTCTTTGCTATTATCTTGATCTGCTAGAAGAAAGGACACAGTAGCAATGGTTGAGCAACCTGATAGTAGTAGAGGGGTAATACCCCACTTCCCAAATCTCCCAAATTGGAGGTTGCAAGGAGGTTGGACCAAATATTCCTCCATGTCCCCTCCAACTGTACAATTCTACGATTCTGTGATTCCCTCTTTCTACTCTTTCTTCAGGTGCCACGCTGTTGGAAGGGCAACAATAAGTGCAAGTGTCATGCGATTCCTGCCTTCCTGCTTATTTCATCCAAGATGTAGCCCCCAGGCTGCCCTCCTCCCAGCTTTTTACAATCTATTGTGAGCCATTTAAAGATACATCCTCATGCCTTCATTCTGTCAGCAGCACTGCTGCCTGTCATAAACACATCTGAAAAAGTGCAAAATGGTATCATGTCCACCATTTTTAATGACATAAACCCAGGCCTGAAAAAAGAGGCGTCCCTTTGTGGGATCTGCTGCTGATTAACATGTCTAGCAATGCCGTGAATGAACGAAATCTCGAGAGGTGTCTTGAGGTTAGAGTTATTAGGGTCACTTCTGCTCTTCGGCTTGGTGACAGCCTATTTCTACCCCCTATTAATCCTTTCCCTCGCCCGCTGCCAGGGCCCGTGTTATGACTTTTCTGGTACAGGTGCTAACCTTTGCTGTGCCTCACCCTTGCTTACTTTTGTGAGATCTTGACATTTGCAAAAAGCTGCTCCTCTGTCTGAGCTGTTGTTCCCCAGGAATTCTAAAAGGTGTGTGTGTGTGTGTGTGTGTGTGTGTGTGTGTGTGTGTGTGTGCTACACATTGTTCTATGTAACACACAGTGGCTTGAAAAGAGAGTGTGACTTACTTTTAAACTAGTACCATGACCTCTTGGCAACCAGGTAGCCCAAAGCACCTGGAAGCAATTGTGCCTTTTAACATATATAACAGTAAGTCCATATAAAAGAAATCACATTCCAAATTTGCGGATTTTTATGACTGTTACCTTTATATAATACTTAAGTATGAAATGGAAAATTGTGATCAGGACTCCGTGAGATTCAAAGATTGAAAGGGGCCTTCAGGGTCATCATCATCATCATCGCCGCCACCACCACTTTGATCATGAGCAGCCGAACCCTTTATAATTAATCCTAAAACCAGAATGCATGTAAGCATAATAAAACTTCAGGAAAAAATCCAACTAGGCAACAGAGTGCCGGGGCAACCAAGTCATATGGGTGGGGTATAAATAATAATAATAATAACATTATTATTATTAACAAATAACAAAGATTCATTGTAGAAATGAGCTGAACCAGGAAGGCTTAATTTTGCTTAATTTTGTGCCCCTCGAAAAACAGCCTCGATAGTTGGCTTTTTCTTTCCTCAGGGTGGCATTCGGCATAAAAATGCTTGCAGAATGATTTCAAGTTTTTTATTTTATTTAAATCTAAGCATTTCTGTACACTAGTGTGCAGCACTGGGGCTTTAAAAGTTTTAATGTACCTTAGCACATAGCAACAGGCTTATAAAGGCTTTTAATTCCGCAATTGCTGCTCAAAGTCAGGCATTCATGCAGATCAGCTCACGTCAGTGAGACTGAGAGAGAGAGGTGTGGGCAATGTTCTTGCAATTAAAACAAAAATGGTACAGAGGTAGTGGCAAATCTGGTGCGGAAATGGTGAAAGTGTGTGGTTTTTTTTTGTTTTTTGATAGCCTTTGAAATGCAAACTTTGGCATAAAAGGCTGAATATCAAGAAAATTGGGTGCAGCACTACTTCATAGTAAATTGTGGCTGTTTTAGTTGCAGCAATTGCAACTCCAGTTATTTTTTTTGTAAAGGTAAAAAGGTAAAGGGACCCCTGACCATTAAGTCCAGTCGTGACCGACTCTGGGGTTGCGGCACTCATATTGCGTTATTGGCCGAGGGAGCTGGTGTGCAGCTTCCAGGTCATGTGGCCAGCATGACAAAGCTGCTTCTGGCGAACCAGAGAAGCACACGGAAACGCCGTTTACCTTCCCGCTTGGAGTGGTACCTATTTATCTACTTGCAATTTTACATGCTTTCGAAGTGCTAGATTGGCAGGAGCTAGGACCGAGCAACGGGAGCTCACCCCGGTCCACTGCTGAGGAAAGTTCTGCACATGATAAGCAAACAAGCCAAAAATGTTTTGCTGTATCATTGCTGTATTAAGAGGTGACTGCTACATTTATCTCTAGACAGGAACCAGCCTAATGTTAAACTGTAGCCAGATGTAATTTAGTTGTGGTAATGGAGAATCAATTGTAGCCTACCTCTAGCATAACATGGGTACAAATTGGCAGCATTGTTGGGCTAAATTTAATTTCACCTAAACAATCTGATTTTTGAAGGCAAACATCTTCAAAAAGGTAATCAACATACAAGCCTTGTTAAGGATTGCTAGAAGACCTCCTGATAGCATCCTGTTGACCCAACTGTAATCTTCTCATAGCGAACTATATTATCCCATTTCACCAATGGAAACTTTTAATTGAGTATTTGACATTCGTCTGTTGAAGTAACTGCTGCTCCTCTGTCCTAACCCTGGACAGACTCTACTACCAGCCCTAGAAGGAGAGAGAATACAATGGTCCACCGCCCTATTTCATTTTATCTCAGTTTCTCATTTCCCCCAGTTCTAAGTTTAGCTTGCCACATTTCGCCACCAGTTTGCATTTTTTAAAAAGCACTTAGTCATCCTTTGTGTACACACTATGCACATTTTGCAAGCAACTTCCCCAAACATCATGCATTTTATATGTTAATTTCACTAATATATGCATTTTATGTCCACTTTTCTGTAATGTATTCATTTCCCACATGTACATGCTTAAAAAAAACTGAACTGCAATATTCAGAAAATGATGGCTGCGTTTCTGTTCATATATTGTTTTGGGAAAGCAACTTAGGTAGTTTTTCACCCACCAACCGCACCCTAGCAGAGGAATGTATGTTTTCTTTTTCCATTTGAATGAGTATAACAAGACATGAATATGAAAAAAGTTATATCTATATCAGAGCCAGGAATCAGCTGAAATCAGCTGAGAGCTTCTTCGCTTGACTGTCACACTCCTGCTTACATGTGTGAGAAGTTATTATTTTTGTGGATGCACTGAGCACTAAAATGGTCAGAAAGAAAGGACTGTGGTGGATCTTTCCACAAAGGGGGGGCATAAAGCATGCAAGGAACCCCTTCATTTGAAAGGACTGCCCAGCTACCCCTCCAAAAGCCATTTCTGGCGGGGATAAGTCATGCTCACTTGCCTCTAAGCATCCCTGGGAGCAGAGGGCTGTGTGAAAGTGCTAGCCCTGCCCAGAGGGGATGAGCAAATGGTTGGCTGAGCACAGGAGAGCTAAAGCAACAGCCTTTAAAAATATATAGTGCAGATAGGGCCTGCGTTCTATTCGGATTAGAACCACCGAAATGAATGAACTTAAATTATGCCCATTAATTTTAATGGGACTAATCTGAGTAGGATTGGATACAACTCACTGGGAGGGCAAGTCTTTTCTCCTCCTCAAATTAACCCTCGAAGGGAGGGGGGGAAATTGTGGGATAAGGATTTGTGGGGCTGGAACACTTTAAAAGCCAAACAATACAACAAAAAATGATGCAGAAACATATGTAATAGCAATTATAATTTATGTGGCTTGGTGGTGGTAAAGGTAAAGGTAAAGGGACCCCTGACCATCAGGTCCAGTCGTGACTGACTCTGGGGTTGCGGCGCTCATCTCGCATTATTGACCGAGGGAGCCGGCGTACAGCTTCCGGGTCATGTGGCCAGCATGACAAAGTCGCTTCTGGCGAATCAGAGCAGCACACGGAAACACCATTTACCTTCCTACTGTAGTGGTACCTATTTATCTACTTGCACTTTGACGTGCGTTCGAACTGCTAGGTTGGCAGGAGCTGGGACCGAGCAACAGGAGCTCACCCCGTCACGGGGATTTGAACCGCTGACCTTCTGATCAGCAAGCCCTAGGCTCAGTGGTTTAACCCACAGTGCCACCCGCGTCCCTGGATTTGTGGTGGACTGTACCCTAAAAGCTGAGACAGGTAGCCAAAGCAAACAGCCATATATATATATATATATATATATATAGAGAGAGAGAGAGAGAGAGAGAGAGAGCGAGAGAGAGAGAGAGAGAGAGAGAGAGCTGAACTTTCCCCATGCTTTGCCTCACATGCAGCACCCCCCAATCTATGTTTACTCAGAAGCAGGGGTCCCATTGAGTTAATCTGGACTTACTCTAGTAGTAAGTAAAGGTGTATAGCAGGGGTCCCCAAACTTACCCAGCTCCGGGCCGGTGCCCGCAGTGCCAATTGTGCTGCGGGCTGGAAAGCACGCATGAGTGCTCGCCCATATGTGTGCACGCACACTATTTCCGGTGCATTTCCGGGTTGGAGGAGCGCCAAAAATAGCTTGTGTGCATGTGCACATCTGACCTGGAAGTGGGCAGCCGCGCTGCACCGCACCGCACTGCGCCACGCCGCTAAGAGAGGGTGGTGGCAGCAGGTGGAGGGGGTCATCATGGGGTGGATAAAAGAGGCCTTTGGGCTGTATCCGGCCTGCGGGCCGTAGTCTGGGGACCCCTGGTATATAGCATACCAGCCACCAAATCCCTTATTGGTGTAAAGATTGCTGTGAAATAGAACATATAATATATAGTTGAGCTGTGCATAATTTACATGAAAACATTCATATAAACCTTTGCCTAAAACTTACTTCCTGGAAAGATAATTCTCTCTCTCTCTCTCTCTCTCTCTCTCTCTCTCTCTCTCTCTCCCCCCCCCCCCCGAAAGTTGCATGACATCAGGCATTTTCATCTTGTAATAAAATACGTAGTTTAGAGTAAGAAAACACTTGATGCAACACTTGTATATACAGGAGTGTGCCAGAAGCTACAACAGGTAGTATGATTGTTATGGAAGTGTTAGGAAGCCTGAAAGTGTATTATTATTCCCCAAAGGGGGGGCAGAAAAAGCCTTCTCCCCCACCCTTCCTTTCCCATTTTTTCCAGTCCATGAAAGCAAGGGGGCTCCGAGGGCCTTCTCCTGAGGAATTCAAGTGCATATCTGTGGTGGGAAAGTGGATGTACTGGTAAGAAAAATGCCATGGGTACAGAGAGAGAATGGGGGGAAAGCCATATATTTCAAGAAAGAATATTGTTTACAAGGAGTGTTAATAGGTTTCAGGGGAAATGTTAATTTTTTTTCCTAGGCTGAAATAGCTACTGTAAGTTTTTAATGGTTAATCATTCATTCTTGAATTTTTATATTAAGCATTTCATATTACTTTATTGACTTAACTTTTATGCTCTTCTTCATTTTGACAGTAAAGAATGACCAGGCAATACTCTTTGAAAATTGGAGGCCATTTGCAGCTGCTCTCTGCTGAGGGAAGTGAATAATAGGGTGCCCTCAAGGAATTTCAAAGGTATCACTCAACAGAAACTTTTGTGTCTGAAGAAAACTAGACCATTTTATCATGGTAGGCATGCTGATATGTTTGCTTTAATAAAATGCCATATTTCTGCCTTTAATCTCTTGTCAACCAGCTATTAAAAACCCAAAGTCTATGCGTGCAGCACATGTAAACACTTTGTGGTTTACTGAAGTAGCCACAGAACACGCCAATAAAGCCTGCAATTTGTGTTTGGTGAGCTGGGCTGTAATAATTTTCTTGAGTAATGGAAAGAAATAAGAATCTTTTCCTTCTCCCCTTTCCCACCCACCCCTCGCTTCAAACCAGAAACCCTCTTTTATTTAATCCAGTGACCCATGCAATTAAATGGAAAGGCGCACGAAATGGGCACCTTATGAAAATCTTTCATGAGCTATAAAACAATGACCTTAAGAAATACCGCTTATTTGCAGATAGTAACAGAGAACTGCCAGTTACAAAACTAGTGTCATGAGGTAATTATTTATGAAAACTGGTCCTCAGAGGCTCCCTTGTTTCCATACTAGGCTTCTGTGTGTCTATGAATTCTGCTTATTCATCTCTAAAAAATTTTTTTTTCCTATCCCCCTAGGGTGATACCTTGCCCAACTGAGTTTAATGGCAAGATTAACACTGATTTTTTAGTGAGTTCAAGCTTTTCCTCAACCAATTGTTTGCTGTCGGTTGAAGATGAGCTTGGAGATCATACCTGCCAAAGAGCATGTAGATAACATTTCTTATGACTAACAGAGCAGGGAATCTCTTCTTTGTTTGGAGAGGCAGAGGGGTTGGCGGAGGCTTAAAAATAAAACTGGCAACAGTTAGCCTTGAGGGCACAGGCAGTCCACAGGGAGCTATCTAGTGGCCAGGGCTGAGACCTCGCCTGCTCCACGATGACCTTCTCTGAGCTTGTTAACCATCTACACCTGACTTAGCTGGATTGGCCAGGTTTATCCTGAATTTTGATTAGGCAGCCTATCAGTTTTGTGGTTACGGCCTGCCCTTTCACCTGTCTAACAAGCCATGTCCCTGCTGTTGCTATGCAGTTTCCACGTGGGTTTCTGCTTACGTTGCCTCTTCCCCAATATTGCTCCTGTTGGATTCTAACTTTGCCTTACTTTGCAAGTTCTAGTTCATGCATATGGGGTTTTAAGTAGCAATTCTTTTCATGGCCCCACTATATAGGAAGCTGCCTTATACTGAGTTAAAGTATTAGTCCATGTAGCTCAGTATTGTCTGCACTGATGAGCAGCTGCTCCCCTGGAATCCAGACAGGAACCAGTTTCTGATCTGCTTGGAGCTGCCAAAGGCTAAATTGGGACCCTTTGTGTTTAATGGATGGGCAATTCTGCTGGGCTGTGGCTAGCCACTTTGCAGAACTTTCTTTCGATATTTCCTATTTTTTTGTGGTGGCCGCCATTTCTATCCGCAATGCTCCAGACCAATGTTAGGCCAATGGAGGATGCAAAATGGCAGTCAGGCTGCCACCACAATGGTCTCTGCTGCCTCTTGCAGCAGCAACAACACAACAACAATAACAACTACAGCAATGGAAAAAAAAGAAAGACAATGTTGTACTGAATGGTGAGCCCTGCTCCATAGAAAATGTTAGAGAATGAATGTCCCATCCTGGAAAAAATGTGGCAAAATTGACCTTCCAAATTTTTCTGCCCACCAATAGGGTGAAGGATATGAAGAGGCCATTTGCTCAGAGCTACTGCTAAAAGTGGAAGAACTGGGGCTGTAAAAAGCTAAACAAAACAAAACCGGCTGATGGGTCTGTAATTCTGTAACTTCGTTTTGTTCTTATTTCTCCATTCTTGTACCCTGCTGTGTTTCTGTTCCTTAAGGAAGTGAAGTTGCCAGTTCTGTTTGTGGGAGAATCCCTGGAGCCCTTAAATGAGCAGAATTTCCAATTTTTACAGAGGAAAAAAAACCCTAGTAAATAGATGTTGCCTTTTTAGAGCCTTAAGATGCTGTTAGCACACACATCCTTTCTCCTCAATGGTTCCTTAAATCACAGCCTCCTCCTCCTGGGAAAACCTTCCTTGTCTAGGTTCCTTAAAAAAACTTGTATCCTACCAAGATTCGACTGAAAGCTTAGGGCTGCCAACTCTTTTACTGACCCATCTCCTTTGCCTTAAGAGCAGCTTAATAAGCAGACATGTAACTGGCAGAACGTTTCTAGGCTGGGAAATAGAGAGATAGATGAAGCGTCATCAAGTGCATTTTTGCATGTTGTCAGGGCTGAGCTATACAAGACTTGAAGACCCACCATAGGCTCTCAGATTATCTTTCAGCTTTGTTTAAAAGCAGCCATGGGTATAAGTTCTCTTTATGCTTTCACTGTATGTTTTTATGTTATAATTGCTCTCAGGTTTTTTTTATGGTAAAGTAGCACACAAATATTTATTTATAAATAAAGGAATTGGTAATAATAATATATAACCAGGGAAGGCAGCAATCCCTCAGGAGTAATCTTTCTGGTTTCGCATACCAAAGCTTGGTGAAACCAGAGCTGTTTATGGGATGCAGCTAACGACAATGCTATGCCGCATGAGTTTACCCAGAATAAAGACTAGGCCCCCAGGGCAAACTTAAAATAAATCCCATTTCTTTGTATTTGCTTTACATTGATAGATAATGCTACCTTTTGGTGATAGGATTTATGGTGGTGATGAGGAAAAACATGTATCAAGTGGAGACTAAAGATGGATTCTGATTAAATGTTGGCATCAGTCTGTCTCAAAAGAAAACAGAGTGCGCCTCCAGGGATGAAGTCAAACCACTTGTGTTAGCAGCACTGAAGTGCACAAGCCTGGTTAGTGTGTATGGAAGTCCTGGGCTGCCTAGACATCAAGACCCTCCTGTTAGCCTTGCGGATGTGGTCCAAAGGAAAGCAGAGCAATATGTTTGGCACCAGTTGCAGGAGTTGCTGGAAGGAGGCGTACAAGGTGCCGTCCCAATCATCTTAAGAACTTACCCTAGGAACTTTACTCCTTAGCCCTTTCTTCTCCCAAAGACGTCCTACAAGGCAATGGAGGTTTAGGATCAGAGTTTTCCTTCTGGATGAGCTACCTTCCCAGGTTGATGAATTCCATCTGCCCCTCACTTCCCTCTACAGCTCGTGAAGTAGCTGCCTTCTTGACCATTGAGCCCACTATTGGTCTCATGCACTGGAACCTGTCTTCACATGGAGGCGAAGACCCTAACTCACTGAGGGTTTGAGACCCATCAGCTGCCCTCACCTCCTTTAGCTGGCCAACAAAAGCTGTTCCAGGGGTGTGGCAACTATTGCATGCTGACAGCTTCTAGGAGCCACAGTGCAGTGCAGAGAGCTGAGTGCAGGGTGGGGACCAAAGGTGCACAAACTACCTCAGAAGGATGTCCACCACCAGAGGTACTACCCCTCCCCTAACACCCTCCCCCCGAGTAAATGCACATTTGATATTTATGGGCTGCAAGGATGCAATTCTCATGAAAAAGCTCTGGCAGCTCTGT
Source organism: Zootoca vivipara (assembly GCF_965207765.1). Lineage (NCBI taxonomy): Eukaryota > Metazoa > Chordata > Lepidosauria > Squamata > Lacertidae > Zootoca > Zootoca vivipara. The sequence goes on from NC_142591.1 coordinate 25,680,744, forward strand.
TGCCTCACCATCACCCCTCGTCTTCCTTTGCCTCTACCACTGCTGACTCCCATTTTCCTTCTCCTGTCCTCTCCCCTCCTTCAGATGCTGCTGTGTTAGCGAGGCATTGACCATTGTCAATGTGTGGTGGCCAGGCAGCAGCTAGACGTCTTTTTAAAATGTAGTGAACGGCATTTCTAAACAGCATTTCTAACCGCAACACTACGTGCACATTCCCAGATCTGTTACCCAGAATGCCTCACTTGGAAGAAGGATGCTTTTTGTCTCTTCCTTGGAGTGAGGCTGAGAGGAGTGGGAGACAGAGGTGCAGATTCTTGGTGGGTGAGAAGCAGTGGTGGTAGCAGCAGGGCTGGCAGGTGGGGAGTGGTGAGGTTTGCTGCCCACCTATGCCTGCTGCCTCAGATCAATGTCTAAGCTTGCCTCATGGCAGTGCCAGCCTCCCTCCAAGAAGCTCAAGGTGGCCTATACACCTTATTTCATCCTCACAACAAGCCTGTGATACATCACAGTAGGTTGAGAGACTGTTACTGGCTTAAAGCCACACAGTGAGGCTCATGGCTGATTCGGTAGAGATTTGTACCTGGGTGTCTCAAATCATAGTCTTGCATTTTAACCGTTGCACTACACTGGCTTTGGCCTGCACTCTGCGCAGGGCCGTCTTTAGCATAAGCAGCGCCGGGGTGCAAAAAACTGCCCAGTGCCTCCAATTTTTTGGGGGGGGGGCAGGGCAAAGTTGTTGAGCTTGTTTTAGGGGGACAGCTCAGAGATGTTGAGCTTTTGGGGGGGCACGCATCTCTCTCCCATGCCGTTATGGGTGGAGGGAGGAGAGCAATCCCCACAGAGACTTGGGAGGGAAGCTGCATGCCCTCCAGCCATATGGGTGGTGTGCGCACAACTCTCTCCCATGCTGCGGGAAGAGAGCATTTCCTGCAGAGGCTTGGGAGGGAAGCGCATGCGCTGGCCAGGCCTCTCGATGGCCCACCAATCCCAGGCACGCAGGAGGCCTCAGCGCCCGCAGCAGAAAAGCCTACGGCGCTCCGACGGGCTCTGCTCTGCTCCGCTCGGCAGCGGCTGTCTGCTGGCCTGGCTCTTCAACCCCCGGACTCCAAATCTCGGCCCCGGACTCTTGGCCTGGCGCCCCTGAGAGCCCGGCGCCTGGGTGCCCCGCACTCCTAGCGCCTATGGGTAAGCCGCCCCTGACTCTGCGAGAACTTGCAATATAGTTTTCCTTGCAGCGTTTAAAGAGCTAGGCTCTTTAATTTGTGTCCCCAGCCTTCAAAACAGAACAGGTTTGTTTTCATAGATATCAACATTGGGGAAGCACATGAATTTGAAAATGGAGTAGAAAGAGAAAGTTGTTGTGCTGTTAAAAGTGACCTTGGAAATGTGCATATCAATTAAGAAGCATCTGCCAAGAAGTTATGTTACAAACACGAATCTCAAGCGCTTGCAATAATGCTGCTCGCTCTCCTCCCCACCCCCTCTTTCTGAACTTGATGGCTGGGTGCCCACGTGAATGCATTATCTCTACCAAAAATGTGTGTGGTTTTTAATCTCTTATCGGATTTAGCAAAATGAAATTAGTCCAGAGTGAAATACCCTAGGAAGGAAATCAACTTGAAAAATCAATCAGCCTGCTATCAAGCGAAGTGCAAAGGTCAGGGGCGGGGAGAGGTGCAGTTGCTAATCCCAGTGAGCAAAATTTGTGCTTGTGGTAGGAATACTCTGAGTAGTTCACACAGTCTGTGGCTCAGCAGTCCATGAAGATCAGCCACAGGAGCTACATGAGATAACTTTCACCTTCTTCTTTAATACTTACATGCCAGAGCCTGCATCTGGCTAAAGGTTTTGGCCTGTTTGTGGAGCCAAAAAATTACAGAGCTGCCTATCTACTTTTAGAGCAGTTATAATAACTGTCTTAGCCTAAGATGAAATCACCTACTGTACCATAAATTCACTGGAACCCATTTTGCGTACGATACTGCAGCAAATGCTGGATCCTATTGAGTATTAAGGGAGCCACACAATCTTAAGCGCAAGTGAACTTGCATGAGACACCAATGCATTTGTCACATTTACACTTTGCGTGTTAGATGTACACGTAAAGCATTGTAGCGGGGGTGGTGGTGGTGGAGTGACTTGTAAAGTATACTTCGGTAGGCCTTGTGCAAATCAATCATAAAACAAGCATAATATTAAGGATGAATGAGTCCTTAGTCACTGGAAAAGTGTCGCCAAAACATTTTTTAAAATTCCCCTTACCAATATCATTAAGTTCAGGGGCGCTGACTTGGGCCCCAGATCATGAGTGCCCAGTGGCACCGATGTAATGTGACATCATGACGTTATGTTATGTCACCCCCAGAAGTGGCGTCGGAGGCCCTGTGAGGCCTAGGATGACACTTCCAAGGCCCCCAAGGCCCTGGAGGTACCATCTGAGGCCTCGCAGAGCCTTGAAACTGGCATCCTGGGTCCCACAAAACCTCCTGTGTCACTTCCAGTTCCTTGCAAGGTATGAGACCCGGAAGTCATGTCCAAGGTCCATGGAGTGGGTGCTGAGTACCCACAACAAATTTTTTGTGGGTGCCCGGGCACCCAGGTGCCCCTGGAGTTGGCGTCAGTGATTAAGTATCAAAATTAATACATCCCCAAGAACAGTGTTGAGCAGAAACCTTGATATGCTTATGGATGCTATGGTATGATACATTTTCATCTTGTGCATCTCAGTTCTTCCACCACCATGTTACAGTTCATCACTTTCTGCACATATAGGTTATTATCAATGCTATATTTATATTTTTGTGTGACGTATTCGATGTAATGCACAAATGAAAGTAGCCTATTAGGAGATAGGGCCATGACATCTTGCAGGAGTGGAAAAGCCTTTTCCCCTCCTCCTGACAAACACCATATTCCTATGAGATGATCTGTTAGGGGCTACAGGCCAGCAGTGGGAAATGCCAGAAGCAAAAGTGGGTGGAATTTGCAGGATTGCATAGCTTTCCCCATCTCTCTTTCGCTTCCTCTTACATGGAATAGAAGCAGCAGTTACAAGCAAGAGTGGATCTACAATGCCAGAGGGGCGCATAGAAATAAATTGGGAGTCCCATGTGGCCTCCTAGCCACAAGTCCTACACTATGGACACCGTTGATGTAGAAGCTGACAAGGGAAGTTCATGACCATGATGTCCCACACTGCTGAGGAACCACTGGGCAATTTTGGGAAGATGAATGCTTCTCCAGGATTTTGCTACCATTATCCAAGCTGCTACCCATAACTGCAATACCAAAAATCTTCCTTTGTGTGCTAGCCAATATGACCTAGTAACATTGAAACTGGATTTAGTTGCTAACACAGAGTAAAATTGCTAAAATGTACACAACAAGTTCAAAATTGTGTTGGAAATGTAAAGAGAAAGAGGGTGCTTTTTACCATATGTGGTGGACGTGAACATTGGTAAAGGCTTTCTGGGAAATGATGTATAATAAATTAAAGAAAATGTTTAAAAATACATTTGTTAAAAACCCAGAAGCCTTTTTACCAGGTATAATTGGTGAAGAGTTACCAAGAGAAGACAAAATACTTTTTATGTATGCAATGACAGCAGCAAGAATGCTACTAGCCCAGAGATGGAAGGAGAGAGAAGTACCAGCAAAAGAAGAATGGCAGATGACACTGATGGAGTATGCAGAGATGGCGAAGCTGACGGGGAAGATCCGAAACCAGGAAGATCAAGTATTTTCTAAAGACTGGAGTAAATTTGTAATTTATTTAAAAGACCACTGTAAACAGTTAAAACCTTTGGCAGGGATGTAATGACACTTGTAATGTGGAATTAATTATGATAATTATGGTTATATAACTGATGGATAATGGTAAAAGATGCAGCAAATTTAATTTTAAACATGGAACCCATGAAAGGGAGGGAAGGAGGTCCAAAGTTTCAAAATAACCTTGTATTTTAATGTTTGAAATGGCTATGTTAAATATGTATAAAATTATCAAAAAAATTAAAAAATTATAAAAGAAAAAAGAGAGAAAAAACTGGATTTAATTGCAGGCTACATCTCTGATAACTTTTCAAAACATCTTAATCTTCACATACCATGATAAAGTGCTGTCTGGTCTTGATGAATGTCGGCTGAATGAGGGGGCCTGAATCCATGGGAAAAAAGTGGTGTGTTTGAGGTGCAAGTTCTATCTGTGGTGTTTGAGATGGGATGCCTCTTCTTTTACACATGCCATTCACAAGTTGACACTTTTGTCATCAAGTGCTGAGCATACATGCATGGATCGCCCTGGAAGGACACACATTGGGAGATATCACTGCATGTGTGGCCCAGAGGTACTGCATAAGCAACTTCTCTTACTTCCTTGAGCTTTTTCAGACATAATATTGAAAGTACTACCTCCTCTCCATGATAATGAACTTGTGTGCTTTTTGATTCAACTTCTGCTATAGAAGTCATATTAAAAGGGAAAGTACCACCATGCTTTGCATATATCTATATATCGATATCGATATCCCTAGGGTGCTAAATTGCCCAAGGCTTTCTCTCAGCGTGAACTTGTATCATGTAAGTCTACCAGTTTATTATAAAATGAATGTGAAAGGACAGGGCCCTTGCTTGTTGTGGCTTATGATGATTTTAATCCAACACTATATTCTTCCATTAATCTAATTCTCAGGCATTGGAGGAAAAACGACCAACAGAACTTAGCATTATTAAATAGGATACCATAGACAGGACCACTTCCTTCAGTGATGCAAGGCACAGGTTAATAGTTTATGGCAATAGGACACAATTTAGTGGATTGAAGTATATGCCACTCATAGTGGTTTCTAGGCCAAACAGAAGTTTCACTTCATTTCCTTCGTAACAAAAGTTATGGTGGCAATATTGGATGATTCTTAAGAACATTACACAACTTGAGATATAAAACAACTTCCCAACGTTGCTGTTTATTTTAACAGGCAACTCTTTCTGTTTCTTTTATATATTTATTTTAAACATTTCTAAACCACCCTTCATCCAACAGATGCCTGGACGGTGTACAACAACAGTGAAAAACATTTTATTGTACTAAAGTGATTCCTTCAAACAACAATAAAATGGAAAGGCACGAGGGGTTGTAAGTCCATGTTTGGTATACTCTGAGTAGATCCACTGAAATTAATAGACACCAGCAACTTAAGCCAATTGATTTCAGTTGGTCTCCCCTGAGTAGAGAGTAGTTGGCTACAACCCAAAACTATTAAGGACAACAAGAGGCCATAAAAACATTTTAGAATGCCTGGGCAAATAAAAGTCTCTTAACCTGGTACAAAAAAAGATTGTAGCATGTATTTTTATGAGTCGGTTTTTCAGAAATGGCAATGAACATGACTTTTTAAAACCATAGAACCACAGAATAACAATTTGCGTCCTTCCACTCTTGAGAGATCGCTAGATGAGCAGCAACCAACAGATATGGAATTAATTGTTGAGAAACAAGATAAGCATTGGCAGCATCAACAAATGGATCAGAGACTTAACTTAGGCTGACCTTTTAAGCGTTATTAAAACGATATTAGAAATACCATTCTAAAACGTCAAAACAGGAAATGTTCTCTTTTGAGCTGTTTCTCCGCTCTGGTTTCTGACTCCTCTGCAGCGTCCTCTGGGGTCACATTTTAATAATGCACTAAGAACATTAAGAGCAATGCGTCATTTGTCCCTCTGTTTTTAAAACTATTCTTTAACCCTTTCTTTACGTTATAAACCACGAGTGTAGATCCGCCCTTAGTGTCCAAGGTGACCTGGGTTTTTTTTTTTTTTTGCTATTGTTAAGTGATATATGATATCATTAGTGCTATATATCATTCAGTGCTATTGCCTGTGGAATGCTCTACCAATAGAGAGTCAGCAGACACCTTCTGCTTTAACCTTTAAAGCTCTGTTGAAAACTTTTCTATGCCCCCAAGCTTTCACTGGCCATTAACATACTAGTTTGTTGAGCTCTGATTTCGAATTTTATATGGTTTTTACTACATGCTTTAATATACCCTTTGAGAAAAAGGATGCTGGATTCCTTTGAGAAAAAGGTGGCAGGGCCGTCCTTCCCATTGGGCTGACTGGCACAGTGTGCCAGGGCACTTGCCCAGCAGGGGCCGCATCAAGGAGGCACACGGAGCTGCCCGCACCTCCACCTGGTCTGCTTTGCTCCTTTCCCAGCAGCGGTGGCTGAAGCGAGGCAGCAACAGCATCAGCAGAGCTGCCTCCGTTGAGGCAGACCTGGGCTACCTTCCGCCCACACTCCTTCAGGTCACAGCGAGCACAGACTGCCCCACAATGCTCCGTGGCACCTCATTTGCATGCATGCAAATGAGGTGCTGCGGAGCATTGTGGGGCAGTGCTGTCTGTGCTCGCTGTGACTTGAAGGAGTGTGGGCAGGCATGCACATGAGGTGCCAGGGAGCAAGCTTTCTGTCGGGGCGGCAGCTAGGGCTCCCTGGACTGCAGCGCCGCTCCGGCTGAGCAGGCAGAGGCGGAGCGCAGCTGGCAGCATCCTTGCCTGTTGCGCCGCGCCCTCCGGCTGCCCCAGCACCCGATACACTTAAGACGGCCCTGAAAGGTGGGATATAAATACCATTTTAAAAAATATATAGACGGGACCAGCAAACACTCTATACTTCTCGAAGGCATGGGCTTGCATGTGCATTTCACCATGCTTGCATTTAATTTGCATGTTGCTTTCTAGCATCTTGTCATACCACAATCGTTTTCACTGATACGATATGGAACCCTGGTTCCAAGTAATGCTGAGTGTGTTTTACTGGTTCTGTGAAGTGCATGTGCAGAAAAGACACAAGTACCAGAGACTTCCAGCCAAATATTTGCTGGCTGGTTGTTTTGGACCAATATGTGTAGTTCAGACATAGCCTCTTAAGCCCTAAAAATCCTGGATGTTCATCTCCCTAGCCCGCTTCCACCAGCATACTCCTCATGCAATCTCTAGACTTTATCATGTATGCCATTTTGCCAAACTGGCTTAATATTTCCTCCAATCACTGGAGGAGGAGAAGGGTATTCATAATGATAACTAATATCTATAGTCTCCATAGACTGTGTGTGTGTATAACTACGCCTGGCTACAGAATACTAGTTATTTACCGAGTCTCCCCTCACCTTGCCATTCTTGTTTAGTTCAGATATATATATTGCCATTTTTACTAGTCCTGAGGTAAATGTAAGGCCTCCCAGAAAAATATTGCAATCGGTGCCAGTACTTTCCTCTTGTTTCCCTTCGCATCTCTCAACCTACCTCAGCCAATGTTGATTGAACTCCACGAGTTGTCAAGACAGTATTTGTAAGTGGATTTTAACCGTATGTGAGCTGTACAAATGTAATAATATTACCCAACTCTTGTTTAATTTTGAAAGCTCCATCCTTGACAACGTGGCTCATAAAGGATGGTTCAGGCTGAATTATCCATTATTGCTCCCAAAGTCTACAATTAAACTATCGATCAAAGCTGGCAGAAAGAAAGAAAATGGCTCGTCCAGTCCGGGTGCTGACGATACACCGCTGACTGTGTCAGACACACAGCCTGAGAGGGAATGCAAGGCCAGACTCTGCCTTCAGCTAATCCTCTCAGTTCCAGCTGGCCTGGATACAGCCACGATTATGTATTGTGCTTATGCAGTTTTAATAGGATGGGTCTTATGCAATTTGCGACCTTCATTTTTGCGCAGGGAGACTTGGAGCTTAGCAGGTTCAGATCCACGGGGAACCAGTGTTGGCTCGTCGACTTCTTCAGATACTGAAAATGCATCTTTTCTGGGGAATTCCACAATAAAATGACTGTTATTTATCATTACAAACCTCTTTATCATTTAGTCAATAAAAGGCCTCTCTCCCTCACTTTTTTTTTCCTGTGGTGTGCTCAGAGTCAGAAATCTGTATTAGTCTCTACTGGCCTGAAGGCAGGAGATGTCAAAAGCTAAATCATGATCTGCCCTGGCTTTCTGGCTAAATTGTGTATGAAGGCCTGAGGCAAAAAGGTGCACATGCTCATTATTTGAAACAGAATGATTTCACCCCCCCCTCCTTTCCTTTCCTTTTTCCTATATATATATATATATATATATATATATATATATAGAGAGAGAGAGAGAGAGAGAGAGAGAGAGAGAGACATATATGGTAACATGAATACAGTATATACACTCCTCTAAAGTATCAACCTTGAAAAGAAAGAACGAAAAGCACCCAAAACAGGGCTAAATATGTTAACTCCATGTAAGAAAAAAAAGGATAATACTAGGAAATGGCCTCCTTTAGATCTTTCTAATAAGAACAAAGGGGGCAAGGATATCGCGATTTCACATGGCTGAAAGATTCTTGGGAGTCAAGCTGTGCACAGATTATTCTTCTTGTGAGAAATTAGCACACCCCAGAAACCTTGGGTTGTGGCTCAGGATACATCTCTCCTGTTTCTCTCTCGGTGCTGAAAGGGGCACTACACCTTCCAGGTGAGTGCCAGCACATTCCTTTGCTCTGTGTAAGATGGCTGCCGTTTACCTGTCACTTGTGCCTGACTGGTCAGTACCAGTGACATCAACCAAAGATTTCCAGAGGGATATGCATGTTAGTCTGTTGTGATGACAAGGAGTGCTCTGGCACTTTGAAGATTAACAAACAAGCTGCATTGGACTAAAAAAGGACTAAAGCCTATTTAGTTGGCAGATCTCATAACTGTGTTAAAGCTTAAATGTGAAATAAATATAGTGACCACTCACAAGGCAATGTTAATAAAAAATACATACACCCTGGCTTTGGGAAATTTAACTGACATCTGTAGTGTGATGATGATGATAATAATAATAATAAATCTAAATTCAAGTCACAGGAGATGGAACGGAACTTCTTGTTAAGTATTAATTCAGCAGGTTCACACTGGAAACAGAGTCCCAGAGGGCAGCATTTGACAGCTGGGTCTAAGGTTCTCCACCCACACAGCAGGCAATGGATTTTGTTGTGTATTCTAGGTCGAAGTCAGAGGTGCCATCTTCAATTATATATTGGGGGGACCCAGGGAAGCCCTGCCCTGCATAATCGATTCCAAGACGTGGCACACAAACACTATTTGAATTTGCAGTGCCTATCAACCGGGGGGGGGGGGGCTAGCACTTACAAATATTTTATTGACGGGGGCAAAGGGTACCTCAGCCCCTAGGAGTTGGCTCCTATGGTTGAAGCTGAAGCAAGTAGGCATGTGTAGCACTCACTAGGTTTCTGGTATACAGAGGTGCTTACAGATTTGTTATGTAGTTGCAGTGTAATTGTGGGACATCTTCAGGAGAAGAAAAGGCTAAAAACCCTTCACAAATCCAGAGGGGAATCATTATGATGGTTGGATTATGTACGTACGTATGTATGTATTTTATATCCTGCCCTTCATCAAGACATCCCAGGGCGGTTCGCAGAATAAAATACAAGATGAAACACAAATAAATAATTAAATCGAAACAACAAAACAATAGTCGACCCCCTCTCCCATTCCCACAGATACATTTGAAAAGCAGCGTTTCCGTGCGCTGCTCTGGTTTGCCAGAAGCGGCTTCGTCATGCTGGCCACATGACCTGGAAGCTGTACGCCGGCTCCCTCGGCCAATAGAGCGAGATGAGCGCCGCAACCCCAGAGTCGGTCACGACTGGACCTGATGGTCCGGGGTCCCTTTACCTTTACCTTTAGGATATTAATCAGCCAAAGGCCTGGTCAAAGAGGAACATTTTCACCTGGCACCCAGAAACATATAAGATAAGATATCTTTATTGTCATTGTCCAAAATTATAAAACCTAATTAAAAACAGTAAATATAATACAAATAACAAGTAAAATAAGATGACTTCAAAGTCCAGGCTTTCCATTTGAGGCCAAAATCACCCTAGAGAAGAAACTGTTCCTGAGACGGCTTGTTCTTGCCTGCATAGTTCTTTATCTCCGTCCCGATGGCAGGAGCTGAAAGACATGGTGACCAGGGTGCGTTGGATCTCTTGATATGTCTAGTGCTTTTCTATGGCACCTGGTGGTGTAGATTTGTTCTAAGGTGGAGAGTGAGCAGCCAATAATGCTCTCCGCTGTTTTAATAATTCTACACAGCCCTGCTCAGGGCCGTCTTGAGCAGATCGCGCGCCCTGGTGCTGAGGGGCGGAGATCGCTCCGCCGCCCGCCCCGCCCTCGCAGGGCGCAATTGGTTTCCGCGTGGCAAAGCCGCACGGCACCCTCCTTCCCAGGCCGGCGCCCAGCTTACCAGCCCCACGCCATGGTGCACTGCGCCACCGGGGGTCTAAGACGAGCCGGGCCTGGCCCTGCTCTGTCCTGAGAAGTACAGCTTCCGTACCACACACATAAACCGTACGTGAGCACGCTCTGTATGGCACAGTGATAGAAGATATAATGAAGGAACCAGGCGAACCACCTCCACAAATGGGGAGCCACTGCAAAAAATGCCCATTCTCGTGTTGCCACCCTCTGGACCTCACATGGAGGCAGCACTATGTACTGCAGTAGTCTAACCTAGATGTTACCAAAGCATAGATGACACAAGTTAGGCTATCCTTGCCCACATAAGGGTGCAGCTGGGCCACCAGCTGAAGCTGATGGAAGACACTTTGTGCCACAAAGACCACCTGAGTCTCAAGCAACAGCAAAGGATCCAGAAGTAACCCCATGTTATGTAGCCTCCTTCAGAGGGAGTGTAACCCCATCAAGAGCAGGCAACCTCCCACCAGCCTTAACTGGATTGAGCTTCAGCTTGTTGGCTCTCATCTAGTCCATTACTGAGACAAGACAATGGTCCAGAACATCCACTGCCACACCAGCGGATGTAAAGGAGAAGTAGAGCTGTGTGTCATCAGCATCTTGCTGACAATAGACTCAAAAACTCCAGATAACCTCACTCAGTGGTTCCATGTAGATATTAAATAGCCTAGGGCAGGCATGTCAAACCTGTGGCCCTCCATATGTTTTGGCCTACAACTCCCATGATCCCTAGCTAGCAGGACCGGTGGTTGGGGAAGATGGGAAATGTAGTCCAAAACATCTGGAGGGCCACAAGTTTGACATGCCTGGCCTAGGGGATAAAGCTAAACCCCAAGGAACCCCACATGGAAGTCTCCACGGGGCTGAAGAGCGGTCCCCAAGCATCACCCTCTATAAGTGACCATCCAAGTAGGACTTGAACCACACAGCAAAGCAGTGTCACCCACTCCTAACTCGGACAGCTGCTCCAGAAGCTGCTCAATGGTATCGAAAGTCACTGATGAGTCAAGGAGAAACAGCAGGGTCGCCTCTCTTCTCTAGGAATTGGTTCCTAGGCATAGGTATAGAAGGCAGGACTGGATCTAATTTGTAGGTAACAAACATGAAAGTGATGCTCTGTGGTTAAATTTATTTAACTCAGTCAGTAGAGCATGAGACTCTTAATCTCAAGGTCATGGGTTCGAGCCCTTCTTTGGGCGAAAAATTCAACCCTTTTGGTCCCTTCCAACTCTGAAAGTCTACGATTCTATGATTTATTGTTAACTAATACATTTAGGGTGTCATTCCCTTTCCAAGAGCTAAGAGTGAGAATGTAGTTTCAGGATTTTTGTCCCAAATATAATCTGACCTACTTTTTCAATGTTTCTCTCCCAATGTGCCTCCATTCTCTCTCTCTCTCTCTCTCTCTCTCTCTCTCTCTCTCTCTCTCTCTCTCTCTCTCTCTCTCTCTCTCTCTCTCTCTCAGTTTAGCTAAGGTGTTATTTTGTTGGGGTCAGGCTTCATCTGAAGTTCTGCTACTTTACAGAGGATTCCAAGAGAGACTTATTCAATATCATTATCATTGTTGTTGTTGTTGTTGTTGTTAGTATTAGTATACCACCCTTCATCTGAAGATCCCAGGACAGAAAAATAAAAAATGATGCCAGTCAGGTAGACTAAGATAGGTAGGACATGAGATGTTTACTCTGGATAGACATAGGACAAATGAAGGAATGAGGATGAAACCGTAGACATTAAATTGGTTGTAGAATCAGTATAAGAAAGGCTGTAAGGAGGGCAGAACCTTAAGTATCACAGTCCAACTCCACTCCTACAGCTTTTATTACCCTGGTGTTCCATTGTCTTGTATCTTTCCAAGTGAATTGCTTGAGCAGATGCCTCGTTTCAGTACTATATGCAAAACCTACGCATGTAAATCTTCCATGATAGTAGGGAATAAGATTTGTTCTCCGTCTGAGATATAATTAAATTCGTGTGACTAGTACTAATGCTAGACAATACCTTACAGTAAAATATATAAGGAAAATGAACAAAGCAATACTGAGATATAATCTTAAGCAATCGCATTAAAGGCAGTTCTAGAATAACAGGAAAACTAGATTAGTATTCATTACATTTTTGAGATATATATTAAGATGTAGTGTTTCTTTTTCAAAGGAAGACATTGCTTCTGCTGAAAAGGAATTACTATTTATTTCTATTTAATGTGCTTTATGGAAGAATCAGATGTGCAGAAAGCAGTTCCTTGCTACTTCTTCTCATTTGATCTTAGATTTTTTATTTCCACATCCCTGTTACCTAATAATATTACAATAGACCTCCCTCAGTTTTTGAAAGTGTTCTCATTTTTAAATGCATGTTTTTAAGGATAATTTTTCCTTTGCCCAATAATTCAATACATTCTCTCATATTGTGGTTCCCCCCCCCCCAATTCATTTCATATAATTGAACTGGGAATGCTTTTTAGGCTCTGGAACCCATCCACCCTAAAAAAAAAAACCCAGCAACGACAGGGAAGATGCGTCAACATCAAAAACCAGGTGTGGGGGTATGACTAGGTAAGAACTATGCCACTGACATCTAGTTTTCAGACATATGTGTGTGAGTGTGAGAGAGGCACTACCTGTAATATAAAATGGTGGAACAACAACACAGGTTTCAGCAAGAACTAGATGAGTGTGGATGACCAACTCCACTGAAACGCAATGCATCTGAGTGACATGGGAGTTTTAAAATGTGATACACACAAGCACGTCCCAACTACATGTGTCTTAAAGTGATGGGCATGGCTGGGTGAACCAGCCCTATAGAATCACATGCACTTATTATTATTATTATCAGAGAAGCCTAGCATACAGCTACAGCCCGTATGTCCACAAGCTCCTGAAGAATTTAGCAAAATTTTAGGCTCATGTCACAAAATCCCAGAGCATATAAAACTGACATAAACTCAGTGCTTTCTGTTTGCTTGGTTTTTTTTTGCTTTTTGTACAGGACGTCGACGGTCTCTTAGGTGATGAGCAGGGTAGAAAGATGATAGGTTGATTGCCCCACTGTTGTGTTTATTGTGCTGCCCTGATGCATCTTTCACAATTTTTACTATCGCAGTCCAGCGTTGCTGTGGAGAACAAGGAAGACCCATAAAGATGACATTTTTGCTGTCCTGCTCCCTGACGGGACTTCAATGTATTACCTGGATCTAATTATCTCATCTTCAGCTGACAGAGAGGCTACCATGGAACATTTTCCATCACTGGGGGGCTCAGCCAAGCTTCCAATGGGCTGTCTAATAGTATGATATATTTTTGGACCTCCTGCTCATTGGATGAACAGGCTGGGGTAAATCATGTATTGACCTCCAAGCATTTATAAACTGTGGAACATCACATTCTCATCAGAGCCACAGGGGCAGTAAACTATAGTTTCTCGGCTGTGAAACATGGTTTTGGTTATGCACTGCGTTACTAGGGTTTGTGCCTAAACAACTATACATCATTTGTGGCACTTGTCGCCTTCTTTATTGAAAGGCAAAACAAAGAGTTGAGGACAAAAATCATTACTACTTTAGCAATTTTTCACAAAATGCTTTTGTTTTGTACTTGACACACAGATGGGACGTTGCACCACAGTATGGATGATGTATGGTGCGTGACAAATTTCATTTCCTTTATAAAACAAGGATCATAAGAGTGGACAAATTTGGGGGGAAGAGATTGCATGGGGGCTTTTAGTATTGGTTAAAGGAATGTAATTTTTTTCCTGTCTTTAAGGTTGCAGGCTTTAATTGGTTTACTCAGTTGATCAACTAAAGGTTTAGTTGATAAATCAGTAGTGTCCAAGTTTAATTGGTGGGACTGTGAGTTAAGGGAACACATGTTGTATAGAGTAGCTGCTTTTTGAGGCTATTTTAGTTTTGGTGTTTAGAATACAGTGGTACCTCAGGTTACAGATGCTGCAGGTTACAGACTCCACTAACCCAGAAATAGTACCTCGGGTTAAGAACTTTGCTTCAGGGCGAGAACAGAAATCGCATGGCGGCAGCGGGAGGCCCCATTAGCAAAGTGGTACCTCGGGTTAAGAACAGTTTCAGGTTAAGAACAGACTTCCAGAACGAATTAAGCTCTTAACCGAGGTACCCCTCTGTAAAGGAATAAATGGGAACTGTGACTAGATTGTATTTCCTTCTGACAATGAGTGGTACCTTATTTTTCTTTCTTTCTTTCTTGATAAATTGTAAGTTATTTCATGCTTCCTTTCATATCTCAAAAATGTTATTATATGGATTAAGAAAACTGTGGTATTCTAATACCGATTTGAGTCTTCCTGTGCTCATGCTTGTATGGCCAAACCTGGACAGAAAGCGGGGGTGGGGTGGGGGGAACAATCCACATACAACAGAGATATATTGACAGACCTGAGGTAACCATGTGATGCATAAGTTCAAAATATCTGCAATGGAGGCAACCCTAAAAGGTGAGAGCCACTAAACAGCCCCATAGAACTCTAAAGAAGGAATGTTGAGAGGCTGAGGGGGTGTTCGGGGAAATGCCTGAACATGTGATGTCTTAAACAACAGATACACAGGCAGGGATGAGCATGAGAGTTCTACCCCCAATATGCTCAGGCATGTAAGCTGCTATTTAGGCATTTGTGCAATTAGTCAGAAGGTATGTGGAGTGTGTCCTAAGTGTGTTCAGTTTAATGCACTCTTGTGAGGCAGGGTTTCTGAGTGCGGGGAGGTTTCTGAGTGTGCTCAACCCAACGTGCTTCGAAACCCTTGGCAGATCTTCATGTTATGCATGCAAAGCACCCACATGGGAGCCCACCTGCCTGGGGCATGGAGGAATTTTCATGGGGGCCTCCGCCACTCTAAGCCCACAGGTGGACACCTAAATGGGTCTTGAGGGGACGGACTCAGTGGGATAGCCTTTCCACCCAAAGAACCCTAGGGTAATGCACAATATGCAGAAACACAAAATACACACCACATTCAAAAATTACATCACCCCTCAGCACTCAGTATGCGATGGCAACAACATAGCTTGGGAGGCCCACCAGGGCTTATGCCAATATCATCACCAGCCCCATGGACATCTGGTGAACACTGAGAAGATGACTTTAAATGTCCCTGGGGAGTGAAGAGAGAGAGCTGTCCATAGATATCAATTGAAAAACTAAGCTAGGATGGGCGGAAATGTGTTCATCCAGCCTTTCTCCCTACCCAACCCCACCCCATTTTTTTTTAAAAAAACTCATATTGGAGAAAACAGCCCAATAAGGACTGAGCACGTTCACTGGGCAAAGAATGCTGAATGACTGGCATTTCGTGGGAGAGGGGGGTTGTGGCGGTGAAGAAAAGCAGGTTGTGGGCGAACGGACTGTAGTGGCTGGAGGAACCTTGAACAGAAACATTCTACACTGCAACGTTTTGTTGCAGGGCTTTGCTAGCATGAACAAATTAATAATTTGATAGAAAAGTTGAGTAATTGGTTAAAAGGGGAAATGATTAATCAACTAAAATGTTTTTAATTGGCTGGCAAGACTGTATTGGGAATTTTTTTAATGTCTGATGTTTTACAAATTTTTATATGTGCTGTAAGCCGCCCAGAGTGGCTGGGAAAACAAAGCCAGATGGGCGGGGTATAAATAATAAACATATTATTATTATTAGTAGTAATAGTAATAGTAGTAGTATGTTCCTTTAAATAAATAAAAAAAACAGTTTTAAGCGGGGGACCATCTCCTAGTTCAAACTCTTTGAAGAGTGTAATTGTCTTGGCAGGTATTGATTATGTGAATATACTGGAAGCAATAGAAGAGGCTTGTGTTAGTGCTTTTGTATGACCTTGATAGTTATATTCCTTGGCTGAAGAGGATATTAATGTAAGGTGATGCAGTGCAGAGACCCATTGGTGTGATTTGAGGTTTGTATGCCAGAAAAATCTAGACTAGGATCCAAAGAACTGTGTAACTTGCCCCAAAGGGTTTTCTTCAAAAATGTCTTTCCCAACACATCCCATATGGTAAATCAGTTTGGAATTGAGTCGCCAATCTAGACATTACTTTGAAAAACAAATCCAGTTTTGTTAAGTGAACAGGAAATCGCAGAATCATAGAGTTGGATTAGATAACCCTTGGGTCCCTTCCAACTCCCTGCAATGCAGGAATCTCAGCTAGAGCATCCATGACAGATAGCCATCCAACCTCTGCTTGAAAAACTTCCAAGGGAGGTTCACCTACCATACTTTCTGAGAGAGTCTGTTTCGCTGTTGAACATCTCTTACTGTCAGAAAGGTTTTCCTGATCTTCTTTCTTGTAACTTGAAGCCATCGGTTCGAGTTCTACCCTCCAGAGCAGGAGAAAACAAGCTTGTTCCCTCTTCCATGTGACAGCCCTTGAGATAGTTGAAGATGGCTATCATATCTCTTTTAAGTCTCCTCTTTTCCAAGCTAAATATACCCACCTCCTGCAACCGCTCCTCATACGGCTTGATTTCCAAACCTTTGATCATCTTGGTTGACCTCCTCTGCACATGTTCCCGCTGGCCATCCAACAGATAGCCCTCCAGCCTCTGCTTTAAAACCTCCAAGGAAGGAGAGTCTACAACTTCCTGAGGGACAGGGCCGTCTTAAGCATATCTGGCGCCCTGGTGCCGTGGTGCGAAGATCGCTCCAGCGCCCCGCCCCGCCCCGTTTCACACCGCGGCTGTCTGGCAGGTGCAGCCGCGCGGTGCCCCCCAGGCGGCCCGGTGCCATGGCGCCTTGCGCCACCCAGCCTTGCCTTAGAGCCGGCCCTGCTGAGGGAGATTGTTCCACTGATGAACAACTCTTACTGTCAGAAAGTTTTTCTGTATGTCTAGTCAGAAAGAGGGGGGGTCACACATAAGGGAGCATCAATGGAAAGAGGGTTGATCCTCTTCAGAGAATCCTGTCACTTCCCTGGAGTTGTTCTCCCCCCCCTCTCCCACCACAAGTTTCAGTGCCTAGTTTTACACCCCAGAAAAAAATTCTGGTACATGATCTAGCTTGGCCTTCCTCAACCTGATGCCCACTCCTAAAATTAGGGGTAGACAAATCTGCTCATTTTGGTTTCTCCCAGTTTCTCATTTTCTCAAACATTAGGTTCAACTCTCTACATTTTTAAATTAGTTTTTTTTAAAAAAAATCCTCATCAAAATTATTCACAATTCATTTCATATAAATGTCTTGTGCACATTTTCATTTGCATTTTTTTGCAAAGCAATTTAATATAATACATTTTTGTATATTATTTTCACTAATATATGCATTTAATGCACATTCCGGTACGTGCATTTTGCACCGTAACTTGATTGATCAGCCACCAACCTCATTATTATCTCACAAGATTATTCACAAGATAGTAAGCGTACAACACAATGCAAGACCTCTCTTCCGCTTTTATTTTTAATTGACAAATGTCACCAATATAATATTTAATGAACGTGCTACCTGACAATTCACTGCTTCTGATTTTTTTTAAAAAAAACAATAAATAAAATAATTTACAAAATTATACACGGGGGGGATATGCCATTTTTGACAATTTGAAGCGTATTAGCCATCTTTATTATCTCCCTTACTCCATTAGTACTCTCTCTCTCTCTCTCTTTCTCTCTCTCTCTTTCTCTCTCTCTCTGTGTGTGTGTGTGTGTGTGTGAGAGAGAGAGAGAGAGAGAGAGAGAGAGAGAGAGAGAGAGAGAGAGAATGTTTTGCCTGCTCTCCATGGCATAAAGAAACCCAGTTATTTACTCTAGGACACAGGTGACTGAACTTATAAAAATCACTACAGGAGAAGATGTATTGAGGCCTGGCATGGAATGACAAATCCTGGCGAGGTTCACTAAGAGGAGACATATTGATTTTTAAATGATTAATAAGGAGAATATAATTGTATTTCATTAAGATGGATGGGATTTCATTTAGTCCATCTTCCTCCCCTTTCCCCACTTCAGATGCAAAAGGAAATCAAGTTATCATCAGTGGAACCTCCTGTTTGCCTTCCATGGCAACAAGGCCATTGATTGAATAAATGAAGTTTTCCGAGAGACTAATGGAAGGGGTGTGCGTGGGGCAGATAATGTGACTCAGATAACGTGAACTTTTTGTAACAGTGTTAAGAGAATCACGAAAAAACCATATTTTGCCATCTTCCTCTGAAACTAGATTGCCAAAATTATCCATTGTTGTAATTGGCTTAAGATGAAATTAGATGTTTCGCAGCGGTGTGCAACTTTCTCCTCACTTTCAAAAATGAAAAGCAGCCTCACACGGCTTAATGTTTAAGTAGAAGAATGATGTGGGGCGGGCGGGCGGGGGGACACCACAAGCCTAAATATTTTCCTTCTAGCAATTTCTTGTTCTTGTTTAATATAGCTCCTGGCTGCTCTTCACCCTGCAAGGGAAAAGCCAATTGCACGAGTGGAACTTGAACAAAAAGCAGATGGAATGGGGGGGGAGGGGTAAAGTAGTCCCTTCCTCTATTTTTCTACTTAATCTGAAAGCCACACCCTCAATATTTTCACTTCATGGGTTTGCTAAGCATTTGGTTAGGTGCAGCCCATAGGTGCAATTTCTAACTAGCATTACCAAACACTGACCATGTGTAGGGGGGTGGGTGGGGGAGAAAGAGACACAGAGAAGGGCCTGTGCAAATGTAAACCTTGTAAGCTTGTTTCTGCACAGGCTACGATACATGCACAATATGGACTGTCATTTTGGCCCCCACTCAGCAGTGGTAGCTTGCCACCAAGGGTCTCACATATATCTCACATGGGTTGTTATCGGATGGAGTCTATCCCGAAAGGACCAGGCCAGGATGGAGTCAGTATGGAGGCCAAGACTATACTAAAACACACACACACACACACACACACACACACACACACACACACACACAATCCATCAAGATAGACATGTTAAAGTAAATAATTGGCAAGGATGAGTTGGAGGACATTTGGTGAGATCATAGAATAGGTATAGGAAAACTAAGGCTGGGTAGCTTCAGGGAATACTGTGGTCTTGATGGATTCCATGAAGGAGATTTATGAAAGCACAGAATGCTTTCATAACAGAGATAAAGGGAGCTACCTTTCAACTGATGTAAAATAGGTACTTCCCCAAGCTTGCCTTTCAGAAAGTCTTGATGTGCATTTCTGATAACCCAACATTATTTAGTAACACTATGCACCTATTTTGGGGCTCACTCACACACAACTGGAACAGGGTGAGAGCTGAGAGCTATTACTGGATCCTATGTTGATCCAGTAATGTCTATATCAGGCACCCCCAAACTCGTCCCTCCAGATGTTTCAGAACTACAACTCCAACCATCCCTAGCTAACAGGACCAGTGGTCAGGGATGATGAGAATTGTAGTCCCAAAACATCTGGAGGGCCGAGTTTGGGGATGCCTGGTCTATATTGTTATTTTTTTTATGGGAGGAAACTACATAGAGCAGACAAATAGTATGACTTCTTCTCACTTCCATGGGCAGAAACACCAGGGAAGGAAGGTGTCAAGGTTCAGATTTGCCCGAACATGGAACCCGGGGTCTCCTTGGAGGTGGGCCAAGGGATGCAGGATCCCTCCCGCAGATTCCCATGCTGCCGGTGCCCCTGAGGCCCCTTTGAACCCAGACATAGGATCCCAGTTCCTTCCAGGCTTCCTCTCTTAGCTCATGGCTTCCTCCCTCCACTCATATTGGCTAACAATAGAGATTCATTCCATTACCTACAAAGAAGCTACCGTAGTTGCATTGTCATCATCAACTGTTGCACAGAAGTCGGGCAGAGACAACAGAAGACTTTCAGCCAGGCGTTTATTTACTGAACTGCTTAGACAGGAGTCTGGTGGGTTTATTCCTTGTGACCTAATTTTTGTGGTCATTTGTTAGCCTTGTCTAACCTGCATGACTTCACTACAAACTAAATTCTCAATGACTGTTCTCTTATGCTGGCATGCGGCAGCCGTTCCCAGTGTTCTTAAAAAGGGTTCCAGGGTATAGAGGAGAGGCTTCACACTGTTAGCTCACTTTGTTAAACAGAAGTTGATTTTGTACTTAGCTGTACATGGGATGTGTGATGCGATGGAAACAAATCTCTCCGATATACTCTGCTCGATGAATAATTCCAGCTGCAAGCGAGCCACCAAGGCTGAGTGCAAGATTAATATGCACTTCCAAGTTAGGCATCCCACTGCATTTATCGATTATGGGGAGAACACAAAAGCCTGCGCTTTCTGTTCTGAGTTTGATTGAGTCTTTTGCCTTACTTGATTTAGATACAATTTCTTTTTTAAAATAATAATAATAATAATTTGTCAGTGATGAAAAGTGTGTGTTTTCTTCCCCAGTTTGGTTCATCTGCAAGGTGCTGTGAATACTATGGCTGGAAGATTTAATCAGCGGACTTGTCCACCGTAACTTTAGTTACTTAAATATAGCTGCCAATTATAATCAGTAGAGCCAAATTTTAATTGGTAAGGCTGAGGGCACACTTGATTATTATTTTTTAAAAAAATTGTGGGGTGTTATAATCAAGAAGCAGCAGCTTTACTCTTAACTATTTTCAACTTACGTTTTAGTCAGTTGTTTCCCCCTCCCCCCTAGAAAAATCAGTGCCGATACTCACCATGAAGTCATTACAGTAAGTGTCAC
This sequence comes from Zootoca vivipara, assembly GCF_965207765.1. Lineage (NCBI taxonomy): Eukaryota > Metazoa > Chordata > Lepidosauria > Squamata > Lacertidae > Zootoca > Zootoca vivipara. Next base: position 25,701,727 of record NC_142591.1, read on the forward strand.
ACTTTTTAACAACAACAACAACAACAACAACAGATGTCCCCGGTACTACGTACCCTTGAGTATCCCCTGGGGGGGGGAAGCATTGGTTTCAGTAACTAAAAGCTATCGTACATTTCTTCCAGTACCTCAAATGGCACCTATACTGATTTGGTAGCATGTGCAGTTATTTAAGTTCAAACCATTAACAAGTTAATTGCTGCAAATTTGTTTATAACCCCTTTGAATGTTATTTACCAGTGCAAGACCACCACCAGCAGCAGCTCCCAGGAATGGCTGGTATCCATTCAGTTCCCTTCTTTCTATTTAAACTGTCCTTGGACTGGACAGCTCCTTCAAGCAGAGGACTATTTTCTCTCTAGTAGGATGTATGGCCACCCTCTGGGTGTGCATATAAGGGTCAGACTCCAGTATTGTGTGTTTCTGTGAGTTCCTTTATCTGCATGTCAAGAAAGAGGCACACCCCCTTTGCTGAGAAATTCACGCCGCAGGCCAAAACCTGTAGAACTGTAATATTTACAAAAAACTTCTGCAACATCTCCCCAAGGCAAAATTGGGATAATATATTGCTTGAGGCACATAAGATAGGAATAATCCCTGAGGAATAGAGACTATTCATTCCAAGACTCCAAAGCTGAGTTAGTGTGGTGGCTTCTCAGTGACGGTGAGAATTAGCTGGATTTCTTTTTGTAACGCAGGGCATTTTTCTGTTTAGCTCTGCATTAACGAAGTTGGGTGGTGCTGAATTTTCTACTTATGACTACTGTTGCTGTTGCTAATGCTGTTGTTAATAGCCATTGAGCAGAACATAGACAAAGATATAGTTACCTCTAGAGAGCGTTTCCGAGTGCCAGTACGAGATCTTCTATGCACATGTTGCCTTGGGCTAGGTATAAAAATCACTTGATAACCAAAAACTACGCATGCAGAAGAAATCTCATGTACCAGAATTAGGCCACCACCCCCATTTCATTATGCCGCATTAGACAAACAATTGTTTTATTGCAAATCCTTTCTAATTAAACGTTAATCTCACACTTTCCCTTGCCCTATGTTAAAAACTGAAACCCTAAAAAAAATAATAAATCCCTTGCCCCCTCCCGTCCCTCCACCTCACAACATGAACGGCCTCATTAAGCATTAAGTTGGCCTTCAGAATATGTCTTGGGCTTTCCCCAGCATTCAGCATTGCCACGTTTTAACCAAGGGCAAAAGCTGACCAAAACTGTGTGCGTAAGGGTAATATAGAACAACCTTTGTCCACAAATGGCTCTTGAAGAGTGCAATGGGGAGTGAACGAAGAGAATATAACAGAAGAGAAGGAGTGGGGGCAGGGGGAAGAGAAAGGAAAACAATAGGTACCGATCTCTACCAGTTTCCTCAGGCATCCATAGCAGCTGCTTAATGATACATGTATCATTATATCCTAGAGTAGTTGGAGGGCAAAAACAGAGTTGATTACACTACAGACAATTGTTTCACAATAATTCCAGGCCATTTTTCATTAGCTGCCTCTCCTCACAGCAAAAAAGCAGGGATAATTTTTTAGGGGGGGGACCTCTACCTCTCAAAGATTGTCCAGGAGTTAAAGATTTTTAATAATTCATCATGCGAAACATTGAGAGCTAAATGCTAAATTTCCTAGCAATAACAACAAAAAGATGAATGGAAGAGAACCGAGGTTAACTTGCTTTGATAGAAGCAAAGGGGTAAATAAAAGGAATTGCGGTATCTCTTTCCCGTGATTTATTGGTACGATTTTTTTATTATTATTACTCTGCTCTGGTTTGAAATGTGTTGCCACTCAGTCTGTTGAGTCAAACCAGTTCACGCTGGGCAAACTGATTAAGGAGCTGAATAAAAACAAAGCAGCGTTGGGCCTTAATCACTTGTGCTATCTGGCAAGCGGTAGTTATCACTGCTAAATTTCCCTGTAAGAAAGGTTGGGAGTTTTCTTTCCCAATAGACCTGACACATTAATTACCCTCTTAGAATTTAAGAATGTTTTTTGTTGCCTGTGAGGAGGCATGGAAATCCCCCACCTTAAAAAACCCCACTATTCTTAAACAAAACTTTTTGCTTTCCAACGTAACTTCCCCATACTTCCCCATATCTAGCTTGCTCCACCTTGCCCGTCTGCTTAACTCTGCCCCACACCAGCCTTCCTCCACCACCTCTTCCTGGGCCCTGCCACTTGCTTACTAGATGGCTGACTGTTTTGGTTTATAAAATCTCTCTTTGGGGAAAGAGAAGTATCATATGACTACTTGCCATGTTGCAAGCTCTCTGACGCAGCAATTCAGTCACCCACACTTTTTCCTTCCAAGTATTTAAGGAAGCGTGGCAGATTACAGCCTGCATCAAAGAGCCTTACTCCTCCTCCTGCTTCCCCCCCTCTTCCAGTTGACCCCACCCTTTGGCTTACAATTCCAAAGACAAATGGGATTGCATTGAACTCCTTAAGGTCTGTCTCCCCCCTGCCATAACAGTGACTTGCTAGATTTGGCAACTCTACTGTGAACAAGTCACTGACCTTTGTGGCTGAATGGTGACATCAAGAAGAGGCCTCCCACATCCAAACCCAGCACTCTAGCCACTAATGTCCCCATTAACCCACATTTGTGTGTATTGTGCTTCTATTACAGTGAATGTGAACATGGCTTCCATCTATTGAATGGAGCCAACTGGAAACAAGTCTCAATGTGCTTCCTTTTTCTTCTCCTACTGCCATGGCAATGGATTGCTTCTTCTCTTAGCCGATGAGTGATGGCTTTGGAAATGCAGTACGCTGCCAGATCTTGAGTCAGCAGTCATGTGCCAGCGCTGCAAAATGACGATTCATATCTGCTGTGTGTGTGTCTGTGTGTGTGTGTGTGTAGCCTGACATTTTCAGTAAGGCCTGGAAGGTTTTGGTTAATAGGGTTTGTCATAAGGGGAGCTACAATATAAAACTCTGAATTATGGAATGAGAACAGAATGGTGAACCCATGTCACCTTAAATGTTACCCAAGCAATTTCTGGGGAACTAATTATTCACAATAGATAACTAAACTGTAAATCTTCATTATGAGTTGGAAAATGGAAGGCAGACGTTGCCTTGCAAAACACTCGGAAAGTCTCCTTTACCAATAGCTAATTCAAAAGGCGAATGGTAGATGTGCCAGAGGCTGGGGAAGATGAGGGTTCACAGGATGAAAGCAGATTAATCCCTGGACTCAGGCAGACACTGCGTCTTGGCAAGATGCATTTCATTATCAAACAGTTGACAACTTTGACAATGTGGAGATGGTTTGCTACTAGATTAAAGAGTGGGCCATACTCCAGGAAGCTCAAAGCAGTACCTTTAAAGCCCTAAACGGCCTCGGTCCTGTATACCTGAAGGAGTGTCTCCACCCCCATCATTCAGCCCGGACACTGAGATCCAGCACCGAGGGCCTTCTGGCGGTTCCCTCCCTGCGAGAAGTGAGGTTGCAGGGAACCAGACAGAGGGCCTTCTCGGTAGTGGCACCCGCCCTGTGGAACGCCCTCCCAGCAGATGTCAAGGCAATAAGCAACTATTTTACTTTTAGAAGACAACTGAAGGCAGCCCTGTTTAGGGAAGTTTTTAATGTTTGATGCTGTACTGTTTAATATTCGGTTGGAAGCCGCCCAGAGTGGCTGGGGAAACCCAGCCAGATGGGTGGGGTATAAATAATAATAATAATAATAATAATAATAATAATAATAATATATTATTATTATTATTATTATTATTATTATTATTATTATTATTATTATCTTACAGTACATAGGACAAGTCACCCTTTTTGCCTAGTTTGACATTGGCCATTCCATACATTGCGAGCAATCAGGGCAGGGCAGCAGGGCAGAGGTTCAGGGTGTCATTCAGCAGAAAAAGCAGGAGGACCCCAAGTAATCAGTGTTAGTTTTTGAAGCAATCATAACCCCAACCCTCTATGCTGGAGAGGGTTTGGATGGTGCGGAGACATCCCAGCCTTCCAAACTCGGCTGCTAGAGGAGATCTGCCACGGGTGGGGAATCTTGGCTAGTGAGAGGTGCCTCAATAACTCTACTCAAATAGTGGGTGGAAGCTGTGGCTGGTCCTATTGCCACTGATGCCCTTCCATAGTCCTGCTAATAAATGATTCAGCATTTGTATTTGCAAGAAAGGAGTCATTATGTTCAAAGTTAATCTGTTCCAAGGAAAGGAGCTGAAATTAGTTACTGGCATGCAATAATTCATTTTGTATTTTACCAACAATAATTAAATTGCCTGGAACTGTTGTCATTTAACAGCCTATTAATTGACTAATGTGCATCACTTGCATGTGGGCTATAGGTAAAATCTAGGGATTAAGAAAGGAATACAATTTCCAGCATATGCCAACCATCATGGAAAACTGGGAACAAATACCTACACTGGAGTATAATTTATGAGGGCGTCACCTGTCTTGTGTCTTAGCAAAGACATTATGTATTTCCAGCAAATATATATTTTTAGAGAACAGTGAAGCAGCTACAATTTTCTATGCCTGTGATGGCAGTTAAATGGCTAATTAACCATAGACACTTCTTTTTTGCTGTCAGATGAGCCAAGTATATAATTCTTCTTCCTTCATATTTCTTGCTTGGATCCAATGCTTATATATATGTCCACTAGCCATGTGGATTTTTTGCTCATCTCTCAGGTGGGTTACCATCGTGATGACTTTCCTGATTCAGGGGTGCTTCACACAACATGTTCCATATTAGTCAATGAAGTTACAGAGTTAACATCCTTGAGAAGCTGAGTCTAAATCGATGTCCTTTGAAATGCCAGTATTTGAAGAAAATGATGGATTTCACCTCATCACAAGACAGAGAACGGACAGTAGGCCTGATTCTTGATCTACTATGTTGCCGTAGAGTGGATTTGTAAAAAAATTAAGGGTAGCAAACTTAGAACGTGCAAAGTCATATGTTATAACATACCTCTGCACTACCCTTCCCTCCCTATAACATGTGGTCTACACATGTATACCAAAATTGCAGAGATTATATCAGTGCTTTTTTTCTATTAAAAAATGTTTAGGGGTACGCTCATTTTCCTACTCATATTGAAATACTGCCCCTCAATGAGGCCAAACTTAGATTCACAAAATGTTTAGGGGTATGCGTCCCACTGCATCCCCTCAGAAAAAAAAAGCACTGGATTATATGCTACAAAAGATTTTTTCCCCATATGTGGTGAAGGCTTTAATCACATGGGTCCAGGGCCGTCTTAAGTATATGCAGGGTGCAAAGATCTGCCCCGCGCCCCCCTCTCAGGTTGCCCAGAGTTGTCGGGAAAAGAGGAGCCCGAGGTGGTGGCGGCGACTGAGCGAAGCCGGGTGCCTCATGTGAGCAGCGTGCGCTGGGTGGGCCTCTCAAAGGCCCGCCAATTCCAGGTGCGCAGGAGGACGGAGCCAGCTGGCTACCTCAGCGCCTCGCTCACCCGCAGCAGAAGAGCTGTGCCGCTCTGACAGGCTCTACTCCACTCAGCAGTGGCTGTTGGCTCTTCCCAATCCCTGGACTCCAAATCTCAGCCCCAGACTCTCAGCCTGGCACCCCTGAGAGCCCAGCGCCTGGGTGCCCCGCATCCCTAGCACCTATGGGTAAGACGGCCCTGCATGGGTTGTATACAGATGCTATTGTTCCTGCACAGAGATGGTGGAAGCAAAGGCAGCCTGATGCATTGGTGAGGAGGGCAGGTTTGTTCACCTTCCCTCTCTACACTATGAGCAGAAGTGTCATCTAATCTGGACATGGTCATTCTGCCCATGTGACTGTATCTCTGCTACTGGGAAGCAAATCTTTTAAGTGGACGCTGAAGAGGCTAAGCAAAGAACTGGTGGTTTAACTTCTGGAAATCCATTAGCCTTAGTCTTCACTTCAGTAAGGAGCCATAACTGAGGATGTAGTGCTTCATCGCTTCCCCCATTCAATTGGATGCAGCTTCTGCAGGTATTTGTATGTCTGCATCTCTGTGATGTGACACAGTCAGACCAGTTTTTGAGATATGTGGAGCCTCAGAGTATATAGTTCAGCAGAGGGGCTGCTTCCATGTGTCTCCATCTGGCCACAATGTGAGGACAAGAATAATTATTATGTGCCTTCATTAGGGATGGATGAATCTGTCAATTTTGGTTTCTCATTGTTTCAATCTTAATTTCATTCTCCACATTTATGCATTGGTTTTGATTTATTTTAAGTCATCTTGGAAATTCATCAGCGTTGTAGTGCAATTTTCTCCTAATATACACATCTTTTGTATACAATTCTGCCTGATATACATGTTTTGGCAAGCAATTTCTCATTACAATGGCTTTGAAAACATTATTTTCACTAATACAATGCCTTTTTATATACACTTTAATTTGCACATTTTATGCACATGGCTGGAGAACTGCATCATAAAATTCAGAGGTGTGCGAATTTGAATGCATTGCTGTGGCTGGTTCACATATGGTTTCAGGAAGTTTCTCGCCCATCCCTAATCGCTGTCACTGTTCAGTGGCATCTGAAATACAGAGCATAGATAGCTGAAAAGAGAAATGAACTCAAAGCTATGTATACATTAACAAGAAAACATTTTTAATTACAATTGGCAGTGACTGATATGCTGAAGAGGTAATAAAATAGTTAAAAAGCATGTGACTCAGGAGTCTGGGGAACTTCCGAACTACTTTCTCTCCCTAAAGAGGTGGTGCTTTCAAATCAACCCACTGGGGTGGGTTCTGCCTCGACACTGAGGTCCAGCGCCGAGGGACTTCTGGCGGTTCCCTCGCTACGAGAAGCCAAGTTACAGGGAACCAGGCAGAGGGCCTTCTCGGTAGTGGCACCCACCCTGTGGAATGCCCTCCCACCAGAGGTCAAAGAGAACAACAACTACCAGACCTTTAGAAGGCATCTCAAGGCAGCCCTGTTTAGGGAAGCTTTTAATGTTTGATGGATTTCTGTATTTTAATATTTTGTTGGAAGCCGCCCAGAGTGGCTGGGGGAACCCGGCCAGATGGGCGGGGTATGAATAATAAATATTATTATTATTATTATTATTATTATTATTATTATTATACTGGAAGATTATCATCATGAAAGGGAATTGTATGGGAAGACAAGCGCCAAGTTTTCTAGATGCATCGAACTGGTCTGAACTCTTCTCCCTGATGTTCCAGGTTTTCCAGGGATATGCTGCGGTTGCTTTGTAAAAGCAAGACATAACTCCCTCCCCAAGATCAAATTCAGAAACTTACGAGGGCATAAATATGCAGAATAGAGAGCATCATATTATAACTGAATAAAACACATTTTATTTTCATGATTTAGCCTTGACTTTCCTACCCTGAGGACATAACAAAAACAACAACAAAGAAACCCACTTTTAAACGCACACACCTCGCTAATGATTTCTGAATGTTCACAGCTTAAGCTGGCAAGTATACGTTGAAAGAGGCCACAGAAATAACAGTCCCAGTGCCATATGTGTGATCTTGAGTGGGATTTGGGAAGTGGGTAAGACTCCCAACTGTTGAACAGCCTTATCAAAGCAAACACTCATCAGAGTGATATTTAAACACAACTGGAAATAGAAATGGCCAAAGAACACATTAGCCAGTGGATATCTCTAAAATGAAATAGCCTCGGGGAAACTCTCTCTCTCTCTCTCTCTCTGACACACACACACACACACGAGAGAGAGAGAGAGAGAGAGAGAGAGAGAGAGAGAGAGAGAGAGAGAGGAGAGAGAGAGAATTCTCCTATCCATGTTTTTCAAAACTCTGGCCAAACACTACGTCTTACATTATATTTTATTGCTGATATGCTAATTTCAATGGTTGTGAAAGTGGGCTGCACACATAAGGTCACAGATTCCTGCACAATTCCAGACAAACTTTGGTGAGCATGGAAAGCTATATTTATATTATCTTCTATATATCCCATTTTTATACTTATTAAAATTAAAATCTGTTTTAATAAACAGCCAGCACCTACTGATGCCAGCAGGGCCCACAGAACAGGACAACTGAGCATTCTTGTGACTCTTACTTTCCTACCACCACCCTGAAATCCTAACACGATGCCCCTGCCAGTGATAGGGTGTTGCAGCCTCTGTCCCCGCCTTCTGCCAGCGGCAGAGGGACTTGGCCACTGCTGAGCTCTTCATCAAGGCTTCAGCTCATCATCAGTGGAGTTAGTTTTATGGAGGCGAGTTTTGATTTATTGGATATCCCTATGGCATAAACTCCCGAACCACTATCTCATTCAATGCATGTGGCGGGATGACTTCACAAATTTGTGGTCAGGAAAAACCCATGCCAAATTGCTGTCCTATGAGATCTCACCCACTGAATTGCTCAAACTGGATCTAAATGCGGCAAAAAGGTGTATAAATCAAAGGCTGGATGATGCGGAGCTATACCAAAATTTCTTAGCTGGTGGTGGAGTCTGCTCGCCGTTAAATTTCGGCATAACCCCTATTTACTGTGCTCCGTCATATTTAACATCGCTTACGGCCGCGTCTCACCGATATGCCTTCATTAAAGCTAGGTTCAATGTTTTTCCAACAAACGTGCTGAGACATAGATTTACTAAGGGCCAAGTCTCTTCAATGTGTGCTTGTGAAATGAAAACATCTGAATCTCTACATCATGTTATGTTTATCTGCCCTATGTACAGTTCGGCTCGTGCTAGTATACTAAACTCCATAATCCAGCCTACGGCTGACAAACCAGTTGACCTACAGCTTGCCTGGGTTCTTCAAGATGTGGATCCTTATATTACTCTACAGGTTGCTAAATTCCTAACAGCCGTCCTCTCGTACAAGAGACGGAATGGAATGTTAGCTGATTATTTATAGTTATAAGAATTTTCTATAATGACATCAGATATTGATTTTAGCGTAGTGCCTAAATTTTTAATCATAATCTTAAACTTTTCTTTTTGAATTGTTAATATTTGTCCTTGTGAGCTGTGAATTGTGTTATATCATTTGTGGCTTGTACGAGTCCGCTGTTTTATTTGATTTATTTTGTTGTGTTGTTTTTTATGATGGGCGTAAAGCCGAATAAACATCTTTTGTACTCATCATCAAGCCTTGGCTGTCACTCATTCTCCTTCCGCCACTTGCTAAATGGCTGGATATAGAATGATTTTGCTGTGGGTCAACCAAGGCAGTGCTGATGGAAGGCCTGAAGTCATTTCTTCCTCCTCATCTGCTGGCTATATTGTCAGCTTGTCACTGATGAACCTAAGAGGAGTGGATCTGAGATGTCTGGCAACCCCCAACCAAGAGGGGTTGATTTTCTGTAATGTACGAACTGCCTCCCAACACATCCCACTGATAACATAAGTAAAACCAACCATATGAAATGTGCATGTCAACCAATGATTTGTCTCTCCATGCGCTACGCTGGAGAAAGGTGTCTGGCTGGTACTTTCAAAGGCCTTTCTTGGGATCAGGTGCCAAGTATTTCAAGACCTAAGACTTGGCTGTAGTCTCTGTCTTGTGGAATTTCATGACGGAGTAAGCCGCAGTTTGAACCTTATTATGGTAAGGATAATTGGGCACCCAAGTCCACTAATGAAAATTGTGTGCAGGGCCCAAAGTGTTATTTATTGCCGGGTAATTTTAGCCTTCACTTTCTTCATAACCAAGTAAAATTCTGAATTAAAACAACAACAACACCCAGCCCCATTATGCTATGTGCTGGCATTTTATGATCCAGCTGCAAAGACAGGTTCGGGGGCTGTTGGTGAGGAATGTTGATATACATATATTGGCTATATTTGGCCATCATCCTTTGCCAAAAAGTGCAGGTGGCATAAAAAGAGCAGAGGAAAGGGAAGCAATGGACATGGAGGCCAATTCGTTCCTGCATATACTTAGCTATTTTTCTAGACTAAAAATGGTTGAATGGCAGCAACTGGGAATGCAAAAAAAGAGGTTTGCGTTCCCTTACTTCAGCAGGATCTCATTGATATCTTAGATTGCTTTATGAATCGATTTCAGAACTAGAATTTCAGGCAACTGCAACCTGTTTGCATTATGTCACTTTGCTTCAAAGTCTTTCGATTTATTTCTGTCTACTGTGCACTATTTATCTGGTATTGCAGTAGAAGGTATTAAAAATATCAAGCATTTTAGCCGTTGGTGAGATTGCAGTGATTGTTTTGTCCCAGTGTGCCGGAATCCTTGCAAATGAGAATTGCTGTAGTTGGGTGCTTCAAAGGCTCAAAGGAAAGTTTCACAACTCATTTTGTGAGACAACTGCAGCTTAAAAGCCATCATGGCCAATGGCCAGGGATGGTGGAAATAGGAGTCTACAACATTTGGAGCATCCCTGGTTGGCTGCTCCTGGATTAGTCCTAATTTGCTCAATTTATGATTCCACCAAGCCAAACACAACAACCAGTCGTCTATTTGGAGCCCACAAGGGGTTTGTAATACCACCTGGTTACAACCTAGAGAAGGTTGATGAGATTGGCAAACACCTTGTGGGCCACTGTGGCAGTCTAGGCAGGTGCTTTTTGTCTGGTAAGTCATTGGTTGCGCAGAGCTGGCTTAATTAAGCTCCAATTGTTATTTCCATAATGCCCCATCTTTGGTTTAATATTAAAGCCTTGGATAGATTAGTTATCCAATTTGCTTTTCCCCAAGGGAAATACTTGAATACTAGAGCAAATATTATAGCTGCCATTTGTTGTTTCCCCTTCATCCCACATCTATGATGAAGACACACACCACTTGTTGAATCACACAGTTGTTAAATGCACAGGTCTTTGGTCAAGAAACCCTAGCCAAAAGAAATTAATGACAAAGTGAATGCTTCTGAAATTCAACCACTTAAAACCTTGTTAGCATTTTCTGATGTCTTCAGTCAGGGAAGTTCTTCTCTCAAGGACTATTTCCAGTATCGTACTACTGTGCAGGGGAATATTCGGAAAGAATCTTCTTTCTTTCACTGTTATATAGACTTGCCAACTCCCGTGCCATCTGACCAATTTGATCGACACAATTAGTAGGTGATAATGTTTAGCTCCTTGCTATGAAAAGCTTGTCCTGCTGGTTTCTGCATAGCTCACTTCTATCAAAGGCACAGAAACAGGGCAGGCAGCTTGCTTGGTTCTTTCCATTTCTTTTTTGGCCAGTATAGGAAACCCCGCTGAGCAAATCCATAACATCAAACTGGCCATAAAATTGAACCATGCCTTGTACAATACTTATTTGTGGCATTTAATTCTGGATTTCACTGTTACGGAACTACATGAGTACACCAGATGTGGCTTCTTGATCAAGAAAATGTATGGGCTTGGCAGGGCAAAGAGAGCAATCCAGATATTAGATGAAGAGGAACAAGTATAGAATCAGTAATTTCTTAATGATAAGGTGGTCTTTATTTTTTATTTTATTTTTTGAGAGAGAGTGGAGTGAAGAGTATGGTTTGGCTTCTCAGGACAGAAGTAGATGTGGAAAGAGAGTTTTTTGTTCAATGGATCTCTATTTTTGTCCCCAAACCAAATATTTTCTAATTCATAGGTGTCTTGATTAAAAAAAAAACCAACCCCCTCCCACCACACAAAACTTTGAGCCTATTATCCTCAATTGGTTAAGCCTATTCTCCTCAAGGGGACCCAGGTGGTGATGTGGGTTAAACCACTGAGCCTAGGGCTTGCTGATCAGAAGGTCGGCAGTTTGAATCCCTGTGACGGGGTGAGCTCCCGTTGCTTGGTCCCAGCTCCTGCCAACCTAGCAGTTCGAAAGCACGTCAAAATGCAAGTAGATAAATAGGAACCGCTACAGTGGGAAGGTAAATGGCGTTTCCATGTGCTGCTCTGGTTTGCCAGAAGCGGCTTTGTCGTGCTGGCCACATGACCTGGAAGCTATACGCCGGCTCCCTGGGCCAATAATGCGAGATGAGCGCGCAACCCCAGAGTCGGTCACGACTGGACCTATTGGTCAGGGGTCCCTTTACCTTTGTATTCTCCTCAAACTTACTAATGCACTTCTGCAGATTTCCAAATAAATGTCTAGGCATGTACCACTTCTTTTCTAAAAAAAAAGTCTGCTAATTTGCTACCCAGACATTCAACAGCTTTCCCTACCCATAAATTTAATAGCATTAAACACCTGCTGGCTTTGAGTAGCAGAGCTTGCCAAAAAGGAAAGCAGGAGCACTGAGATACACTCCTAATGTGCTCCTTTCCATACCATCAGAATTAAGGCTGGGAGTTAGTTCCCAGCACAGCAGCAACACCCCATGCCGAGAACGCTTCTCTGTCTTTGCGTGTTAAACTCCCGAGTGCTACTCAGAGCCATCCTTGCCTGCCAAGAAGTAAGGCCACGGGGATGGGGGGTATTCTCCAGCTGTTCCTGAAACTCAAGGAGCCTTCAACTCATTAGCTAAAATTTTAGAAAGTGCTGGAAGGCAGTGCAATCTAATTGAGGCCAGACCCTCATGTGGTGTAAATCTCCTTAAATGCTGAAAGCCAAAGGGACTTGACTGACTCAACATTTGCTTGAGAGGATTTGGCCCAGCATGTCAGGAAGAGATTAGAGGTTCTGACTTCTGCACAAGGGAAGCGTGTTGATGATCTTCAAAAGGGCAGACTTGAGAAACCTACCAAGACTCTGTTGGGGGAGCTGGCTGTAGGGTAACACTGCCCCCCCACCCAAGTGTTTAAGCTATGAAATGAATGTAGGCGTGAAGTAAGCACATCATGGCGGGTGTATGAAGGAATTTGGACTTAAAATGGAACCTGCCACAGCAAAGGAATCCAAGACTGATTTTGGTTAATTAAAACCCAAAGCTGGTTCTCCCTCCTTTCTAATAGGATTGTGATTCCTGTTGCTTATCACTTGCCTGGTTGTCTTTTTTCAGATGTTTGTTAGAAAGCTGGACTGTTTAAGGTCTCTAAAGTCTAAACTTTTATTGTTGCAGAAGCAGTGTTGATGGATTGAAATCCCTTTCATCAGAGCTGGGCTGCTGCGGAGCTGAGTACCCAACAACCTTCTCCACAGCACAACCAGTTCTGCTTATCTAAATTTGTTTGGCTGTTGCACGCAGTTTGAGCCAAAGTGTGCCGACTGAGAAGCACATCTTGTGGATTTCCATGTGACTTATTCCCATGTCAATGTGCTTACATTTAAAAGCCAAAGCATTCTCGGGGAAATGAAGAGTAAACACTTTAAACTACAGTAGCAGTATTTCATAATCTCATTCTGCCTTTTAGATCGTAAAGCATGTCTGATTTTGTCACAAAACTTAAGTTTCGCAAATGGGTTTGATTGTGAACTATTAGTGCTTTGTGTGAGCGGTTGTTTCAGAGTGAAGCAGCTGAAATATAATCAGGACCAGCTATAAACATGTAATAAAATTCCCTCAGCTGAGATCTGCCATGCACCAAGAACCAAGAGAGATGAGGCACTTTTGCAGCGGACCCAGAACTATGTCAATGGTTAAATAAATGATTCTAGGCTTAAAAAATAAATAAAAACCCAGTTTCTTTCTTTTACTGATAGATGTTTTCCTTATACAGACTGATCTTTAATCTCCTTCTAGTTTATGGGAACCATTTTACAATGCAAAGATTTTCTTTATCTGGATGCAAACGAAAACTATTATCTTTTCGTTACAAGCCAAAGATTATAAATAAGGCTGATTTTACAGCTTTAAAAAGGCAGTCCCTCCCCATCCTCCAGCCTCATTAACACCACATTAACTCTTCAGCTGCAGTAAACCTGCACAGCTCATTTTCAAAGATGCCATGAAAGCATTATTCCAGCTGAAGGCCCGCTTCAACAAATGTACTTGTGAAACAGTGAGATGATTCAATGTTCCTTGAAGTGAAATTTAGTAAGGCTGATTCACAGATGCGTGAGCAATGCACAGAGTCTCATCCTGGCCAATTACTGAACGAAATGCACCCACAGATAGTACCCAGTGGTGGATCTATGGTATGTGGGGCTCTGAGCACAACCCTTTGGGGTGGCCTTGTTTGTTCACCTAAATAAATGTGTCTATGATGGGAAAATACGATGGAACTGAATGCATAAGAATGAGACCACCTTGTAAGCACAGCAGGGGCCCACAGATCTATGTTCCAGTCAACACATGGGTTTGAGTGGGCCAACATGGGAAAGTTGGCTCTGAAATGCAGGGCAAGCCAAAATCCTCCCCGATCCTAACTGTGGCTAAGGGTTAGATGCTTGTGACAGTTTCAGTGCTGCTCTTTGCATCCTTTTCATCCAGCTCTCCTGGCTTATGAAAGACAATGCACATCCAATTAGATATAAGCTTTTTCTCAGATTAGGTTGCATATCCACCTGCCCATGTTTCCCCCAACCCCTTCCGACCTGTAGAGTTGGGCTATCCAGCTGATAATTCCAAACACACCCCAATGGAAAATTTAAATCTGATTTGGACATTAGGGAAGTCTGGGGTGCTTGTTGTCACAAGTAGAACTGAAGAGATCAGCCCTGATAAGTTGCTATGAAAGGACACGTAATATTTATTTTTGGTCTACTGACGTCATTCTGGAAGTTGATTCTTTAGCACTAGCTTTTTTGTTATCTGATACCATATGCTTTATGAATGGCATTTTAGAATGACTTCAAAACTTAATATTTAATTACTGTCCTGAAGATGGGAAGCCCAGTTCCTAATAAAGATAATTTTCTGGAGTTACTTAGCAGCATGGTTATACTGTGCTGTATGATTTCTCCGCCAAACGTATCTATTTTAGGAGGTTACTTCATAGAATCATAGAGTTGGAAGAGACCACAAGGGCCATCCAGTCCAACCCCCTGCCAAGCAGGAAACACCATCAAGGCATTCTTGACATATGTCTGTCAAGCCTCTGCTTAAAGACCTCCAAAGAAGGAGACTCCACCACACTCCTTGGTAGTAAATTCCACTGCCGAACAGCTCTTCTTTCTTGTAGTTTGAATCCACTGTTCCATGTCCGCTTCTCTGGAGCAGCAACTTTCTCCCTCCTCTATATGACATCCTTTTATATATTTGAACATGGCTATCATATCACCCCTTAACCTTCTCTTCTCCAGGCTAAACATACCCAGCTCCCTAAGCCGTTCCTCATAAGGCATCGTTTCCAGGCCTTTGACCATTTTGGTTGCCCTCTTCTGGACACGTTCCAGCTTGTCAGTATCCTTCTTGAACTGTGGTGCCCAGAACTGGACACAGTACTCCAGGTGAGGTCTGACCAGAGCAGAATACAATGGTACTACTACTTCCCTTGATCTAGATGCTATACTCCTATTGATACTCCTATTCAAATGTGGCAATACCAGCCTCTCCTTACACTACTGGCACTAAGTGGCAATGTCAGATCAGACCACTTAGCAATGTCCATACACAATTCCTATTTTTATCATGGAATTGTATCTTGCTATAACCATAAATTATGCTGTCGTACATTCGTGCGGTAGCATATTTTGGTAAATGAAACAGAACTATAAAAGCAAACACATGCTTCAGGAGAGAAGGATTCCAAGCCTCTGTAAAAAAATATCCCAACCATCACCCCCACCTTCCCATCTCATTGATCCTGGAGTTCAGACATGAAATCACAACAAATGTTTCTTAAGAGACTTGTAGTTGGATGAAAGGTTGTTCTCCTGCAGGAAATGGGAATGGAAGGTCAGAGGGTCACTGCATTTTTAACAACCTTTGACCTTGCAGTCAATTGCCAAACGGTATCCAGACATGGAGACAGGACTGGCTAAGAGCATAGCTTAACTTTATTTCAGTATCTTCCTTTGTTCGAGCTTCGTACGAACCTAATGAAACCAATGAGGACCAAGCCCACTAAAATGTGAAATATTTACAGAGGCTATTCATATAATATGAATTCAACTGCATTATATGAAACAAGGCAGCTTTTTTGACAACCAGTGTATCTTCTTTATATTACTTCCCCATTGTATTTTGAAATTTGAAGAGAGAGAGAAACTTGGTGATTTATTGTTGAAAAGGGAACATGAAAATTTGGCTTCATAAAGATTGCCTGGAGAATTCTTGAAGGAAAGTCTGAAGTCAGTGGGGTTTTTATCACTGATTTCTCTCCTTGAGAAGGAATATCTGGTAGCCTGATCTATAGCTATCAAGTTCTCCCTTTTTTAAAGGGAAATTCCCTTATGCTGAATAGGTTTCCTCACGAGAAAAGGGAAAACTTGATAGCTATGGCCTGATCCTATTCAGAGGTAACCTTTACTGAGAGTAAAACTACACATTATTAGAGAAACAGCACCATTGCCATTCTCCCCCCCCCCTTAAAATCTAAAATGTATCATGTAATATCATTGTGCTACGAATTGCTACACCCCATTGCCAGTAGCCAATGATATGTGATCAGGGTGGGTACACAAATGGGAAGAGAAGAAAAATGTGGCAAGTTGCAGAGGCTCCAAGTCCCTCATTATCATAGCATCTACTCTTAAGTAGAGGTGGGGGAATCTGTTTCTCTCAGTTATTTTAGTCTTTACTTCTTCACATTTCTACATCACTATGTGATTTATCTATTTTTAAGTCCTCGTGAAAATTCACCAGCAATTTTGGGTGAAGTTTTCCTTCTGTACATATTTTCATATGCAATTCTGCCCGACATATGCATTCTCGCCAAATGATTTCCCCTAAGTTGATGCATTTTTTCACTAATATGTCATAGCTGCCAAGTTTTCCCTTTTCTCATGAGGATGTCTATTCAGCATAAGGGAAAATCCCTTTAAAAAGGGATAACTTGGCAGCTATGTAATATGTGAATTTATATGCACACTTTACCAGAGCATAGCCTCTCCGTTTTTTTGGTATGTGCTACTTGGCTGCAGAATGGCATTGCAAAATTCAGAGAAGTATACATTTTGAAGGCTGTTTTTCAGTTCATATGTTGCTTCAGAAAATGTAAATTTGGTAACTTTAAATGCAAACTGAAGCTAATTTCTCCCTCATCCCTACTCTTAATTAAGAGTGCAGGGGATTATAGCTTCAGATTGGTTTTTTTAAATAAAAAAAGTAAATGTGGGTGTGTATCTCCATATACCCTTGGTTGATGCTGGAAACCCTCTGGGATTTAAGTGTGCACACAGTAAGCTCAGTGATATCTTTGCCCTCTGGCTACTCAGCAAATCAGCAATGATATTGTTTAATTTGACAGCCACATTGAAGATGTACGTAAAATATGTGAACTGCTAACTTCTTCCTCCTTGCATTTTGCTGCTGTTTCCCCTTGCCTCTTTGAGAAACAGTGTTGGTGCCCTGTACACCTAAAATAATCTGTGGCATCAGGTTATTTTGTAATCTATCCCCAATGTTATAGGGTTTTGAATACCACACCATAGGAGGGCAGGATCCTAGTGTCCCTGTTGTGTTATTTACCTCTGAGCTTTAAGACCACCACATCCATTTGCTAAATGATCAGTTTTCTTATTGGCCCTAAATTGCGCCTAATTAAAAATCTGACCCCTACAAACTAGTCCTCTTCCTAAAGAGACAGAACGTAAACAGGAAAAATCAGCTAATTGCTGCACAAACTGCATTTGTGGCACTGTAATTGGACCTCAGTGAAACAAATGAACCCACTGGGGATTCCCTAATGAATGTTTAACTGCAAACAGTAGTCAGGCACTTAAGCAGCTCGGCTGACGGTCCCTAATGAAATCAAATAAAATCAAATCAAAGATTCTGGCATTTTCACTAACCAGATTTCTTGGCACAGGGACATGAAAAAATAATGCACAAGGATAGATATGGATGGAAAGCAAAGACTAACCTCAACTGGTATGTGCATATTTAACAAAAAAATTCAAAATAGCCATAGCATTCAGTGAGGAACTCTCATGAACTGGAGCAGGCCTAGAATGTAAGACAGTCCCTTTTGTTTTTAAGAACCAAGATGTCATATAGATAGATAGATAAATAGATAAGCTAGCACAGGCACAGGCAAACTTGGCGCTCCATATGTTTTGGGACTACAACTCCCATCACCCCTGACCACTGGTCCTGTTAGCTAGGGATGATGGGAGTTGTAGTCCCAAAACATCTGGAGGACCGAGTTTGGGGATGCCTGAGCTAGCAGATCTGTATCTGCATTCCACATCTTGGTTATGAACCTCTACACTGATGTGGTCTATTGTCTTGCATTGCTCATCCCTAGTTTCTAGTAACCTGGTGGTCTTCCAAGAAGTGCGGAGGGGCCACAGATCAATGCTTGAGCACATTCATTTCATGCAGCGGGTCATGGATCTCTGTTACCTGCAGTTGAAGTGGATCAGGTAGCAGGGGAAGGGGAAGACCTCTTCTTAAAAACCTTGACAGCTGCTGCCAGGCACAGTTGGCAATGCTGGGCTAAAGACATAATTTGAAGAAGCTTCCAATATTCTCTCTCATTCACACACACACACACACACACACACACACACACACACACACACAGAATTACAGTGGTACCTCTACTTACGAATTTAATGTGTTCCGAACGCACATTCGTAAGTCAAAAAAAATGTAAGTCGAATCCCATAGGAATGCATTGGGAGAAAAAATTCGTAAGTCGAAGCAACCCTATCTAAAATTCGTAAGTAGAAAAAAATCCTATCTAAACCGCATCCAAGATGGCGGACGGAGCTCCGTTCATAAGTAGAAACATTCGTAAGTAGAGGTACCACTGTATATATGTATATATAATTTTCTGTTTTACAATTTAGAATATTCATTTAGACAACCTTAAAATATCAATGACTTCCCTTCTTCTCTTTCCATGTTTTGTTTTGCATAGCATAAATCCCTGCATATTTTTATATAAATTATACCATTCAGTATTCCATTATTACTTCCATCAAAACTTATTTACACTGTTGAATTTATCTTAATGCTGCCAATGTTTCCAAGTGTACACAATTCCCCCTCCTATATTCCTATATTCAACCACGGTGTTTCAAAATCACCTCCTTGCATACAAGGAACCACTTTCTACAGCCTACCCAGGTGGCAGTACATTTCATGCTTGAGATGGAGCTGCCGCTGAAAATTACATCTTCATGTTGAATTCCACAACAAGGCATGTGCGACAACATCACATTGCAATTTCCCCTTTCCTCACTGCACATCCTTGCCCCATCATCCACAGGTATGGAAATACATGGGGGAACACCTGTACATGTTATGGTAAGAGTGTGAGAGAACTCAGCACTGGGATGCCTTTTTTTTTTTTTTGGAAGCTATGTTGAGCTTAATGTATTTTGACACACAGAGCAGCAGCGGGTGTTGAACGGCTTCTGGTCCATCTCTCCTGCTTGATGCAGGAAACTTCCCTACTCATTGCAAGTATGTTATATAATCATAAAGTTCTTCTTCTTTGGCAATCACTCGTAGCCAAGTAAGATTGCCTTCCATAAACACGGTTTTAACAATGAATGCGTAAGTGACTGTGGAGGCCAATTCTGGATCCAGACGTCCTTCCACAGTGGGGACATAAGTTTCCGGATAGGAGTTGATCACGGTGAGGGTTTGCCAAGCGTGCCTTCCTCTTAGCACGTTTCTCCCTTGCGTCCTGAGTTCGAGTGTCTTCAAAGCCCATGACACCTTTGGTAAAGGCTGTTCTTCAATTGGAGCGCTAACAGGCCAGTGTTTCCCAATTGTTGGTGTTTATACTATAATTTTTTAAAAATTTGCCTTGAGACAGTCTTTAAACCTCTTTTGTTCATCACCAACATTACGCTTTCCATTTTTAAGTTCGGAATAGAGTAGTTGCTTTGGAAGACGATAATCAGGCATCTGCACAACATGAACAGTCCAACGAGGTTGATGTTGAAGAATCATTGCTTCAACACTGGTGATCTCTGCTCCTTCCAGTACACAGGCATTAGTTCGCCTGTCTGCCCAAGCAGGGCCGTCTCAAGCCGGTCGGGCACCCTGGTGCCCTGGCGCGGAGATCGCTCCAGTGCCCCCGCCCTACTGGGCGGGCGGGCGCAGCGCGCAGCATGGCTTCTGCGCGGCTTTGCCGCGCAGCTCCCTCCTGCCACCCTGGCGCTCCGCGCCACCGAGACTACCCCTAGAGCCGGGCCTGTGCCCAAGTGATGTGTAAAAATTTTCAGAGACACCAGTGATAACTCACAGGAGCGCAACAGCTGCAGTAAGCTTTTAAAAAAATGAACTTGAGAGTAAAAAAAGAGGATAAGATTGAAAAAAAACCCCTACATCTCATCACCATCACCTCCTTTATGTAGAAGCCAATAGATCACATTTGCACTTCCACTTCTATAACTAGCAAAACTCTGTGGAACTACAATGTCATGTTCACCTTAAATCCATTTTTTAAAAAAACAATTAACAGAGATTGTGTAGCAATGCTATTGTTTTTTTAATTACTGGTGCACTGAATTAATTACACAATTTGGCTGGTCAATAAGTCATATCCCAAACCCAAGTTAATATGTAAATTGATACGAATATTAAAATATTTGTGAAGAGTGTGCAATAAACTAGCTGTTAATTAATTTTTAGCGGTTAATACATAGATGTTAGAACTTCACAAATAAATGATACAGCGATGACACTTCACACGTGCCACCTGGTTGTTATATTTTACAATGTATAGCAATGACTGTTTAGCTGAAATTATTTGTGAGAGAATCCATCATAGTACATTAGTAAATACTCTGTAACTCTTCACAATTACAATTAATAATGAAACCTTTGATAGAACCAAAGTGAGATCTGCGGTTATTTTGTGAGAATTACTGCTTTCACAGCATAGGGAAGTGAGAATTAGTGACTTCAATTTAATTTTAAATTCCCCATGTGCTATAAATAAATGCAATCACTCATAGCATTCATTAGTATTCATTATCTAATGTGTGTACGTGTATAATGTAAGTATATTTCCTGCTCGTATTGTTTCATTTTGTAATAAGTTAAACATCTCATGCATTTATTTATAATATTTCTAGAGGTTTTCCTACAATGTGCCCTTGTAATATGGATCAAGAAAGAGTGAATCGTATTGAATGGTTGTAGTTGCCTCTCCCTGAAACTTTTCTTTCTTTCTTTCTTTCTTTCTTTCTTTCTTTCTTTCTTTCTTTCTTTCTTTCTTTCTTTCTTTCCCAATGTGGAGGAGAAACAAAGGTCTATTCACTCCCACTTTGTTTTCAACAAAGGAGGCCCCCAATGAGTTGATGGTTAAGAATGGTGCTTTCACTTGGAATGTTCCAATTTGCCATGCTTAGAGGGCAGGAAGATGGAAAGTTGCATTACACAGAGTCAGACCATTGTTCCATCTAACTCAGTACTGTCCACTGACTGGCTTTGAACCTGGGACCTTCGGCATGCAAGGCAGATGCTCTACGACTGAGCTACGATCTTGGACTGTGCACCTTTTAGGGAAAGCTTGGTAGCATGGTGGCATCTTCTGGCATCTCCTATCGAAAGGCTCACATGTGACAGTGCTAGGAAGGATGTGTGAGGCTTTGGAGACTGTCAGTTAATAGCATTGCTTATATTCTTTAAGCTCAAAACATTCATGTGCTGCTTTTTCATAGTCATTAAAAACAACAACAACCCACTGTTCCTAAACTAGAAACCCCTCCCTCCACAAAACATTTCAAAATATTAGTCAGTGGCCACATGCTTTGCCTGATCTCTGGTGTCTTCAGGTAGGGATGTGAGAGAGACCCTTGCATGAAACCCTGGAGAACTACTGCCAATCTATGTAGACCATGATTTCCAGCTGTTTGGGGACTCTTCTTTCTTCTTTGGTGATCACTCGTAGCTGAGCAAGATTGTCTTCCATGAACATGGTCTTAACAGTGAGTCCTGTTAGGTGACTGTGGAGGCCAATTCTGAATCCACACTTCCTTTCACAGTGCATAGGTGCCAAGTTCCGGATTGAAAAATCCGGGCTCAGTAGCGGCGCTGCACCGGAAGTCACTGCACTCCGGACATGTGTAGAAGCGACTTCTGGCGCTGTGGACATTTTGGAAATGGGCACAGCGGTATCGGAAGTCACTTCTACGCATGTCCAGAAGTGCATAGAAGCAACCTCCGGTGCCGGCGCGGCACCAGAAGAACATGGCTGCCGGCAGGAGCTCCGTAATCTGGGGGAATATGGGGTATTTTGCCATTCGGGACACCTGCGGGAAACGGTAAGAAAATATGGGGGTTTCCCGGGGTACTTGGCAGCTATGCCACAGTGGGGACATAGATTTCCGGGCGGGAGTTGATCATGATGAGGGTTTGTCAAACATTCCATGCCTAGCTAGGAGGACCAGTGTTCAGGGATGATGTGAATTCTTGTCCCAAAACAGCTGGAGACCCACATTTTATGTAGACCATACTGAGCTCAAAGGCCCAATGGCCTGTCTCATTATAAGGCAGCACCTGCTCCATAAAATGATAGCATCTACATAAGCCTAGCAACAAAAGCAGAAAAACAGCCAAAAATAGCAGCACTGAAATCTGTATAAGGACCAGAAAAGAAAGCATTTAACATAAAAAGTAGTAGTAGTAGTAGTAGTAGTAGTAGTAGTAAATGTTGCCTGTTTTTGGAAAGAGTTAACCTTGAGAAGGTTCTGTGTATGTCTCTTGTTAGAGAATTTCACAGACTTAGAGAAAGGCCTGCTCTTAGTGGACACCAAACCCAGTCTCCGCAAAGGATTGCATTAGAGTTATTTCAGAATATCTTAAGTCCTGGGAAGCAGGATAAGGCATTCCCTGAGATAATCAGAAGGCAAACAGCTCAGTACTTTATAAGAACTTCCTAGACAAATTACAGTAAATTGTATTGGGCTGAATGATATTATAGTAATGTCATATAGAGAGATGAATGGTATCCAAAATGGGGAAAAATACCTTTCAAAGGTTTGTCTTAAATATATAATGAGTTCCCTTCCCAAGAACAGTCTTTTCCTCATAGTGTAAGGGTTTTCTTTCATGTCTATGATGGAAATCGCAATTCTTTCCCACATATATCTGAGATGGAAACATTTAAATATCTCTAGGTCTTTGTAACCCATCCGTAGAGGGAGGGTGGAAAGGAACAGCTCTATATCTGAGTGTGCCATTTAACATATGGATTTTCCAAGCGCTATGGTGTGACTTTGTACGCTGGCGTAGTGATTAAAAAGGATTGGCCCATTATGGTGATATACAAGTGGGCAATCTTCTAGGCCACTTCCATGTAGGTAATGATTGGGGAGGAAAATGGAAGCTCTCTCTCTTGATGATTGCCGCAAAAACGGCTGTTAAATGCCATCATATCCAAAACAAATGACACCGTCTATGTATGTTTAACAAAGCTTTTAACCATCTGTCTTTTTCAGATATATTACTCTTTCTGAAAACTCTGCTCCCAGAATCCTATGGCACTGGATTTAACTCAGCGAATTTAAACAAAGCAGTTCTGAAATGGTGAGGCACACATCAGCCCTGCAATGTTCTTCTCTTGTCTAAAGCAAAGCCATTTTCATGAGTGGAGAAGAAGAGCGACCATAAGAACATTGAGGAGCAGTCGCAGATAGGTCAAGGCGTATTAGAAAGAAGTGTGGGGACGACGGCAGAAGGGAAACGTTACAATGGTAGTGGAGGCCTTACACGGTTGTATCTTTTCTGGCACCTCTTTTTCTAGGAAAATAGCACTGCGTTTATGGTATGGTGTCATTACTTTAGGCTTGTATACTACTCCCTGTATAAAGAGATTAGAAATGTTTAATCTTGGTCTGTGGCGAACAAACTATTTCATCTGAATAGACGAATTACTGTATACAGTCATACCTCCGGTTAAGTACGCTTCAGGGTGAGTACTTTCAGTTTAAGTACTCCACGGACCCGTCTGGAACGGATTAATCCACTTTCCATTACTTTCAATGGGAAAGTTCGCTTCAGGTTAAGTACGCTTCAGGTTAAGTACAGGCTTCCGGAACCAATTAAATACTTAACCTGAGATACCACTGTAGTTCCAAGTGCCTGGTTTACAGGCAATCACAAACTATAGTTTTAAATGA
Organism: Zootoca vivipara; assembly: GCF_965207765.1. Taxonomy (NCBI): domain Eukaryota; kingdom Metazoa; phylum Chordata; class Lepidosauria; order Squamata; family Lacertidae; genus Zootoca; species Zootoca vivipara. The sequence goes on from NC_142591.1 coordinate 25,725,749, forward strand.
AACAAAAACTACAATAATAAATTCACATCTATATACAGTGAAGGCCGTTGCCTACTTGTTTTCTTAATATCAAACTATGTTTTAGCATTACATCTGAACACAAACTTTCTCTTGCGCGTGCGCGCGCGCACACACACACACACACACAATCTCCTTTTCGACTTTCTGCAAAACTTCCCCACAGCTATGCAGTAGTCAGTTTCTTTCTTTACCAAGTACTTTGAGATTCTGTGCACATTGTAGGTATGAATAATTAAATTAAGGACCCAGCTATATTATGCTGGCTGTAGCTGTTTTTCAGGGGCATGTTGTAGCCATTAGAAATAAATTAGAGTCTGTTATCAAGCACATTTTTGCATTGCTTCCTTTTTGGCTTGACAGTGGAACACATGCAAATCAATGGTAATGAAATCATGGCAGTGTGTGTGGCCGATTAAGGTCATTTCCTGCACTAAAAAACAGATATACTACCTAAATGGCTGTTTAACTGTGTGCATTCAAATTCTTCTACAGTATCAATGGCTGATACATACAGAGGCCAATCAGGTAAGTCTGCCTGTGGAATGAAAAGCCCCTGGTATACAGTGGTACCTCCGTTTAAGTACACAATTGGTTCTGGAAGTCTGTACTTAACCTGAAGCGAACTTTCCCATTGAAAGTAATGGAAAGTGGATTAATCCATTCCAGATGGGTCCACGGAGTACTTAAACTGAAGCGTACTTAACCTGAAGCGAACTTTCCCATTGAAAGTAATGGAAGGTGGATTAATCCGTTCCAGACGGGTCCACAGAGTACTTAACCTGAAGCGTACTTAACCTGAAGCGAACTTTCCCATTGAAAGGAAAGGAAAGTGGATTAATCCGTTCCAGGCGGTCTGCAGAGTACTTAAACTGAAAGTACTCAAACCGAAGCATACTTAAACCGAGGTATGACTGTAGTTATCTTGAAGCCACAAGCTAACACAGCATATGTCAGGATGTAAAAGTAGGCATTTACTGTAGAAGACCGATTTTTAATGCCAAGTATATCTAAGGAATCCAATGCATATTCACCTGTAGGAGAGTCCTAAGGCCTGTATAAACAAAATGGTTTTCAGAAGAAACCTGCAGGAAGAAGGGGTGGTTCCACTCATGGATGGTTCCAGATACACATCTGGGGGGAGGGAGTTTCACATTTTAAGCTGCCACGGAGAATGCCCTCTCCTGGGCCACTCCTTTGTGCCATCTTAAATGTGACCGTAAGTGCACACTTATTGCTGCACATATGCCTCTGGAGTGCCTCAAGGTGCTACCTCAGCCTCAGCCTCGTGCTCATTATTAACATCCTACAAGAAACCACTGAGAAAAGCCATCTACACTCAGAAACTGGCCTAGAGAGTGTCATTTATTGATGGAGCTATCCAATGTAGGTCTCCATGATTGCTCCATCAGTGCAAGGATTTCTGCTTGCACATTGGAAGATTCTTCCCCTCTCCTCCTACCACGTGCCCCTTAAATCTGTCCCAGTAAAGGTAAAGGGACCCCTGACCATTAGGTCCAGTCGTGACCGACTCTGGGGTTCTGGCGCTCATCTTACATTATTGGCTGAGGGGGCCGGCGTACAGCTTCCAGGTCACGTGGCCAGCATAACAAAGCTGCTTTTGGCAAACCAGAGCAGCGCATGGAAATGCTGTTTACCTTCCCGCTGGAGCGGTACCAATTTATCTACTTCCACTTTGACGTGCTTTAGAACTGCTAGGTTGACAGGAGCTGGGACCGAACAATGGGAGCTCACCCCGTCGCGGGGATTTGAACCGCCGACCTTCTGATCAGCAAGCCCTAGACTCTGTGGTTTAACCCACAGCGCCACCCGTGTCCCAAGGGTTCCCCTAATCCTCCGGAGTAGATCTGGGGAGGGTGCAGGGTGTGTGGAGGGAGTAGGAGAGGAAAAATCCTTGTGCTGATGGGACTCGAATGTTGCATGGGTCCATCCATCCATCCATCCATCCATCCATCCATCCTATGATGCAGCCACTACAATGCTTGTGAGGGCCAGATTCCACTGGTACTATACTAGTTACACTGGCTGGCTAGGACCTCTAATGCCTGTTTGGGACCAAGCTGACTGGAACCAGATTATATGGGGAATGGTCCTAAACTCAGTGGTAGAGCATCCAGTTTGCATGCAGAACATCCTAGCTTTGATTCCTGGGAAAGATCTGAAGCTCTGGAAAACCAGTGCCAGTCTGTGGAGACAATACCGAGGTAGATGGACCAATGGTCTGATTCAGTAAAAGGCAGTTTCCTGTGCTTCTACTTGATGGACTTTCTGCAATAATACCCACCACTCTAAACCTTAAGATTGACCTCTGAAGACCTGCTTGCAGGCTTGCCCTTCAAGTTCCTCAGGTTGTAGTGGCTCCATATCTTTGGAACCCTCTCCCCAAGGAAGTACCGGTATGTTTGGCTCCACTTTTGCTAATTTTTAAATTGACCTGATGAATGTTTTGTTTCTATATGCACTTTGCGAAAAGCCCTTTAACTGTTGACATTTCTAGTTTTGCAATTGGATTGTTTCCTATGCTACTTTTTTTAAAACAATCATTATATATAATTTTTTAATCAATTATATTTTTAAGCCGCCTTTGGAAGGCAACACATACGTTTCTTAAATAAATAAATATCTGGAAAGAGAAGATGGAGGATTTTGCAGGTAATATAATCCAGATGACCTCTTCTCAAGGAACCTGCATACATATTTTTTGAGGGACTGCTAGATAGTTTAACCATATCAAAAGCAATGCAGAACAGTCCTAGAGCTTTTGTATCTGTTAGAGTGTATTATTTTATACCCACAATTAATAAGCAATGGAGAAAATGATAGCCGGGGTTTTTATTCCATGTTGAAAGGCTCATTTGCAAAAAAAAAGGGAAAGTAAATGGAAGGAGAAAAAATAATTTATGCAGGGAACTGCTAATCCAGCTGTTTTGCTTCTGGGCTTAATTGGATTTACCTAGAATTGATATTTGCTGTCAGCGTGTGTTATAGCATCAGCAAAAGCCACAGTTGCCAAAGACTATATTGTAGTCACTTTCTATTAACATGCTTTAAATGCTTAATGCTGTCACTTTCCATGTCCTCGATGCTAGGTGAATATACATTGCTTCCTCTTGATTAGTATTCTTTTTTTTCTCATACTGCAGGAAGGAATTAAACTAGGATTATGCCAATGAAACTGCAGCCATGTTTCCATCACTGTATAACCTTCCTCTCCTCTCTGATCCCTACCTGTCCAACCCCAACGTCACTGTTGCAGGCAATTCACAGAGGGCTGAGCCATCATGCAATGGGTGAGCAATGGACTAAGGTGCCCACTTGCAATTTGTCTGTGAAAGCCTGGCACTGAGGGATGCGTGAGATTTCCACTTTGTCTGCATTCTTAAGCAAGCTCACCTAATTCATACCTAATACGTGGATTGGAATACAGTTATTCTTTGGAGTTTGTCCACCTCCGAATTTTGTGATATAGCTCTTTGAATCAAAAACATATAAAATTCAATTATACAGTATAAATTGGAAATGGTTGCATTTTCCTCCACAATAATATGCACTACACGTGTGTCCTCCAGAAACTGGAATTCAGAAGCCTACAACCTTTCAGGAGCAGTGCTTAGATCATAAAACACACTGCCATGGGCGATCAAGCCATCATTGCCAGTAATGGCAGACAGTACTTACCTGATCTGTCATTGGTGTCACTGCAGTTTACTGGGAGGGATGGGGGGAGGGATTAGGTCAGCGATGGCCAAACTTGGCCCTCCAGCTGTTTTGGGACTACAATTCCCACCATCCCTGACGACTGGTCCTGCTAGCTAGGGATGATGGGAGTTTTAGTCCAAAAACAGCTGGAGGGCCAAGTTTGGCCATCACTGGATTAGGTGGTGGTAAGGTCAGTGTGGTGCAAACACACTGGCGAACCATTCCACTGCTCCTATTTTAGCATGCTTTCATGAGGCAACCTCTCTGCCACCTTGTTCTTCTTCCTCCTCGACCGGTTTCAGTGAAGCAACAGGTCAAAATGCCCTTGTCTGAACATTTGTTTTCTGATGTTCTTTCTGGTTTTCACTGGGTTTTCTGCTTTGGGTTGTGTGTGTGTGTGTGTGTTTGCGCTACTGTTGTTGGGTTGTCTTTATTCCAGTTTTCACATCAAGGAACTCAATTTTCAGTCAGTGGGGGTTGAAGTAGAATTGGTCACATTCTTTTCCTGCAGGTCACTGAATGTCTAGAAGGAAAAACAGTGGAGTTGGGATTGGCAAATGCTAGATACTTACCTGTCAGGGGTAAAACTGGTGTAAAACTACAAGTTGGGGAATCTTAATTCGTAATGCTGGATGTAGTCGGATTTTGTGGCTGAAGACAGACCAAGCAGGACTTGTGAAGTGTGACTCTGCTTTGCGCATTGGTTTTAAGAGGGTCACAAGCAGAAGGAAACTGTATCCCAATCAGATTAGGCCTACTCTCCAAACAAAAGGGAGTAATTCAGGAAAGGACATGTCCTTAGGGTTGGCAGCTGAGCAATTTTGAACTGCCTACTTGATATATATATTTTTTTACAACTTTTCACAATATTTTTAGTTATAGTTACAGTGTCATTACATCATTGACTCTAGAAAGTTAAAAGGAACAGAAAAATAGGGTTAAACACTGATAAAGCTACAATTTATGAAAGCCTTGTTAAACATTTCAAGATTAACACAGTGTATTCTTTGAATCATTGTTAAAGAAAAAGGTCATATATATGCGCATTAATATATAACAGAAAGAAAAAAAGATATCAAAACCATATTGAATTTTCAGGAGGCAATACTTTTTTTTGACAATACCAAATAAATGGATACCATCTAGAAATCTGTTCCAACCATATCCTGTTTCTTTTGATCTTAAGTAATATGTTAATGTTGACATCAGAGTTAGCTTGTTTTTATAACCACTGCTCTCCAGTAAGATTTTTTTTTCAATAAACAACAATCTTGCTGCTACTACCATATAAAAAATCAATTATCTACAACAGTAGTAAGGGATCTTATCCTGTTTTCATAATGTAATATTAATTTTGGAATCATTTCCCAGTATTTCTGTGCTGAAGGACATAACCACCACACATTAGAGTAACTTCCCAATTGTTTTATTCATATTATTGAATCATTCTTTTTAAAAGATAGATTTTTTTTAAACTTTGACTAGTATCTAGGCTTTGTATGAAAGAGTTGGTTACAGTTTCACCTAAAGAGGTAGAGTCCTTTCTGGCTTTTTGATGGAAAAGATGTCACACTTCTATGAAGACTCTCAGCCCCACTCACCTCACAGAGTGTTTGTTGTGGGGGAGGAAGGGAAAGGAGAATGTTAGCTGCTTTGAGACTCCTTAGGGTAGTGATAAAGCGGGATATCAAATCCAAACTCTTCTTCTACAGTGTTTTTAATATTCTACTGGGAGCCACCCAGAGTGGCTGGAGAAACCCAGCCAGATGGACGGGGTATAAATTGGGACAAGATAACCCTTGTGGTCCCTTGCAACTCTAAAAGTCTATTATTCTGTGATTACCGTTAACTAAAGCGAGATGAGCGCCACAACCCCAGAGTCGTTTGCTACTTAACTTACCTTCTCAGAGGTCCTTTATCTTTACTGTTAATAAATTTAAGGTGTCATTCCCTTTCCAAGTGCTAAGAGTGAGAGTGCAGTTTCAGGATTTTTGTCCAAAATATAATCCTACCTACTTTTCAATATTTCTCTCCCAATGTGCCTCCATCCTCTTTTTTATTTTATTTTATTTTATTGGTGTTATTTTATTGGGGTCAGGCTTCATCTGAAGTTCTGCTACTTTACAAAGGATTCCAAGAGAGACTTATTCAATATCATTATCGTTGTTGTTGTTGTTGTTAGTATTAGTATACCACCCTTCATCTGAAGATCCCAGGACGGAAAAATAAAAAAAACCCGATGCCAGTCAGGTAGACTTAGATAGGTAGGACATGAGATGTTTACTCTGGATAGACATAGGACAAATGAAGGAATGAGGATGAAACCATAGACATTAAATTGGTTGTATAATCAGTATAAGAAAGGCTGTAAGGAGGGCAGAACCTTAAGTATCACCCAAACTCAGTTGCCTAGCAACTGTATAAAAGGGCACCAGATACATCACTCAAAGGGCAAAGCTTTAGTATTGACCCTTTAAAAAGGTAAAGGGACCCCTGACCGTTAGGTCCAGTTGTGGACGACTCTGGGGTTGCGGCGCTCATCTAGTTTTACTGGCTGAGGGAGCCGGCGTACAGCTTCCGGGTCATGTTGCTAGCATGACTAAGCTGCTTCTGGCAAACCAGAGCAGCGCACGGAAACGCCGTTTACCTCCCTGCCGGAGTGGTACCTATTTATCTACTTGCACTTTGACGTGCTTTCGAACTGCTAGGTTGGCAGGAGCAGGGACCGAGCCACAACAGCTCACCCTGTCGTGGGGATTCGAACCACCGACCTTCTGATCGGCAAGCCCTAGGCTCTGTGGTTTAGACCACAGCGCCACCCGAGTCCCTTTAGGTCAGATTAATAAATTGCTCCATGCTAGTGCTGAGGCAGCTTGTTCCTTCTGTCTCAGCTGTAGGATTGCTGCCTATGGTATTGAAATGCAGCTACTCAGCTCTGAACCAGCACTTCTGACCCCTCCCAAGGCCCTGAACTTGCCACAACAGCGCATCAGCCCTGGATTTTAAGTATTTTTACACCACCCTTCAATAATATTCCCAGGTGGGTTTATAAAAAGAGTAAAACAATTAAAATATAAATACCAAAACAAAACAAATAATTATAAGCAGAAAGTTACAAAATTATAAAAGCAGTATGAACTGTCAGCTGGGTGAAATTGCTTCTAAAACATTGAGAAAATATAAAAGTGAAGAAGTTATTCCACCTGTATAGTGGTTTTTGAGCTACTAGCACAAGAGAAGGTCAGATGATTTTCAACCTGCCTGCTATAATTCTCTGCACCATCTAAATATCTGTTTACAGATTTTTCAGAGCCCCCAGAACAGCATGGGGGAAAGTGGTGGGGGTGAAAATAAAAGAAAATCACATCACCCCCCCTTTTTTTACATAAGCAGATACCTCCACTTGAGGAACAGCTATTTTATGAGCATAACGGAATGCTGGAATTCACTCTTTCCCTGGAGCTAAAAGAGCAGTGTCAGATGAATCAGTTCACAAGTGGGGTGCCACCACTAAGAAGACCCTCTCTTTGAAGAGAAGACCCTCTCCTATAAACTATGGGGTTTGAAGGTGTAGGGTGTTAATTTAGAACATTTGCTTCGAAATAAATATAAAATAAGCAAAATGATTGTTTATATAGAAACTGCTTGCTCAGCATTCTGCCGGTGGAGCTGGACACATGATGGACTCCTAGGCAGAATGGTTTTAAGTAGTGGGAGATTAGAATGACTTTCTCATTAGGGCTGCTGATTAGGAGGGGGAAAAAACGACCCAGAAAGCAGGACCTTACAGGAGTTCTTGTTACTTTTAAAAGATTTAATTGTACTATGCTAGTAGCTACAGACCTCAAAGAAGTAAGGCCTCAAATCAAACGCTGCTTTAAATAACAAGGTTACCCACCCCCTTCATTTATTCAGCATCCTCGACTAGTGTAGCCCTGGGTGATCCTCAATTTCAACTTTTTTTGGGGGGGAGGGAAGGAAGAAACTAGATTTCAGAGGTGCAAATATCCCCACCACCACTGAGAATCCCTTAAGGGTTTTAAGTCATGCTCAGAGCAGATGCATTGAAACTAATGGGCAGGATTAACTTAGGTCCATTAATTATGGTCTATTTTGAGTAGAATTTAGTTGGAGATGATCCAGGCTAGGCACCCAACCCCAGCTTGCTCTTTTTCCTGGACTAGTCACATGGGCGATCCCACCCAATTACAAGAATGCAGTGAATAAGTAGGATGGAATCACAGTCCCGACCATATTGAGGTTATGTAATGATGTGTCAATGAACCCAAGTAGGAACAGAGCAAATATTTCCACCAGGAGTGCTGAAAAAGTTCTCCCCCCCCCTCCAAGTAGATAAATAAAGGAGAAGACAATTTTGTGTGCTTGGAAAAATGTTTGTGACACATTTGTCAAACACAAGTTGAGCACAGCCCGAATCTTGATATCAGCTTGTTGTTCATGACATCTCTCTTCCAGCCAAGACTGCGATTCATATTTCTTTTTATTGATCAAGAATAGTCTCATTTATTTTATTAAACTGAGTTGTGAGGTAGCCATCAGATACCTCTGTATCCTATGAGCCTGCTAAATTGCCAAAGCACCTATAGATGGCAGCATTTCACAAAGAACTCTCTCCCTCCAACCCGCCCCCCTCCACCCAACCTCCAAAGAGAAAACAGTTCTGTAATCTGTTGACAGGATTAAGAATTCCTGTTGTTTTACAGGAAGTAAATAAATCCTCATGGTCTTTTGGAAACCTCATAAGTATATGAGAATGGTTAAAAATTGTTTATACTATGGTAAAAGTATCAAATGGATATTTACAGCATTTAAACCATTACCTCAGATTGATGTGGATTGGTCTGAAAGGGCAGCCTGTTTGCATTATCCCGTTTAGCAACATCTGTCAAACTCTTGTGTGATGGGTATAATCGTCAGGGGTTTGGGCTTTTCAGTTTGCATGAGGTCTATTTCGCTCATAAGGAGTAAGCCGGAGGAGGTTATTGTCTTTGGCCTTAAATGCAGTGTGCAGATTCTGGAGAATAAAAGAGAAGCAATGTATTGTCTTTAAATACATTAAATGGGAGCAACTGTGGTGTTTCTTGAGTGCGCACAGAGTGCCTTCCTTTGCTAAGCTGAGTTAACAGCTGTTCCCTCACATCTAGGAATAGAGAGCAAGGCTTTCTCATCACAGGATTGGATCCAAGCACCTTTCATTTTAAAGGATTACTGTATTTTTCCGTGTATAAGACTATATCCCCCCCCCTAAATTTTTGAAGGTTAAAATAAGGGGTCGTCTTATACGCAGATAGTGCATAGTGCATTTTCTTAATTTTGAGTCCCCAAAAATAGCGGGCGTCTTATACACGGGGGCGTCTTATACATGGAAAAATACGGTAAGCGGTGTACACAAGCTTTTGAGTCACATGGAATTCCTCATCGGGAGGCATGGGAAGGTGGGAATTTTCATCGATGAGAGGAAAGTGTTCCAGTAACAAACATGTCGGCATTTTTAAAAAATGCATATATATAATGTAGTAAGACCTGAAAACAAAAGGTTTACTGTAAATTCAATTTAATGCATAAAATTCAGTATCCCATACCTCTCCTTAAAAAGAGAGATTCCCATTGCGCCCTTAATGTCCACAGTGCTGAAGGGATAGTAGCGGAAATAGGTGAGTGAAAGAATTGTACCTTCTCTGCATCTCTTCAAGCGCTCTCATTCCCAGTTTGCACATTTCTTCCTCCGTCCTCTGTTCTTCCTACCTGCTGTTTCCTCAAGATGATGTACATCACCAGCAATGGCTGGGACTAATAGGGCAGAATGCAGTTACTCCCAACAACAGGTACGGCCAGGTCAGGCAGAGCCAACTAATTCTACTTTTGCTACCATATTCCTCCCAGCTGAGTTCTACAAAGGCCACACTGAGACAAAGGAGGAGTTGGTGGTACAGTGTCCCATTCACTCTTAACAGAATGGCTTCTGTCATATATCTGTCGGCTGGTTGCTCTGCCCCATTGCCTTGGCCACCTTGTCTCTGGGCTCATTGCTTCTTAAAATTCTTCTTAAGATTTCCTATCTTCTGGGGCCCTCTCTGATTGGGATTCACCTAACCAGCCCTGTCAGTGGAAGCCCCATGCAAGGACTTCTGCTTGCACAATGGGGTTTTCCTCTCCTTTCCTTCTTCCATGTGCCCCAAAATTGATTGGGGGGGGGGGTTTGAGGAGAACCCCCAGAACATGAGAGCAGGGGAAGAGGAGGTATTCTTCCATCTTGCAAGCTGGAATAATTGTGCAGACAGAATGCTTGGGAGAATGGTACATTGAATGCCACCCTATATGACTGAGGACTCAGCTACATTACAGTGGAACCTTGGTTCTCGAATGCCTTGGTATTCAAACATTGGTATTCGGCTCCCAAACACTGAAAACCCGGAAGTGTGTCTTCTTGTTTCCAAACGTTTTTTTGGAAGCTGAACATCTGATGCGATTGTAGGCTATTGTTTCCGTGTTGCCTGCACCAATCAGAAGCCGCGCCTTGGTTTTCGAACGTTTCGGAAGTTGAACGGACTTCCGGAATGGATTACGTTTGAGAACCAAGGTACCACTGTACTAAAAAAACAGAGCTTTGAATGCGTTATAAACATGAACATGCAACGCCAGATGGTGCTGGAGAGCAAAAAGAAAAAAATCTTTGCAATTTTCCAGTGTGTTCTTCTTCCTTCTTTATAACAATTTAATTTCTGACTTATTTGTAGCGGTTTTTCCCCTCTGTGTAGCTCCACCCCAACTGTCCTGCTTCACAGAAGATGGATGGTGAACCCTCTGAGCATCACAGCAGCTCAGCCAATCAGTATCAGAACCCTTAAATATAGATGGAGTGATGTATGAATATAAGGACTTTGCTGCTGGAACCAGCGTCCTTTCATATTAAACTGAAGTGGATGCTGAGCATATTTACTCAGAAAGAAGTTGACTTCTGAAGAATCATGGTTGGCCCCTACCCCAGGCAGGCTTCTGCAGCAGCAGGACTCAAGGATCCACCTTTGCAGGAGATCCATGCAACAGGACTGCCCATCTTATGTTTTCCCCATGTTATGAAGGATAATCCCTGAAGACAGCGCCAGGCCAGGACATTTTGGCACCTGAGGCGAACTGCAAAATATCTGCCTCTCCCCCTCCCTCCCAGGGAAGAAGGGAGGAAGTGAAGATTGACACCTGGAATGAAAGGAGAATAAAGATCTACGTCAAGATCTGCTGCCCCTGTGGATCCTGCTGCCTAAGGCTGCAGCCTCACCTTGCTTCATCAGTGAGCCAGTCCTGCCTGAAAAATATATAAAGGGTGCCCACATCAGCAAAACCTTGGGGAGGTGACATACGGGAACAGAATCACCCCTGCAGAGATTTCCAAAGTATTTGGATTATTTGGCAAAGTTAAAAAAGGCTCCAAGCTCACACAATGTTCCTGTATCATGCTTAATTGAAAAGCCGTGCATTTTGCTTCCAATATTTAGCTCCATGAACAATTAAACAACTTCCAAACACTAAAACTATTAATATGGCTGAAGCTATATTGTGTGTGTGTGTGTGTGTGTGTGTGTGTGTGTGTGTGTGAACGCACTGTGCCTTGCTCAGTGTGATTAGAAAAGTAAGCAAAGGCATCTTGCCTAATTTTTTTTCTCAGTGGGAGAGCAGAAGGCTTCCATTGGAATGCTGTTCCTAGCGGGTGGAATAACTAATATTCTTACATACAAATTTCCCCCTTAGTTATTCCATATTTGAAAGACTATTATGATTAGGTAGCCTGAGAACCTATTTAATTTTCCAGTAGTAGCTCTTTTTAAGTCTCGCACTCACTCCCCTCTCCCCACACAACTTTTACAGTTTTTAAGAGGCATAACCTCCTGGGAATTAATTTAGTTGTGCTTTCTGTATCAGAGATCTCGTTCTGCAACCTGTAAAAATTATGCTTCATTTACTCAGAAGAAAGTCCTGCTGTGAATTGAATGGAGCTTGTTCCCAGCTTGTGTGTACAGAACCAAGAGCCTTATTTATATGCTGCTAGTCACTATGAGGCAATAAGCTCTGCACTGAAAAATCACACCCTGATCACCAGAAATTCCTTTCTCCACCTCAGTTTTTTTTGTATTGATAATGTATGTTCTCAGCCATAAGGACTAGATACTTAGTTATAATGGAATATCTTATGGAGTACCAGTTGTGCAATCAAAGGGCTGCCAAATGTCCGGGAACTGGGCAGGAAAATGGCGTCTGTGCAGATTTTCGGCAAATCGGCAAAATGTCCAGGAAAACCCGGCAAGGGTTTTTTTAAAAATATATATTATTTTTTTAAATAAAAAAACCCAATCATTTAAAAATCCAAAGAACGGCCAGAAACTTGGCTGTGAAGCAGTGTATATAACTACCGGTATAAAAAAACCTGGACTATATCATCTAAACAGGGACAGTAGTTGAATGGCTCTCCTTTTCCCATGCAACTTCTTTGCACTCCTAAATCTGTTCTGGGGTCTTCCCCAGCACCCCAGAGCAGATTTAGAGGGCACACCCCCAACATTCCCCAGACAAAAATCAAAATCCGAGAGCACGACACTAAAATACATGTGTCTTTTGGTTCTGTACTCTCTCGCAAGCCTGCAGACCCGCACGACACCAAAATGCGTGCTTCTTTGGTTGCCGCGCTCTTGCCCAAGCCAGTGGCAGCACTGCAAACGCCAGCACCTGATATTGTAGGCTCAAACCAGAAGCCGGGATAGCTTCTGTAATTCCAGGAATGTCCCGCTAAAAGAGGGACTGTTGGAGTGTGTGCACTGGGAGAGAAGAGGGTGGCAAAGTTACACTGTGCAGCTAAATGTTGTTGTGCCGGCATGACTGTTAGAGCTGAATACCACCTCCAAAAAATTGAAAAACATCACAGCAGGGTTTCTGAGCATAGCTGCCAAGTCTCCTGCTGGAAAATGCGGGATCAGAAGCGGCACGGCACTGGAAATCGCTTCTACGCAGGTCTGGACATACGTAGAAGCAACTTTCAGTGCCGGCGCTACACGATTTCTGGTGCCCAGACATGGGCAGAGCAGCACCCGAAATGGAGCCTCCCTGGCAGGTAGGAAATCCGGGGGATTTCAGGGATTTTTTTTTTCTATTCGGGATAACAGCGGGAAATGGATTAAAATCCAGAGGTTTCCTGCAAAAAACAGGAGACTTGACAGCTATGTTTCTGAGCTGGCACAGAATGGATGCACAACCACACTATTCTCCTCTGCTAGGAAAAAAGCAGCAGCGGTGGTGATGTGCGTGGTGTGGACACCACTTTGACTCCTCTCCAAGGCAAGCATAAGCAGACCTGGAAAGTCCAGTGGAACGGTTTGGAAGATGCCATCACTGAAGATGCCGGTGTACAAGCTTGGCGGTAACTATAGGAATGAGGCTAGGCGATGAGATCATAAATCTCAGAGGTTGGGGACCTGAGCACATGTTGACCAAGTGCACAGAATGCATTGCAGGTGATAAACGGCATGAGGCTCCATGGGGGGAGATGAACCTCTTGCGAGCAGTCTTAGCAAGTAACAAAACAACAGCAACACCATTGCAGGTATCTGTGGATTACACAGTTAAGATTGGTTCAATAGTCATTCTGGCTCCACTGAGAACCCCAAGAAGCCTAACAGAGAATGATCAACAGAGAATGATCAACACAGAGAATGATGAAACTAGAATTCCCAGAATTCTTTGAGGGAGGAAGCCGTTCCAGATAAGTTGATGTCGATGGTTTGTCATGTGACACATCCACTGGAAACTCATGCCCCATACCATCTTGGGATTTTCCTAAGGAAAAAAATAATCATATTATCCTGCCTATGTTTCAGAGCCTGGTTGTAATGTTACGGACAAGAGAAACCCATCCCAGTGTTAGGAACTTAACCATCATTGGGCTATGTATTGCACAAAAATTGTAGAAATGATATTAACAGTTAACAGAATCTGTCAACGAGCAGCAGCAAGTAGAAGTGAAAGGGAATAAAAAGGATATTTTCATGACTGAAGATTAAATGTTGGTGATGTCACCATTATGGTTATATCTTGATTTTTCTTTAAAAACAACAACAGCAACAGGATTTGCTGATTACCAATATTTGCTTTGAAAATTAGAAGCTGAGCAGAAGTATATGTAAAGCAGAAATTCTTGCTGACGTGCTAAGATTTTTATCCGTCAAGGTATTAGGTCCTTATTCTTTTAAATTGGGCCTTACAGGTCTGTAATAGTGGGGGAAACTTTTGACTGTTCAGCTTGCTTTTCAGATAGGACGGTGCTTTGATCACACATTTGACAATGAAGGTAGGGTTGGGGAGGTAAGGCTGAGTTGCTGACATAAGCAAGCTGGTTTTCCTCATGTCTCTAAGTGAAAGCTTATGATCATATTCTTAGATGCTTTTTGTCTGTCTCTATCTTTCCTTTTCATCTAATGGTGCCTTTTTTAAAAAAGTTGGCATATGACTGAAATCATAAAAATGAATTTCTTTATTTTATTAGGAAACAAGGCTGCTGTTTCAGATGACTTTTCCCCCCCTGGTTATGACAAAATTGTCAAAAGGGATTTAACTTCCTTTCTTTCCAGATCACATGGCCGATGTAAAAACACCAGTGCCCAGCAAAGGAATTCCTCTGACTGTTATTAAAGACAGATCTGATCCTTGCGAAAACCCTGTGCTATTTTTGAGATAAGTAAACGGCACGGAAATAAACAATGTGACATTTTACTTCTACACTCTGCCCAAGACGCAAACCACATACTGCTTTGGAAATATGAAACATGACAAATCACTGTTTTGTTTTGTTTTGTTTTGTTTTCAAACTTCAAACCAGAGAAATTGTACACTTCCTTGTGAATTATACCACTGCGTTTTCATAGGTAAGTTGTGGTTCTTTCTCTGCTCAGAACTTTGCCAGACACTGTGCAAGAGCATGTCACCAAAAACAAAACAATAATGCACACCCTTCTCTTACTTTTTTTTTAAAAAATGTTACTACTTAAAATAAATATTGGCTCTTAGTAAATAAATCTTTAATATTGACTCATCAAATGAGTAAGCTAAAGTATTCTTTCCTAAATCTGTGATCCACAAAACACTTAGGGCAGATCTGCAATGACTTCAGCATCATGTTAACTTGCTCACATCAATGAGTCATCATAGGGCCAACATCACATATCTTCCCATGTCACATCAGATGCCATATTTTGCAATGGAGTCCATTCACATATTAAGGGCGCAAACACACTACTATGCATAGCTGCCAAGTTATCCCTTATTTTAAGGGATTTTCTCTTATGCTGAATAGGCTTCCTCGCGAGAAAAGGGAAAACTTGGCAGCTATGACTACTATGTTCAACTGTACTTCCTACTACAAGAATTGGTGGTTTAGTTATTTCATTGCTTTGTGCATATGCAGTCCATTTTTACCCGAAAAAATTGGTTACTCAGGGACATGCAATACAGCAATTATAATATATCAAAAGTAACTAAATGCCTTTATCATACATTACTTTTTTTGTTGGGGGGGGGGGGACTTAATCTTGAGTACATCTAAGAATGGATTTATGTCTTTGCCTCCACTACGAAATGCCCAGAACCTTAAATGACACCTTTGTTTTTGACAATTTCCTCCTATAAGGCACAAATCTGAATTCTCACATTAAATAAACTGTCAAAACCTAAGCCTGTTTACATGTAAGTAACTCCCACAACAGTCAATGAGACTCGTGTCCTATTAGAGTGTTCATAGAACTGCAGGCAAGCTCTTTTTCAAGGAATATTGAAATCCAATGATATACCGATGCATGTTATTGTAGGTTGAATAAAAACTTTGACAGATGGACCACTACAAATTGTCCAACGTAGGACCTGCTGAAAGCATATTTTAAATTGAGGGATGGGCATAATAGGAGGAGAGGAATAGCCCCTCCAGCGAACCATAATCCCCAGATTACCCAGTTTCCCCTTTTTTTAAAAAAAGTAAAAAAAAAGTAGATTATTTCCCTTAGGATGCCCCTATTTTCACTGGAGAAATGTTGGAGAGTTTGGAGTTATGTGGCCTTGTATAGAGAAGTAGTTTTTTTTTAATGTTTAATGTTTTATTGTGTTTTTATATATGTTGGAAGCTGCCCAGAGTGGCTGGGGCAACCCAGTCAGATGGGCAGGGTATAAATAATAAAATTATTATTATTGTTGTTATGGAATAGGACATTCCTATTTTCACTGGAGAAATGTTGGTGGATACATGATTGCACTGGTCCCTCCCAGCAGCTGTCAGCTGAAGTGCCTCCTAAGGAATGATGGTAGGAGCTTTCGGAATTGCAGTTCTTGAGTGAGAACGTCACATAAAGTGGCAGGCACACTCCTCTCTGCCATCAAGCTATGAGTCCAAGAGTTTTCTGTACAATCATCTTCTTCCTGTTGCCTTTGTTTTTAGAAGACAGCCTGTCCCAGTAGCTCACAGTTACATATTCCATTCCGACACCGCTTCCGATTGACTCTTGGGAATCTCACAAACCCTTACAATACCTGGACATCCCATGGAGATACAGAGAAAAAAGTTTGCAGAAACATCTTCACACATGATCACCAAGCAAGCATCCTGTCCCTGCCTCCGGTAATGGGTCTTGACTGTGATCCAGTATCCACTTCCCCCAGGCTTCAGACCCAGGGCCAGTTCAGCCATGCAGCCACTCCCTTAGGAGTGCCCTTCTTTCTGAGGACCCATAAAGCAACATGCAGTCATAGAGCTGTGACTGAGATGCCCTCAGATTCTTTGCAAAATGCCCACAGACTCTCACCTCTCTAATCACACATATCTGCCTGTGATTCCCCAGCATCTTCTGTAGTCCTCCAAGTGGTCCTGGGTTTTGCCTCTCAGAGGTGATTGCCGGCATTTGGGGCAGGAAAATGTCTTGGGCCTGCTCCCTGCTTACCAGAGGTGCGAGCTTGCGGGGGCAATGTCGTGCACATGACATCAATGCCCTGATGTTGGGAGGAGCCTGGGGCAGAGCCGAATGCAGCAGCTGTGCAGCTTCAATGCCAGGTGGCTCCTCCTTTGGCTCCTCCTGGGGCATCACCAGTGAGGCTGCTTCAGCTCTCCTTTCCCTCGAGGACAGGAGGAGAAGGGAAAGGAGCCAGCCATTGGAGCCATGCCATGTTTGGCTCCGTGCTTCGCCTCCATGTTTTTTGGACGGGGAGCAGCCCCTACCCCAAAAATTGGGTGGCCAAAAGGGGTCTCAGCCCCCAGGAGCTGGCACCCCTGAGACCTACAATTACCAGATGCCAATCCTTCCCATTTCAGCTTCCACTGCTTACCCTCCAGTCTGGTTGCAGCCTATTCTGCGTTTCCTCACTTGGATAATGAAATATACTCCTGTAGTGATTTCATGCTCTTTATTGCAGCTTCTAAAACAGTGAATGAAACTTCCCCCAAAGTCTGCTATATATACATTATTTACGCAATGGGCCCCATGTGATTGGCTAATTCCGGGCTGCTCCTGCAGGCCAATCAGGTTGCGGATTCAGTTCCTCCATAAGTTCCTGCTGATTCACTTCATCCAGGAGCCTGATTGGCTGCTCCTGCAGGCCAATCAGGTCACTGATTCACTTCCACCTGAAGCTGGATTGGGTGGCTCCTGCAGACCAATGAGACTGCTGCATTCTGGATCCTATTTTTCTAGGATTCAGCTCAGTACATAACAGATAACCTTGTACATGCTTTATTTTCTTGCAGCCAGCAGACTCCATGGATTTCCGGCTCCTTTCCCTGACCTTTCCTTATCTCATCCACCTGAGCAGCTTTCAACAGCATAAACATATTCTTTTGTGTGGGCATGCAAAGAGGAGCCGGAATCGATGCCACCCACATTCGACTCCCTGAGATATGAGAAAGATCTGAAATACAGCCTTGGGTGACATAAATTTTAGATACAGGAGTGGCTCCAATTCAACAGGCCCGTCGGCAACAGATGCTGCTATGAGTTGAAGTATGAAGCTCCATGTATTTTTGCATTGAAAGGAAGCCCTGTTTCATAGGGTAGAACCTCTGCATATGATGGTGGTGGCAAACTCTTCTTTGTCATTTTGAAAATTGACATTTTACTGACAGAGGAAACCCATTCAAGATTTTTGTAGTATGCATATTGGAAGGGAAGTAGGATACAGACACAGAAAATGATGCCTTTCGTTTTCATGATGAAATTCTGCATAGATTGCCACCTGCCAAGGATATTATACGTCGCTGTTAAATTATTTTTCATCTCTGCAGCAATGGCTGATTAGCTTTGGAAAAACAAAAACTGTACGTGTAGCACAGTTTCATTCAGCATTTATAATCTCTTTCCAACCCCCTCCTCACGTTTGCCATCTTTTGCTTTAACGGGGAATTCAAAAACAAAAACAAAAACGAGACACACTGTAAGCTATTTGTGTAAACGAATAATTATGATTGTCACAGATTTCCTAGTCTAATTAGATATAATAATGTGGAGCTGGGGAGCTTTGTTTACATGTTGCAAAACATGAAAATGTGTGCTCTTTACCGGGAATTTCTTAACTCATCAATAATAGTTTTGCATGAACCTTTTTTTTAAGCTTTAAAAAGAAATCAGAATTTATTTTTACAGCCTAATTAGCTGTAAATAAATAAAGATGCTATAAATACCAGACTTGTAGCAAAATTAGAGGCACATTAAAGATAACGCACTTTGGGGACTTGCAGATCAGTTAGCAAGTCGCTGGAAATTGCAGGGGGAACTGGCAGCTGCTTTGAGTCAGCCTAGCAACCAGAAATGCTGTAGGTACAGCAATGTGTTCACTGATCATTTAAAGGCTCACTTTACCTTATTTACATTTTCAGCCCCTTTGGGATTTGAATAGCCCTGCTCTGATTCAGGAAGAAGAAGAAAAAACATGCTGTACTAAACAGCTTGCTTGGCCTCTCCTGGCAGTAGAGGAATTTTGCTAGGTTTTCTTGAATGTAAATGAATGACGACTTGTTTACTCGTTATGTTCCTTACTTTATGCCCTGGTGATTTTTCTCCTCCACTTTAGTTTTGGAGACTTAATATCATTTGCTGTCGTTCAACATGGCAAAGGACAGACAACAAATTTCTGGAGCTCAATTCCCCCTGCTGCCTTATCCTCCGGGAACAATATTTATCACGGTCATCTCGGCAGAGAGGAGTGCTGGAAAACCACTCTAGTCCCTTCCTTGAAGGACATTGAGTTCAGAGTTTTCCCAGCTCACATGTGCACTAAGAAATTTGAGGCATATCGTATGAACTTTGGGAAATCACACACTTGTCCAAGGTTTTGCTAGAAATTTTAGGCAAGATCACCTGCTAGGCTTTGGATTTCAAAGCCCTGGTGTCTAACTCACCTCACAGGGACGTTCATATTATAGCTCAGTAATAGAGCACATATGTTGGGGCTCAGCTGCAATCCCTGGACCTCTCGCTAATTTTTTTATTTCATTCATTTACAAATTTATTATCTACACCAGTGTTTCTCAAACTATGGTCTCCAGCTGTTTTTGGACTACAGCTCCCATCATCCCTTGCTAGCAAAACCAGTGGTCAGGGATGATGGGATTTGTAGTCCGAAAATAGCTGGAGACCCAAGTTTGGGAAACACTGATCTATACTTATATTTAAAAAAAGAGCAAGCAGAGTACATATATAAGGATAAAATCAACAAAGAAAACCCCCCAAAAAGCATCATAAAACATTATGTTAAACCAATCAGGCTGCAGTTGGATGCGGGTGGCTAGTGGTGGGGCAGAAATTTGATTCAGTTCACATTTAAAGAGGGACCTGCCAAATTTGCATTTTCTGAATCAATATGCATACTGAGATACAAGCACCCTTCAAAATTTGCACTTCTCCAAATTTTGCGGTACTGTACTGTTCCCCAAGCAAATTATGTTGAGAAAAATGCATATGTTTTGGGGAAATGAGCATTAAAAGCAAACGTAGTGCAAATAACACACATACAAAAAATATACAGTACAGTGGTACCTCGGTTTGTGACCGCCTTGGGGAGCGACTGCTTCGGTTTCCGACCACCACGGAACCCGGAAGTGTTTACATCCAGGTTCCATGGCGCTCGGATGCGCAGAAGCGATCTGCGCAGTGCGTGAGTGCACAGAAGTGCTGATGACATCTCTGCCCCCTGGAGTTGCCACCCTTGACTGAGATGGACGGATCAGTCCCTTCCTAATCAGAAGTAGATCATGCTATGGGCAGACTATCCAAAAATCCATGTGTGGGGCTGCAAGGAGCAGCAGGTTTCTAAACATTCATATGCCCAAAACTTTGTTCAGCAACTAAACGATGTAAACTAAATTGTAAGTTGGGTAGACCGCTGGGAGATTGTCACCTTGTATTTGATACATTGGGACTTAACTATGACGGCACCATCAGGACCACCATGTTGAATGATTGCACACACATGCACAGCTACATCCATTTTTCCATGCTGGGGACACCTGCTTTTTGCACTCCTGGTGCTGCGCAGTGTGTCTAGCAACAGGGAAAACCTGGTTTGTTGCTGGGTTAAGAAACAATGCTGCTTAATCAGGTGTGGAGTGCTGGCTTATTACTTTTGCCGGCAGCTTTGCTTTTACTCGAATTGCATAGTTTTGTAAGAATTCAAATGCCATTGCAATACTGCTGAAGAAGCTTTCTGAGATGTGTGCCTGACCATAACACCGTGTCTCCAGGGAACTCAGTGAATGGCAGCAAACGAGAGGCACTTTTCTCTCCTTCTCGGGAGAAAAATAATAAACTGACTGCCGAATCTGTCCTCGCTTGGAAACGCAACAGAAAACTACTCCGATAGCAGTGCATACTGCATATAAAAAGTCTCAGTGATGGTACAGTTACAGCTTTTAGTTCACATCAGTCCTCTAAAGTAATCGAGCACAGCAAAATTGCACTTGTTTGAATGACAGCGGTATTTACATGGGGCTGACTGATTTGGGGCCCTTGCACAGTGTTTAATTAGGGTTTTAACCCCTAATTAAACATGCAATTGGGAGGTAGGGAGGAGGAGACACATTCCCCTCTCCTTGCCACCAGACAGGCCCCCCTCCCATTTTGATGGCCCCATCTTGCTCCAGGTGGGCACAGTCTGACTTGGGCCGATCCAGATCTGTCTCAATGACTCTGGTTAAGTGAATTGATCTGATTCCTACAGCATCGCTGCCAGTTTTCCATTTAAATTAAAAGTCTACCCACACAAAAGAGGCATGGTATTGTGTAAGTAACTGGGAGTGGCCGCCGAGACCATATAACACTGGACCTGAGAGATCTGCATTGGCTCCCAGTACGTTTCCCAGCACAATTCAAAGTGTTGGTGCTGTATACCTGAAGGAGTGTCTCCACCCCCATCGTCCAACCTGGACACTGAGGTCTAGCGCCGAGGGCCTTCTGGAGGTTCCCTCGTTGCGAGAAGCCAAGTTACAGGGAATCAGGCAGAGGGCCTTCTTGGTAGTGGCACCCACCCTGTGGAACGCCCTCCCATCAGATGTCAAAGAAATAAACTATATGACATTTAGAAGACATCTGAAGGCAGCCCTGTTTAGAGAAGTTATTAACGACTGATGTTTTAACGTATTTTTAACCTTTTGTTGGAAACCACCCAGAGTGGCTGGGGAAACCCAGTCAAATGAGTGGGGTAGAAATAATAAATTATTATTATTATTATTATTATTATTAGTAGTAGTAGTAGTAGTTGTGCACACATTGAGGGTGTTTTTTTTTTACCTGTGCAATTTTGTAGAAGCCACACTGGATTTGATATCTTCTTCTTTTTAAATAATTATTCATCACCCAAAGTGTTTTAACTTAAAATAATTCCAGCACATCAGTATGCGCTCATATGAATTATTCCTAAGTCGCAGAAGTACCAGTGGCAAAATTCCCACCTCTGATATTTGTGTGCCAGTGTGTGGTTATAGAAGACATTCCCTGGTGAAATTTAATGACGGCGCACACCATTCGGCTATGGAATCAGCAACAGAAATTCTCCTTGAGTAGACCAAGCCGGGTAGATGTGCCCTTGCTCAAGTTTTACGGCATTACGGCAATCATAAACTCCAACCAATTTTCTCCTTCTTTGCAGTTCCATATAGCAACTGGCTCAAGGCAAAAGAAATCTGGCATGTAGAACATCTTTAACAACTAATGGAAACTCTGAGCAACATGGAACTCACACAAATTATCCCATTTGGATGCCAGAAACTCAGCAATGAAAGCCGCATTTAAATGGCTGAGACTGCCATTCCAAATGCATTTGCTCACACATAGCCGTCCCTGGTGCCAGGCGGGCGAAAGCAGATTGCCTGGTGGGGCAGAACTGCTATGCCAGCTCCCCAGCTGGTGGGGTGCTGTTACATACCAGGAAGGGGAGGAGCAAAGGGGAGGTGGAGCTCAGAGCTCAGATGGAACCAATCTGGTTCTCCTGCCAATATATTTGCGGCCCACCAGCCTTTCCAGCACGTTGACTTTCCCTGGCTGCCTGAAGTAGCAATCTTTAATGTGAGAAATGGATATCACAAACACGTTTGCCCTCATGTATGGTAACGTGGGAGAGCATGAGACTCAGCCCACTGAAAGTAATAGACTGGCATTAACTATGTTCATTATTTTTGATGGCTCTACTCGGAGTAGGACTAAAATGCCTAAAACCCAATGAGAGTGGAGATCACTTTTTTAAAAAAAATCTCCAACATGTAAGGCGGTGACCATTGCCTATAATCCGTAAGAGGTGGATATGTACTGGTGGAAACATGGTGAGGTTAAAAGCACGTTGATCTACAGGTGAGATATAACAAAGGGAGACAGACTGCCAGGCCCTGTTGAAGGCAGATGATAAGATGTACAGCACAATTATTAAGAAAGGAGTGGTGGCATGAAAAAAATCTTACAGCAATCTCAAGTTGTCATGCTCTCTGTTGTTTAGCCAACAGATCCAAACTTAGCCTCTTAGTCTGGCTCACATTGCAGTCAACTGATATTTTCACACACAGTGTTTATCAGTGTATGCCAGTATATTGTTATTTACACCTTGCCCTTGTCCCCTGACTAATGAGACTCTGGATGAGTAATATTTTCTGACTTTTATTTAGCTTTCTTAAAACACATCAGCAAGGACTATCAACACTCTTGTCAAGTCTTAAGACACTGGCCAGCTATTCCGATACCATTCAGATGCTGATGGACTCCAACTCCCATCATCCCTGACCACTGGCCCTACTGACTAGGCTGATGGGAGTTTTAGTCCATCTGGAGGGCACCACATTGGCCGCTCTGGCATTAGGAAAGCCTACACTGATAGTTCTACTCACAGAAATCTAATAGGAAACCCATAACAGTTTAATGTATACCGGTATATTTAAATGTGCATTTTCTCAACATACCTATTGAAATTTATATTAGGATATATTTGGATTACAGAGAACTGTGTCACAACATTTGGAGAAATGGAAAATCCTGCATGGTTTTTCCCCCAATTAATTTTTATTTAATTTAATCATACTCTTCACCTTATTCATGATATTATGTCCTGATCTTGCCAATATCAAATTCCTTCAGCATTTCTACATTTTCTGTTCTGGCCCAGCTGTTTATCCCACTAGTAAGTCAAGGGAATTATGCTGGGTCCCCAAGGGCATGATGGGAGCAGCGAGATTGGAATGGGTTATGTTGTTATTGGGGGGCGGGGAGTGTGATCAGCTGCAAGGGGAAATCTATAGTTTTCACTATTTGCAAAATGGATGATTCAAACCAATGTTTTGTAAGGCAATGGTGTGAATGTGAAGTTTTTTTTACGGTATGTTGAATGTTAGGATGCTGAGCTGAACAAAAAAACTGTACAAAGAAACGCTATACGGACCCAAGATTCACACAGATGATGATGATGATGATGATGATGATGATAATAATAATAATAATAATAATAATAATAATAATATATTATTATTATTATTTATACCCCGCCCATCTGGCTGGGTCTCCCCCGCCACTCTGGGCGGCTTCCAACACACATAAAAATACATTAAAATATCAGACTAAAAACTTCCCTAAACAGGGCCGCCTTCAGTTGTCTTCTAAAAGTAAAATAATTGCTTATTGCCTTGACATCTGCTGGGAGGGCGTTCCACAGGGTGGGTGCCACTACTGAGAAGGCCCTCTGTCTGATTCCCTGCAACCTCACTTCTCGCAATGAGGGAACCACCAGAAGGCCCTCGGCGCTGGATCTCAGTGTCCGGGCTGAACGATGGGGGTGGAGACGCTCCTTCAGGTATACAGGACCGAGGCCATTTAGGGCTTTAAAGGTCAGCACCAACACTTTGAATTGTGCTCAGAAACGTACTGGGAGCCAATGTAGATCTCTCAGGACCAGTGTTATGTGGTCCTGGCGGCCGCTCCCAGTCACCAGCCTGGCTGCCGCATTCTGGATTAATTGTAGTTTCTGGGTCACCTTCAAAGGTAGCCCCACGTAGAGTGCATTGCAGTAGTCCAAGTGGGAGAGAACCAGGGCTTATGCAGGGCTTTCTTGGTAGTGGCTTCCACCCTGTGGAATGCCCTCCCATCAGAGGTCAAGGAGATAAGTAACTATACAATCTTTAGAACGCATCTGAAGGCAGCCCTGTTTAGAGAAGTTTTTAGTGTTTAATGTTTTATTGTGTTTTTGTATAGGTTGGAAGCCACCCATTGTGGCTGGGGCAATGGAGTCAGATGGGTGGGGTAAGAATAATAAACTTTATTATTATTATTATTATTATTATTATTATTATTTGGTAACCCTCATATTATATGGTGGTTGATAGTAGCATTATACCAAGTGGCTTCCATTATTGAGCTATGTGGTCCTCTCCCTCTCGTTTTTTGTTGTTTCTGTGTTGCAAACAGCTTGAAAAGATTCTGCTGTGGAATTGTTGAGTCATTGGAAACAATTGTTGTGACTGGCAGTCTCATCCGATGGCTTCCTTGAAGTTGGCTTCGGGTCAAGCAAAGGCACGCCGGCCGCAAAACCACATGTGCCTGATGCCGTATGAAGGGAATCATCGAATCTTCCCAGTTCTAACTAGGTGCAATCATTTTATTGCTACATAAACTCACTCCTCTGTGTTTAGCAAAAAGAGCACCAACTCTGTAATTACTTTGATTCATGTCAAGTCTATTCCATGGGATCCTGTTTTTCTATTTCTGTGGTTGGTTACAAGCCATGGCACAAAGGTAGAGCGTTTTTGCTCTTCGTCTTCGGCGTTGCTTTAACTTGCTCTTTGTAAGGGTGGCGCTGTGGGTTAAACCACAGAGCCTAGGACTTACCAATCGGAAGGTCAGCGGTTCGAATCCCCATGACGGGGTGAACTCCCATTGCTTGGTCCCTGCTCCTGCCAACCTAGCAGTTCGAAAGCACGCAGTGCAAGTAGATAAATAGGTACCGCTCCAGCGGGAAGGTAAACAGAGTTTCTGTGTGCTGCTGTGGTTCGCCAGAAGCAGCTTTGTCATGCTGGCCACATGACCTGGAAGCAGCTCCCTCAGCTAATAAAGAGAGATGAGCGCCGCAACCCCAGAGTCGTCCGTGACTGGACCTAATGGTTAGGGGTCCCTTTACCTTTTAAAGGAGAGTCTAAGACAATTCTTGCTTTACAGGATCTGTGTAGAACTGAACTTTAAAAGAGGCTGCCACTCCTGAGCTTTAAAAAGAGACATATATCTGATCCTACACGCATATGTACATTATGTTCCTCATAGGTATGTGCATATCTTGTACTCGGATTTACACAATTCTTTTTATTTATGTTTCCTTGGCTTTATTTATGGATGTCGATGTTCTGCTTCCTTATCTTGCATTTCACTAATGGAGGAAAAAAATGTCGACAAGAAGCACGTGCGTCAAGGAAGGGGCGAGGGAGTTGAGTGACACAGGTGAGAAAGCCGTGAGAGAAAGATGGGTGACAACATCGGAGAGAGGTGAAAAAGCAGCATGTGTGTGAGAGGGAAGCTGGCAAGGGAAGCTGGGAGAGGTGGTAAAGTGACAGACAAGCACACCAAACAGAAAGAGATTAGTTACAGACAGAGGTGACAGACAGACAGACATGCCGACAGATAGAGACTAGTGACGCCACTGCAATTACCTGGCTTCGATTGCAAAATTGTCCAGCCTTTTAAATGCTGTGCTATGCTTTGCCCCAAAAATGAGCACCACCCTTAAAATTATTCTCTGTTTTGGATCGTAAACAGGGATGGCGGAACTCGTCACCCTCCCTTCCTGGTGCTGCAGTGCCAGGCTCTCAGACCATGGGAAACAAAGTTTTCCTAGGGCACCCGAGCTCTGGAAATGATATGCCCTGGGTTTTTGGGGGGTTTTTTTGCACTTAGAATTCCTACTTGGCAGCAACCGGGGAAGGACAAATGGCACTGATTTCTGATCAAGGTCACTTTCCTATGTGTTCATTCCGAATGAATGAACGAACCTCTCTTCCTCATCTGGGATTATCTCCTCCTTATTTTCATACTTAGCTTGCTCTGGCAATTTAATTCGCACTTACTATTGCCGTCATGTCCATTTCACAGATGGGAAAAATGGAGGCTCAGCTGCCAGCTTATGCAAGACAATTTAAGAAGCCCATAGCTGGGGTGGGGTTGGAGTGCAGTATTCTGCACCCTGGATCTGAGTAGCACCCACGTCAAGCAAGTGATCACATTTCTCTTAAAGGTCTGATACCTAGTATTACAGGCTCTCAACAAAGGGAGAGGTCTGCACCTGCACTTTTCTGCATTAATCTGTGGATTAAAAATCCAAATGAAAATTCATATTTAAATCCATATTTATATACTGTAGCTGCAAATATGTCTACGCATACATACACATACACATGTATGCATACTGGTATGTTTTTGAGCCTAGAATGAAAGAATCACCACATCCAGAGACATATGCAGTCCAAAGGGAACTAGTGTGGTATTGTGTGCTAGAAAAAGATGGTAAAGAGAGACTGGGCAGACATTGGGTCTGCTGCTGCCAGATGGGAGAGGAGAAGGGATGTGTACATTAGCATTTACCTGCCAAAGAATTGGCTACAGGCTTCTAGAGCTTACAATGTTGTGTTAATGACCGTAATGATAAACTATTAACATAATGCTTGAAAGTGTTACCAAAGAATACCTGCATCCTGTATCAGACCCTCCAAGTGTCCCTATTCTCCAGGGATGTCCCTGATTTAGGGAAGCTGTTCAGCTTTCTGATTTGATCCCGTAAGGTCCCACTTTTCGTTGGAGAAATGTTGGAGGGTATGGAGTTATCCGACCCCAGAGCCACCTGAACACAATCCTGTACATATAGGGATTTTTTAAAATTAATATTGAATGGTTTATTATGTTTTTATACATGTTAGGAGCTGCGCAGAGTGGCTGGGGCAAACCAGTAAGATGTGTGGGGTATAAACAGCAAAAATATCATTATGGAATGGGACATCCCTATTTTCATTGGACAAATGTTGGAGGGTATGCTGTATTACAAGGGACCGAGGGCCTCATCCTTATGAGGCCAAATCTCTGAGGACCAACTGAGCAGGTCCAAATTATATTCATGAAGTTGGTGCTCTTTTGAGCAGCAGCAATGCACACGCACGCACACACACACACACACACAGAGAGAGAGAGAGAGAGAGGGAGAGGAGAGAGAGAGAGAGAGAGAGAGAGAG
Source organism: Zootoca vivipara (assembly GCF_965207765.1). Taxonomy (NCBI): domain Eukaryota; kingdom Metazoa; phylum Chordata; class Lepidosauria; order Squamata; family Lacertidae; genus Zootoca; species Zootoca vivipara. The sequence continues at coordinate 25,753,257 of NC_142591.1, forward strand.
AGAGAGAGAGAGAGAGAGAGAGAGAGGTTTACATTCAAACTTTTGTTGTCATGCAACTACTTCGGTTCATTCTCTGCAGTAAAAAAAACCCCTGGAATTATAGCAGCATATTGGACTGCTATAGAGATGGATCCCTCTCTGAATCTCAACCTGAATCTCTCTTGTGAGCATCAGCAATATTTGAGCAAGAAGATCGTTCCTGCTAATTTTGCTACTCTACTGTTCTATATAGGGAGCATATTATGCCTGCCTTCTTCTGTAGCTCTCTTCATCGGTAATATTCATTTCTTGCAGTGCAAGACAAGATGCTAAATTTATATCATTTGTCTCTAGCTAGTGGGTCATGACCTACAAGGAGGTCACGTAACATCCTGGCCTGAGATGTGCTGCATTAGCAGTGCTATAACCGCTTTGAAAGGGGAAAGATGGGGGTTTTTTAAAGGAAAGAAATGGAAAGAGGAGGGGCACCAGGCAGGCACAGTTAGAGACTGAGGACAAAAAGGAACACACACAATCAAAATAAACCAAAGTGGATTCCATGGTTGCAGAATGGGATTAAAGCAAGGTAACCCAGGACTCATTTAGACTGATAAAAAAGCGATTTATATGCATTGTATATGTGATATAACATTGTGCCACCAGATGGCGACATGGAGTCCCCTTTTTCTCTACCCGTTTTCCCTGTTTAAATTTACAATACTTTAAACGGAAACGTTTCTTTGATGTGTCTAGATCCAGGCCCAGACTTCCTCCGAGGGATTTTCCAATTGGCATGGCTCGTAGTGCTCCTATCAAGTGCCTGGTCTTGTTACAGAATGGTAAGATGGGAAGGACCACTGACATGATTGCTTCGAGGTGGCTCTCCAGTGCAGAGGAGACTGATGTGGTCCTCTCTGTTCTCAGGAGTGATTGACCATGAAGCCAGCTAGAGTGCAAGTGGTGCAAGGTAATAAGTACACTACCCCGTGACAGTGATAGTAATGAAGTAAGCTTATGTCTTTGCCACCTTTGTAGCTGTCCAGAAGAGCTCTTCAGAGTGGTCAAGGGTCACAGCCAGGAGTATCAACACCCTCTGAGGCCCACTGTGAAAAAAAATTGTCTTTAGAGGATAAAGTCACTTGTCTTCACTCTGAGTTTGATGTCACAGTTGGCATAGCTTCAGCTGAGGTATCCAGAGCTCCATCTGGACATGTTCTTTGGGACGAGTCTTAGTTCTTGAGGGCTGAGGACGTACAGTAGATAAAGTGCTTGAATGAGTGTGGACTGCTGCTTGCTTTCCCAACCCTTAGCTGGTTTGAATCTTAAAGCTAGTTGAAAGAGATGGAAAGAAGATAAAACTCCCTTCCAGAGAGTACAGTAATACCTCGGGTTACGAACGCGATCCGTTCCGGATCGCAGTTCGTAACCCGAATAGTTCGTAAACCGAACGCGACCCGAAGCGCCATTTTGCGCATGCGGAAACCGCGATTTTCGCGCTTTGCGCATGCGCAGACCGCGAGCGCCGCTTCTGCGCACGCACGCGCGGCGAAAACACTTCCGGGTTTGCGCGGTTCGTAACCCGAACTGTTTGCAAACCGAGGTGTTCGTAACCCGAGGTACGACTGTAATGGCAATTTAAGCTGGTGGACTATGCTGAAATGGCAAAGCTGACTGGAAAACCCAGGAACCAAGAGGACAAAAACTTTGAAAAAACAAATGGGAAAATTTTTATAAGTTATATTTAGGAGAACACTGCAAGCAGATGGAAACATTAGCAGGGTTTTAATCTCACTTGTAATGTAACAAATACAGTGGTACCTCAGGTTACAGACGCTTCAGGTTACAGACTCCGCTAACCCAGAAATAGTACCTCGGGTTAAGAACTTTGCTTCAGGATGAGAACAGAAATCGCACAGCGGCGGCGCAGCAGCAGTTGGAGGGCCCATTAGCTAAAGTGGTACCTCAGGTTAAGAACAGTTACAGGTTAAGAACAGACCTCCAGAATGAATTAAGTTCTTAACCCAAGGCACCACTGTACCATGTTTAATATGGACCGATATAAAATATAGATTATGCAATAATATGCAGTTATAAATGTTGAGAATAAGACCCAGGGAGGGGGTGGGGTGGGGAGTTGTGAGATTCAGAGTAATCTCTATATATAGATATGCATTTGGTTTGTTATAATTTTGTATGTGTAAAATCAAATAAAAATGATTTTTTTAAAAAAAATTAAAGCAAGTTGAAAAATGTTGATTGAGCGAGTCCAAGGAGCTGGTAAATGCCTCATTGTGGGAAGAGGTTGCTTCTCTTGGCTTGAAAGAGAGAGAGGTGCACGATCACCTATGGAGGAGGAGAAAAGTGTAATTTGGAAAAGGGAAAGACTGGCTAGAGAAATAAGTACGCATTCTGCCCCTCCCTGACTGTACTCCTGCTGTAATGCAATGAGTAGTATAATTCCATACATTATGCCACTCCATGCATGATCCTATCTAGCAAAGTGCTATTTTATGGGAAATAGACAAGCCTCGGCCTATCATTAACCTGAGGTTTCTTAAAACATATTTTGGCAATGAAGTGGATTAATGAAACACACAGCATGTGGGTGAGGCTTCAAATTGTTCTCCTGTCTCCTCTTTGTCTTAGTGAAGACTGAAAATTGGGGGGAACTCCTGCAGTTTATAAATATTCCCATTGCAACACTGCAATTCTTTTTAAAATCAGAATAGATTGTTATCACATGGTGAAAAGTAACAGCGTGTCAACCTGTGTTGGTTTGTGTGCATGGTAGAATCCTTGTGGAGAACCTGAAAAGGGAGAGATGCAATTCAAAGGCCACCATTCGTGGAAAAAAGGGGGCTAAAAAACCAAAGGAAATGTGGGTGCAATGAGGTTAAGTTGGAAGTGACTACAATAAGTGAGACCATCGGACATGTTTGCTGCTTACATGGTGAGAAATTAAGGCCAGGTGCCTTAACCTCATATATATATATATAAAAGTGTGGATCATTTCCAACACTGCTGTTCCACTCATGCAGCAGAGTTCCACAGACCATCCTTCTCTTCTCCTCTCGCCTACGGCCCCCTCACACACCTTCAAGATCTGCTCCAAAGAGTTGGGGGAACCGTGGGAGCAGATGTGTATGTATCCTTTTGTATGGGAATTCACAAATAATTCCTCAAGCATTGCTAGGGTTGGCCAACACTTGTCAAAATCAACACCTGGAAATGGACAAAGCACTTCCATGAACTCTCACCCACCAATAAGCTGGCGTCTCCTTTGTGAACCAGCCGAAGTTTTCTACTTTTTATGCTTTGGTGCTATGTGCAAAGGGTGAACTTGAGTATCTTTCCTGTTATCAACTTGCCATGTGGGAGATGTGCAAATTTTCTACTTCCCCTACTTCTTTTAGCACACAGAGCCTTCCTTAGGCTTCTCATCTACTGGTACATCCTTCAGCATCAACATTATTATTATTATTATTATTATTATTATTATTATTATTATTATTATTAAAGGACTTCCTTGAGTAGGGAGTAAGGATGCTTTGAAGCAATCTCATATCACAACCACTGTTTAAACTTCAAAAGTCCTCCACATATTTATTTCACTTTGGGTTGGAACTGAGATGTGTTGGTTGGAGTAGGGGTGGGGGGGGGAAGCAGACTGCACAGGCCCAGATTTGGCCCAGGGGCTGCCAGTTACTGATCCATACCATGCACTATTGGAAAATGACAGGACTTGCTAATGAACAGGAGTGTGACTCCTCCTGCACTAATGTCCAGGCAGCAGCTGAGCCTCATTTGCATCTCTCTGCTAAATGGTTTAATTAATTTTCCATAGTGCTTACAGACTAGTTTTAATCAGCAGTTAAATCCATTCTGTTAACAGGGGGGGAAATTGTAAGGTGTTTACTAGCATGCAAATCACAACGGCGCCTTCTCAAGGCTCAATTCAAACAAAAGTTCCAAACCATTGATTCTGGATTTCTGGAGGCCTTACTAAGAAAAAAGTGCATCTTCTTCTTCTTTTCACATCAATAAAACATCGTGTTTTATGATTCATTAACCAGTACACCTTCCCCTCCTTCTCCTTTTTCTTCTGTGTCCTCGCTTCCCCAAATCGGAGGGGATGACGCCCCATGAAGTACAAATAAGGCAGGGCGAACCTTGCTAATATGGCACCCTGTGCAAGGCCACAATTTGACAGGCCTGCACAGGCCTCATGGTGCCTTCCTAAAGCCAGGTAAGGGAGGTGCCAGGGTTTGGGTAGGAGGCATGTGGCTCATCTGGCAGGGCCCTAGAACCCTTCTTCCTCATTCCCAAAGCTGGACAAGCACTAAGCAGGCTTTGGTCCTCTAGGACAGTGGTCCTCAACTTTGGGCCTCCAGATATTTTGAGACTACAATTCCCATCATCCCTGACCACTGGTCCTGCTAGCTAGGGATCATGGGAGTTGTAGGCCAAAAACATCTGGAGGCCCAAGTTGAGGACCACTACTCTAGGATCCTTTCAGAGCCCTCACACCACCTTCCCAAAACCCAGTGCTTAAGGAGCTTTGGGAAGGAGGCAGGAAGGCACCCCCTTGGCCCCTGCACCCTGGGGGGGGGAACTGGCTGTGCTGCCCTGAGCCACCTCTGAATAGGGAATCTAATAGACATTACTTGGAGGATGGTCTGTTTCACTAAACAGGCTGGCGAATGGTGCCACCAGTGGTTGGGACACTCAACCTCAAACCAAGAGGGCCCAGCACTAGTTTGCCTTGCTGCAGGAGTAGGCGAAGCTGTGTTCCTCTACATGTTGGACTCCAGCTCCTTTCAGCCCTAGCTGGTGGTCATGGATTATGGAAATTGTAGTTCACCAATATGGGCAAGGCAGCAGGCTCCCTTCTCCTGCCCTAGTGAGATCTAACCCATGGTTGTGCTCTTGTACAGCCAGGCCGTGTGAGGGTAATTCTGTGGTTTTGCTCACTGCAAAATAACTTGGGTTATGTTGTTGACATCCCAGCTACTTCTGGCAGTACTGTGTCTTCCTTCTCCCATCAGCGAGGATACATCTGTTCCACAAACCCCAATTGGTTTCATAATTATTCTATTATTATTATTATTATTATTTCATCTCAGGGATCTGTACCCTCAGTGACCAGAGGTAGAAAAATCTAACAGAGAATTCTGAGCAATCTTACCCCAATACAACCAACACTTTAAACTGTATACGTTTTAAATGGGTAAACAAACTTCATAGGTATGTCTTAAGTTGATCAATCAGTTGGTAAGCACAACTGGATAAGTGTCATGAATGGATGGGCTCAAAACCACACTAGAAAAAGTTATTGTACAATGGAGAGCTCCAGAAAGCTATAGTGATTGAATGTTATTTTTCCTCTTGCAAAATGTGTATCACTCTCTCACACACACAAAGATCACAGACACTACAGACAGCAGTGTAATTGGTGTGAATGCTAAGAAAGGAACCCGGGTCTAACCACAATTCCTCTGGAAGAAGCTGGCACCTTCTCTGCCTGCAGGGAGGTATTATTTAGCCATTTACTACAGATCAAAGACAGTAAGTGTAATTATTTTTAGGAATTAAGTAGGTAATCAGTTTGGAAAACAAAAACACAATTAAAAAAGAAATAAACCTCAGCTCTTGGAGCCTGGAGAATTACTTAGCTGGAATTCTTCCCTGTCTGCTGTTTTATTCTAGTGTTAAATTTAATATTATTAATATAATGTCATAAGCTATTCATGAGATGTCTCAAGCACATGTTACAGAGGCTTCTACTTCACTTGGATGGAAACATTTTCTGTGTATAATATGGTAGATGTCTTTAGAATGCTTTTCTTATAGATTGACTTCTGTGTTGTGGCTCTTAGCAGTAATCAGATCTGAAGATGACCCAGACGTATAGTTGTGCATTTGGATTTAGAGTTTGGTGGATTGGAAGTGGGGGAAATTAAATTTTCTGATTCTTTCTGCTCTCGTCCAGGGCCAGCTCTAGGGGAAGGCTGGGTGGCGTGGGGCGCCAGGGCGCTGTGCTGCCAGGGGGGCGCTGCGCGCTGTGCCCACCCACCCACCAGCTGTGACAAGAAACGGGGCGGGGGCACTGGAGCAATCTCCGCACCACGGCGCCCGGGCGCCCGACGTGCTTAAGACGGCCCTGCTATTGTCCTCTGCTTCTCTGCCCTAAACGACTCTTTGTTTTCATATGACAGTCTTTTGGGTATATGTATGTTAGGTCAGAGGAGCTCTGGCTTGGTGGCGGTACTGCTGTCTAACGGGAGCTTCTCTGACTTCATGACTCCATAAACATCCCAGTCAACCCAACGAGCAGCAAAACCAGAAAGTTGGAGCAACCCCTTGGCGTGGTGCCATACATGACTGGTGAACCGGATCACAAATTGAGCCACCTTGCCCTTGAATTCAGAGTGGTACCAAGGGGCGATAAGTACAAGATTACTCGGCCTTAAGGCAGAAGGGCCAGTCCAACTCTGTTTTGCAATTAGAATTAGGGAGTCAAATCCAAGACTGAAATGAGAGCTTACAAGAAGTGGTTTTCATGGATCAGAGCCAACCCAAGACATTTCACTGCCTGAAGCAAAGGATATGATTGTGCTCTCTCTGTATGACCAGGCAGGCGGTTGGATCTTACTTTAACACTGTTGATGGGCCAGTGTGGTAGATGTTCCCTGTTGTTGTTCAGTGCCACACCATCATTGCTGATAAGGAGAAGATGATATTGTACATGCCAGCTCAACAGCAGTCAGGTGATAGAAGTGCCCAATAGGATCCCAATTGGTCCTATAAAGCTATTGACTTGGGTTGCTGCTGCTCAGTTGCCCTGTTTCTCTAGATCACGGGTCCCCAAACTTACCCGGCTCTGGGCTGGAGGGTGGGGGAGCGCGCGTGAGCATGGGCCTATATGCGTGTGCACACGCTATTTCTGACACACTTCCGGGTGGGAGGAGCACTGGGAATAGCTTGTGTGCCTGCGCATGGGCGTCCTCCGACCCAGAAGTGCACTGGAAATGACGCTAGTGCATGCACGCAAGCTATTTCCGGTGTACATCAGACCAGGAAGTGCACCAGAAATGATGCTAGCAAGCTATTTCCGGCACACATCCGACCTGGAAGTGGGCAGCCATGCTGCGCCGCACTGCTAAGAGCGGGGAGCGGTGGGGGTTGTTGCGGTTGTCGGGGGCCGAATAAAAGAGGCCTTCAGGCCATACCCGGCCCACGGGCCTTAGTCTGGGGACCCCTGCTCTAGATGCTCAGTTTCTAGCTGATGCACTATCCTTCTCTTCAGAGCAGGCATCCCCAAACTTTGGCCCTCCAGATGTTTTGGACTACAATTCCCATCTTCCCCGACCAGTGGTCCTGTTAGCTAGGGATCATGGGAGTTGTAGGCCAAAACATCTGGAGGGCCACAGTTTGGGGATGCCTGTCTCCAGAGTTTCAAAGCACAACCCAGTGCATGTTTACTTAGAAGTAAATCTCATTGTGGTCTCTGAGGCTTTCTCTAAGGTAAACGTGTATAAGATTGTTATTGTATTAAGATAGACAGACAGACAGATAGATGATAGATAGGCTAGGTTTCACCTAAGTTTCGCTACGGTTAGTATCTTTTACTGGACGTAACAACAATCCAAGTTTGCAATGTGTGTTCCATCACATGAGCGCATGGCACTGCGTCATTTGTGACGCTGATGCAGGAAGTTGGGAAGCGCGACTCCCGCAGCTCTCAAAGCCAGTGGCACTTTCATAGGCCAGCCTTTCATCAAGTAAATTCCTAAATGTTGACCAAACTCTTCCAGAGCCAGGCAGCTAATGGAGCAGGATGCATGTGATACACTTGCCATTACAGAGTCACCGATAAAAATCCTTTCCCAGAGGTCCTGTATGAATGGAGGTTTTTTTTTTTTTTTAAAAAAAAGAAAAATAATTTCTCTTCAGTGGTTTCTTTCATGGCACAAGAAGGGAGGTCATGTGTTTTAGTTTAACTGATACATTCCAATAAAATGATTTTCAAAGGGATAGGACAAATAATGGGTGTTTTACATATGGTGGCTGTGGATGTCAGATGGAGTTAATTTCATTGTAAACAATGTATTTGTTATTCTGAAAGCTGGTTGCAATTCATTTGAGAGGTTTCTTCTTCTTCTTTTTTGAAAAAATTAAGTTTATCTAACAGACTAATAAAATGCCTTGTGAAGCCTTTATGGCTGTCACAATATGATGACTGATGAGACTATGTTTCTTTAGCACAATAAAGATAAAGGTTACTGTCACAGAATGTTCTCTCTCAAGTGCAAAAAGGAGAAATTTAAAGGCACATCAGCTTGTATTTAAAGTCAAAATGCACTATATTAAGAAAAACCGCTTTGCAAAAATTGTGTATATTAGGAAAAACTCACATTAAAATGCTGCTGAATTTTAAGGAGGGCTATTTTTTTAGGAAATGCAAATTGATGTGCAAATGTGGAAAAGATTGGAAAAATGAGTCCTGGTGATGACTTTACACTGTGCACAAGGCCTTGCAATAGTTCTATTGTAACTTACCTGTAATGTGTTACTGCTCTTGTTTATAAAACTTAATATGTTAGAATTTTATCAAATGAAAAAAAATGTGAAAACTGCAAAAAAATTAAATCGACAGATCTTCCCTTCCTTAGCTGTGGCCATTTGCCACATCACACCAGCAATTGCCTATGATATGTGGCTGATAAATGGTGAAGCTTGTTTCTGTTTCTCTCCAGCAAAGAATAGCTAAACTTACAGCCCCTTTGACTGCCTGGCTGGTTGCTCAAGATTTTAATTAGTGCTCACTTCCACTTTACAAGTACCTAATCTCCTTAATCTTATGAAACACAGAGGTGCTGTTTCTCAGGCCATTCTCTCTCTCTCTCTCTCTCTCTCTCTCTCTCTCTCTCTCTCTCTCTCTCTCTCCACACACACACACACACACACACACTCACTCACTCACTACCTATCTAGAATTTTTGCTACTGACCATTATTTTAACCCAATGATACCAATCGTGCAATTTTTATTTGATAGTATCACAAGGCTCAGTGATGTATAATCAGCCTTCCGGGACAAGTTTCAGCCTCTGCTCTCTGTGTGTGGTGACTTCCTTTCTTTCTCTGTTCCTGGACACCACTGACAGGCAGGCATTGTCCCTTCAGTGAGCTCTGCGATATTACTTTGACCCCGTCCCATCAATCTGCCTCAATTGGATAATGATCTGTAATCGCTTTCTTTCAGGGGAGTCTATAAATTTGCCAAGGCCCCTTTTCTCCTCTGAAGGACTCCTTATGTTCGCTCCCAGTTGTGGAAGCGCTCTCTCTTTCACAGCGCTAAATAGCCACGCACATGGTACATTCTGTTCAGGGGCGCCAGGCTGTTGTTCGCTGTCGATTTTCCATGGGCTCTTGCACTCGAAAGGCGAGGCTAAGCGTTACATGCCGGCACTCAGTGGGGAAGCTGGCCCAAGTTGCGCCACTTCAAGAGCAGCCACTTTTCTCATTAAGGATGACCCGTCATTAGGCCGCTTTGTATGGGCCCGCTAATCGATGAGCTGACCATGTAGTGCTTTAAAAATAAAAGAAGCTATTAAGAATGAGAGCGCTGGGGTGGAGTGGAGGGAAATGAGGACATCAAAACCAAGTTAATGGAGAATTCCGTCCTTTATTTTTGGTCTTTTGGCCCAAAGGCAACATTAACAGGGATGCTTCAAGGAAGCTAGCAACAGTCAAGCCCTACTGTGCTTAATTCCTCAACCATTCACAACCCTGCTCCTTCATTTAGTTGCCCCACCAGATCAAATGAGCAAAAAGTGGGGTGGTTGGGGAGAAGCTTATGCCCTTCCTTTGTTCCCTGGCCTTCTCCTTTCTCATTAACAGGGATCAGGAAGCCTTGTGAGGACCACTTGGGGGGAGAAGTCTGGGGATCACAATAACCCATACAAATGAACACCACCATAGAGCATTGTCGGTGTTTTAAAACAATCCTTCCAAAACAGATTAGTCAGCTTTAAAAGACAGGAATTTAAACTGTCATTTGGCAGCATTTGGTCTGACCTTATTAGCATAATAAATAATATAAATAACAAAATTATTATTCACAACTTTTAGAAGATGTCTGAAGGCAGCCCTGCATCAGGAAGTTTTTTTAAAAAATATTTGATGTTTTATTATGTTTTTATATGTGCTGGAAGCTGCCCAGAGTGGCTGGGGAAACTGAGCCAGATGGGCGGGGTATACCGGTAAATATTATTATTATTATTATTATTATTATTATTATTATTATTATTATTATTAGACTGATAATCCGATCATATGCCATCAAAATAATTCAATTGTGCCTTCAACCCACTAAATAATAAATTGCCTTCAACTGCCACAGTCCCTTTAAGTATAGTCCCTTTGACTTAAGTACAGTCTTTCATTTCCAAGTTGCATCCTTAGGCATTGGGTAAGCCTTATTTATGGGAGGGGAGGTTGTTGCCTCTGCCTGCCCCTCCTCGTTAAGGGTATCCTGTTAAAGGGATGCGGGGTTGTGGTTCCTGTCCGAAGCCTGGGCGTGAGCTAGGGCCAGGCCACAACCCCATCGCGGAACTCTTAATTGATGCATATCATAGGGCTCCCTATTGGTGGTTGACCCTTTAGAGACTTCCTGCAGATGGGCAGGAGTCAGGATATACCGTAGTCTAGCTTCACCCAAATGCCTAAGCCAACCCGCTCACAACCAATAAAGTGGTGGCCTAATTTATCCCATTAACCCAACTCGTGTCTGTGTGTTTATTTCGGGGGGGGGGGACTGTGGGGCCTGAGGCCTCGCCACGCAAGTGCAGTTGCCCCCTTTCATTTCCAAGTCGCACCCTATTTCCCGCTCCTGCTAAATCAGCATCTCATAAGATTAAGCATGAGGGTTTCAACCAGAAGAGGATGGTCCCTTAGCTGTTATGAGGCACTTCCCCACCAACCTCAGCCTGGCCTCACCTATCTGCCTTTTTACTTGCATCCAGTCCATTGGGGAGCACAGCCTGTCAGCTTCCTCTTCCTCAGTATCAGTCATAGCTGCCAAGTTTTCCCTTTTCTCGCGAGGAAGCCTATTCAGCATAAGGGAAAATCCCTTAAAAAAAGGGATAACTTGGCAGCTATGGTATCAGTGTTGCCCTTGTACAGCTCAGCAGGGAGAGAGATGGGGGTGAGAATTAGCTCTGGTGCCACCTACTGTTTGGCTCCCTGCATTCTGCCTTACCAGGACCAATAATCATCAATAACCACTGGTTTCAACATGCATGCAAAGCCAAAACTAGTACCCTTCCACCACAGCTTGGACTCAAACAGGCTCTCAGTCAGTCAGGGTAGAAGTCAGTGTTGTTTATTCTTTGGCAGCTGTTCCTTTGGTGGCCCAGTTGTGGTTCCCAAGGGCTCACTGCTCTGCGGGGCCAGATCTTCTCAAGCTTCTTAATGCAGCCTCCTTTGTTGCATTATGGGTATGCAAGAGCCTCAGTGGCTTCCACCAATTGTAAATATATGCTGGCCAATGGTAATCGAGGGTTACTTGGGGCAGTATGCCATGAAGTGTAAATGCTGTGCACACGCGTGTGTGCACACACACACAGAGAGAGGGAGATCTGTAATGGGTTTCCACCCCCAACACGCCCACACAGTTTTGGGGAGGAGATGGGGGCGCATGGGGAGGGGAGAGGGAGGGGAATTGTGATTGGGCAAGCAGAAATCCTGGTGATCCAGGGGTGCCAACTGGAATAAAATATTGAGGGAACCAGGAAACACCCCCCCACACACAATCGACCACAAGACACAGCACGCACGCACCATTTGAATGGCAATGCCCATCAATGGGGGGCCCAGCCTCCTCAAATATTTAATAGGGGGGCTGAGGTGCCCTTGGCCCCTAGCAGTTGGCTTCAATGTTGTGATCGCAGAAACTCATTGTTGGATACTGCCCATATTTATTTCCTCACTTTTCAATCCTAACCTGAATCTGTAACTCCTTCCCCAAAACCATTGGTCTTGGACTGATGGTGGAAAGACCCACCTGGCCTGAGTCTGTTATCACAGTGGTCAACTAGATGCCCACGGGAAAGGCAGTATGCTTCCAGTTGCTGAAAACCACAGGAGAGAAGAGTGCTATTGCATTCTGGTTCTGCTTGTGGGCTTCCCCTAGGCAGCATGTGAGACCATGGCCAGATGGGCCACTGGTCTGATCCAGTGGGCTCTTCTTACATTCTAAATGTCAGTGGTGTAGCATGGAGAGGCCAGAGGGCCATGGCCCCAGGAGCAAATTTATGAGGGGGTGCAACCAGGTGACCCCACGGCAGGCTCCCTCCTTGAGGCTGGAGCCTCAGGGAAGCAAGCATACCTGCCAAGTTGCTGTCAGAGAAATAAGGGACCGGGCGGAAGTAGCAGACTGGAAGTAGCAGACTGGAAGTAGCGCTGCCGGCATTTTGGAACTGGGCGGAGCATGCTCAGAAGTGACTTTTGATGCTGCTTTGCCCAGTTCCAAAATGGCCGCCACGCCATAAGTTGCACTGCAGCCATTTTGGAACTGGGCAGAGCAGCATCAAAAGTCGCTTCTGAGCATGCTCCGCCCAGTTCCAAAATGGCCACCGCCCCAAAATAAACCGGGGAAAAACAAAAAAAACCCATTTTTTCAGCTAGGAACAGCTGGAAAAATGGGGATTTCCCGGGGAATACGGGAGACTTGGCAGCTATGGAAGCAAGTCATGTCTGGGCCGGGCCTTCATGACTGCGGTGCCAGCGGTGCCTCTGCCTCTGGCCAGCGAAGGGATGATAGTGCATGCCCCATCCCTGGGCTAGCTGAGGGGAAGGGAGGAAGAGAAATGTGGGAAAGCCCTGCTGGAGCCACGTGCAGGAGGGCGAGACCACAAAGCGGTGCCCATGGCTTTGTGTTTCTCTGCCTTATTTCTGCTCCCAGGTTGGGGCTAGTTTGAAAGGAGAGGTTCCCTTGATTAGATGCTGGCTGGTGAAGGGACTGACCGCTGCCCAGTCCACCAGGGGTGCAACACCTGACCTGCCCTGGGCTCCAGCAACCCATGCTACGCCCCTGCTGAATGTGCATCCATGTTGGTGCTTCTCTACGGAGTGCTTACATTACACGCTACCTTATTGCATGGTGGAAAAAGAGAGAGAGAGAGAGCATGTGCCTGTCTGCTCCCTCCACCATGTGAAGCGAGATCCACAGCCAAGAGAGTGCATGAACCGGCCCTTTGTATAAGCCCCTTCCGAGATGAATCAAAGCGCTGAGATACCCACTTCAAAACAACATCTGTCCGATGTGTTGTCCTCAGCCAGCATTCCTTTGCAGGCGCTCCGCTTTCCCATGGGGTTTCCTATTGCTGTCAGAGGCAAGCCAGCCAGGCCTCCTTTGACTCAAACCAGAGCTGCCTTGCGGTCCGTTTCTAGTTGGTGGCCAGAGCTCTGGACAAGATGCGTGCTCTGCCATGACTTTGTTTTCATTACCGCCAGGATTATGAATGATAAGCATCTCAGAGGTAATTTGTTTCCACTGTGTTAAAAATTCCATTGGAAAATCGCCTCCCATTGTAAGTATTAAACGCCTAATTGATATCATGTAACGAAAAGGAGCCTTTTTTTATTTTTTAAAGCTTTTCTGAATTCTCAGGAGCCCTAAATGAGCTGTAGTAGAAACTGAGGCTGTTGCTGTTTTAAAGCTCTGTTGTTGCCTTCCAGTCATTCATCATCGCTGTGAACACATGGGGAAAACTCTTCTTTGAAAATAGCCTATAAGGGATCCATATTCTAGAGAGATGGAGAGAGAACCCAGTAACATTTGAAATCAGAAATATCTTATGAACAAATGGGAGCGGGAAGATGCGAATATTATCTATATATTTATTTTCAAAGTCAATGCCGGCTTTGAATAATCACAGTGTAAATGCACCAGATTTATCTCCCTCAACATCCCAACTCAGAATCACCAAATCTAAGTTGTTTATCATTTGTAGAAGGCACAAACCAGGAAATTGCACACCTTGTCCTTGGATTGCCTAACAGGTATCAGGTGACCTGTTTCTGCTTCTGGGGGATATTCTGGGGGATATCACTTCCTCATTTGGACCCAGTCTGGCAAATTCTTCTGCAGAGACCCATGAGGTATCCAACTAAGCACAGAAATTGTGAGAAAATAGTTGTTTTGCCATTCTACTCCAAGAATCAGATTGAGGCAAAAGAACAAAATCTGAGGTATTTGTATGCTGCTTACACACACACACACACACACACACACACACACACACACACACACACACGTACGTACGTACGTATGTTCAAAGTAACTTACAACGAAGAAATGGATGCATTTAAAACAAACACTACAAAAACAATTTCATAATAACACGACAAAACAACAAAAACCACATTTCGATACTATAACAATACTATACTCACATTTCGATACTATTACTTAAAGAGCATGCAGCATCCAATTGCAAAAAATAACAGGTAGCATCACAGTTTCACCTTATTCCTAGAACCTCCCCCCCCCCCATGTTGCTCTATGACTCTGTCTGTCCATGCAAACTCCCTCTGTAACTGGGTCTTTCTGTGGCAACCTGAAATGGTGTTTTCTACCACTGAGTCCTTGATTAAATATGTGGATTTTTGTGTTCCCACTCCAGTCATGAAAGCACAGGGGAGTTTTGTTTTACTGGAACTTCTATGACAGAGGGTAGGGGAATAATATGTGAGTTTGCTGTTTTTGGTACTGACCACACAATTTATTAATCTCTCTTAAATATTAATAAGTTGCCTTTCTGAACTGTGTCCACCCAAGGCGGCAAACAACAATGCAGCTGTAAAAGGCACTATCCTAATAAAAACTCTCACAATTCAAAAACCACAGAACCAGCCATATGTTAGTTACAGGTCGGTAGCTGTGTTGGTCTGCCGTAGTCAAAACAAAACAAAATAATTCCTTCCAGTAGCACCTTAGAGACCAACTAAGTTTGTTATTGGTATGAGCTTTTGTGTGCATGCACACTTCTTCAGCAATATAAAACCATTTCCAAAATCATTGCAATAAACTGCTGAAATAGCCGTATAAAGAATACAAATACAATTGCATGTCCAAAAGATACATCAGTTAATTGAAATGGGTAGGGTTATTGTTTTTGTTTTTCTGCTGCAACTGGAGCGGCTAACCGTGCATCCCTTGGGAAGGAGTTCCATAAGACAAGGGCCACCACTAGAAAAGCCCTGCCAATCAAACCCATCGTAAAGGTAGGCCACCAATGAGGGTCTCTGGTGCTGATCTTAAAGCACTGGCAGAAAGCGGCACAATGCAATGGCAGGTAATATAAAGCTGGTGTCCATTTCTCCACTGTAAAGCATCTCATCAGAAGACACTTTGCAATGGAGAACTTGAGGGGTGAGTGGGCACTCTCAAAGCTACCTCTGTCCCCTGGAAATTGCAGCACTCACCTAGGCAAGTAACCCCTGCTCCCAGAACACTTTCCTACTGCATGCAAATTTGCACTTGCTTAACATGCTTTGTAGTTAAGACATGTTGCACATGGCTGTGTTGTAACATGTAGTTTGGCTCTACACGATCAGTTACTTCAGTATGTTTCCCCCCAATACCGAGGTCTAATTGGAGTTGGCCTTCTAACCAACTCTCATCAAAAGTTCTCCAGGGCTGTTTTACTTTTAAATCTTCTTTGTTATTATGGTCGACATTTTGTTTACTCCAAAGCACGTTGGGAATAATTGGTTGGGATGCACTGCATCACGAAGGCACAGATGGCAGGCCAAAGTCTCTGCTGATCTGAAGACAGTGTTAGCATTTTTTTTAAAGAGAGAGAGAGAGAGAGAGAAAGAAAATAAAGTAGAAAGTAGGGGGTGGTAAATAGGGCCAGCAGTGGTAGCACTGTACAAAGGATGTTGTGGGTGGTCCATTGGGAAAGTTGTTAGGAATCTGCAATATGTCCACTACAATCAACAGAAAGACACAATCGCGCCTCCGTAGGGAATTGGGAGGGAAGAACTTGTTTAAATAAAATCGCAAGGTTGTCAGAATGTTAAGCTAATTCTCTAATGTTCTGCGCATTGTCTGGGGAGCTTAGGCATTGCATCATTTGATGTACTGAAGTAGTGACAAAATATTTTAATAGCAGTACGTTTGGAAAGTGTTAAAATCTTTTTGATCGTTTGAAAAGACCTGACTGCGTGTGGTGAAAGTAAAAAAAGAAAGAAAGAAAATGCTATTCGAGGAAAAACAACTCGTTCCATCGGCTGCTTTATTCTCTGCTTTAGATAACTGCACAACGTGATTCTACCAGTCTCTGGGACATATTTATGCCATTGGTTATGTATAAGTCATTACCATTACAATGCAACGATGTCCAAGGCTTGTTTTGCTGTTTTGTTAAGTGTCCCTTCAAGGGCTCAACAATGAAAGCACTTACAGGATGTATTGTCAAGTTTTTTGTTTTGTTGAAGCTGTGTGACAGGCTGAAATTCTGCAGGAGAAGTTTTTTCTAGCCTGCTGGTAAAGCAAGAGAGAGAATTCTGCTCAGTCATATGTATTGCCAGTTCTAGCCATATACAGTGGGATTCCTTCTCAGGTATTCTCCCATGTAGGTACCAGCTCAGTAAACATGGGTGGAACTGTTAGTTTTGGTTTTTCTCCGTTTTTCTTTTTTCCAATCTTAAGAATCTGAAGAAGTGTGCATGCACATGAAAGCTCATACCAATGACAAACTTAGTTGGTCTCTAAGGTGCTACTGGAAGGATTTTTTTTGTTTGTTTCCAATCTTAAATTCAGTTCTCCACATTTCCATAACAGTTTCCAAAAAAAAAATATTGTGAAAATTTATCTGCATCTTAGTAATAATTTCCCCTAATATGCATATTTGTATGCAATTATGCTTGATATGGCCTAAGGGAAGTACAGTGGTACCTCAGTTTAAGAACAGTCCTGTTTACGAACGATTCGGTTTACGAACTCCACAAAACCAGAAGTAGTGTCCCAGTTTGCGAACTTTACTTCAGTCTAAGAACAGAATCCGAATGGTGGAAGGGAAAGTGTGCCTTGGTTTAAGAATGATTTCTGTTTAAGAACGGATTTAAAGAACAGATTAAGTTCGTAAACCGAGGTACCACTGTACTCCTGATTCTGGTGTAAATTTTCTGCAGCCAGTCTGAGTTCAGTTTTGTGTTGGGACATGACATGAAATGAGGATTCCATTCAATCTGAGCCTCTCTTCTGTGCTTCTTAGGAACGCTCCGCGTTGACTTCAAAGCACACAATGCAAAGAAGCTTGTATGTGACCCCCAAGCTGCTTGAACAAGTACCATCATTATGGACAGCGTTAATTTTTGTTCCAGTTTGTGACCTAACTTAAGCAGAAATTGCCAACAGACCTAAATTGCTTAGTGGCTTGTTGAGGCTGAAAGATACCCTCTGTGGACTAAACTCATTAGAGATAGAGAGGGGTTTATTAGAGACACTGTCAAACAGGCACATTAATAAGTGAGGAATAACACACAAAGCAATTATGGTTTTAATGCAATGATGTTAGCATGCTGCCTTTTAACCCATCCCCCAACCTGACACTCCTTCATTGAAAAAAAGTGAAAAAAAGGGAAATAAATGGGAATGGACAAGCCCGGCTGCCTTGCAGATTCCCCCCCCCCCCAATCCAGAGTCATTTCAGTGGGACTTGTGTAGAAATAGCACTCAATGGACTGTGCTCTTGGACTGCTACTCAGCAGTGTGTTTCAAATGCATGATACAACTGTCTGATAAACTATAGCCTAATCGGCCACAAGTCAGAGGGCTGCCCTATCCAGTGTGCTAGAGACTGTGCGTGACTGCTCTCTGTCCCCAGGATGCCAGGACTGTTCAAGCAAAAGTAGCTGTGAGGGGCAATCCTGGCCAAATCAGGATCTCAATGGAATGGAGAAGCAGTTACCGTATGTACACATGCCAATATTTGCTTACATCTTCTACTGACATGAGTCAAATGTATGGATGCTTCAGGAGGATGCTCCAGGAGGCTGCCCTGCTGGCAGGGGCAGGCCTAAACCACAGAGTCCTGTATCTCCACTCATGCTTCGAAAATGTGCCTGGGCTCATCTGAACCTCCTGCCATCAAGTAATTTTCTCTTCCTCCTGTGTTGCCTGCTCTTTGGATATCCTGACCACAGCTTCCTTTTACATCTCCTGCTGGCCATCCCAGGAGCTGCAGAACTCCATACTGGTGGCAACAGGGTGGCCATCATCTGAGAGCATGAACTCTCTCCTGCAGCATACTGTAGCACAGGGGTTCCCAACAAAATTTTCTCGAGGACCCCTCATCGAGCCGCTATTGTGACAAGGACCCCCATTAATTCCTAATCCTAAAATTAAAAAGTGAGAGCCAAATTAAGAGTCTTTTTATATTTTATATTTATACGTTTTTTTACAGTTCTTCCTCTTCATCTGTAGCCTTTGTCGTTTTAACGAACCACTTTTTAACCAACGGTCAATTTTTAACTACGCGAACTGTAGCTTCCGCGAAAAACAACGCTTTGTTTACAAACACTACTGTTTTGCAAAGAGGCAGCACACGCCAGGGAGGAGGGAGGGGAATGGAGAAGACAGGGTACCTGCACAGTAGCTCACAAATGAAGCCAACACACACAAAGCATCTTGGGGAGGTGAGCCTTAGTAGAATGCGCGCGCTGCCTCTTTGCAAAACAGTAGTGTTTGTAAAGCGCCACCTAACGGCATACAGCAGAACTACTGCCTCTATCTAATTCTAGTTTTGCGCTAGACTCTGCTCATGCAGGAAGCGGCCAAAACAAAAAATCTGTTATCATACGAAATATATTTAATATATTTTTTATTCTAATAGCATCTTGCGGACCCCTCTGGCATAGCTCACGGACCCCTGGGGGTCCCCGGACCACCTGTTGGGAACCACTGCTGTAGCAAACATCAATGGTGGCATGTTTCTTCTACCTACAAAAACACATATTTTTGCTTGGCCATTCCCAGACCATCAGTGTCAGTTTTTCACCAGCATCTATGCTGTGACCTTGATGTGTGTGTGTGTGTGTGTGTGTGTGTTTTGCTGTATTGTTATGATTTATTGTTTCACTGTAAAATCACTTTGGGGTTGTGTTAAATGAAAAGTGGTCTAGAAAAGTATTGGAAATAGATGCATTATCTATGAGTGAATGTTTTGCAAACTACTTTTTTATTCTTGTATTAAGCGTTATTCTCTCCTGTTTAGTTTTAAGCTGTTAAATCATTATCATTATCATTTTGCAATGCATTAAAATGGGTTATTTGCATTGTTTTATATAAACACGTATAATTTATTTTTTGTGTTTCTCATATATATATATATATATATATATATATATATATATATATATATATATACTTAATTGTTCACTTGATATGTTGTGATTATATTGTAAATTGCTTCAGGGTGCATCATGTGAAGTGATCCATAAATGTAATAAATAATAATATTCAAAATTTGGAAAGCTAATGTGCGATATTTTGCACTTGCCACCTGCTTTTTAATAGCCACTGTTACAACCAGGGCTACATCAATGTTTAAATAAAGTGCTAGTAGGAACTGAATGTATGTTATTGGGTACTTTACAAGTTTGAAAGCTGCTACTGAACTGTGATTGGATAACAGGATAGTACATCATATGACTTATTATCTGTTACCTGCTTTCCGGTTTAGAAAATGTGTGTTTGTATATAGATAGATACAGATTGTATGCGATGCTTAAAAACCAGTTATCTGACCCCGGCCTAAGAATGGGAGAAGCTATAGATCAGGCACGCCCAAACTCGGCCCTCCAGCTGTTTTAGGACTACAATTCCCATCATCCCTGACCACTGGTCCTGTTAGCTAGGGATGATGGGAGTTTTAGTCCCAAAACAGCTGGAGGGCCAAGTTTGGGGGTGCCCGCTATAGATTTAACCCTGCAGAATTTATAGATTTTAATCCTGTACACCTCTGCATGGGAGGCAGTCTCATTAAACTCAGTGGGATGTACTTCAGAGAAGACATCGGTTGGGTTACATGAATGAATACCTGTCATAGTACAAGAATATAATTTATGTAGAGAATGGCTTTTTTCCGAATTATTGCCTAGGACTATAATTCCCAATGGTGTGTGATAATCAGACCATTTGGGAAAGCATATAAACCTCAGTCAGAGTTAGGCATGTTATAGGCTAATGGGGTGGGTGTGGGGTGTTAACCTTGAAATACTTTTCATCCCTTATTTTTTCCTCTCTTACGGCCTTGGGTTCTTCACTCCTCGATGATTACAGTCCTGAGAATCTTCTCCGGGGCTAGTCTCTTCCCCACAACCCTAGTATGCTGAATAAGTTTTCCACGGAAGGATAAAAATCATATCAAAGGTAATTAGACAAAAGGTCAGTGTACATTTATTTATTCCCCCCCCCCCTGTATATATCTGCAACATTATCATCACCTAAGTGTCTCTTACTTACAGCTATGTTGTGACACTGTAAAAGCTATTTTGGCTGCTCTGTTGTGATGGCCGCTATTTATGGAACATAAAAGGATACAAAAAGGTTTGTAAAGACCAGGGCAGGATCAGATAAAGGAAAACGGGGGAGAAACAGGCATCTTGGGATGGTAACTACCCTGTCATGTACTGACAGGGAGGTTGTATATTTTTAGAATATACTGGAAGGAATGGTGCTTTTACTTAGGTTTTTATGTTTTACCATGAGATGCAATTTTCTGGCCTTATATGCAGTTGTAACAAAAGTCAGAGAGATTTTATGATAGCTGCCAGAGTTCATAAATGATGGCATACACTAAAATATTTATAGAACTGTAAAATCTTGATTTCTCTCTGGTTTAGCAGATGGGGCCCTAAAACCAGTTTCTGGATTGTCACATTTCTTTACCCTTTGATGACAAAGAAGTCTATTATCACTTTCCCCCTGCTTCTCCCCCTCTCCCAGTCTTGCAAACAAGTTCACTAGTGTGATGAGGATCACACACTCTCTCCACTTCTTCTTTTAAATCTCCACGAGGGATCTCTCTGTTGAAGAGATGTCACCCATAAAAAGCTGTACAGTGATTTCAAATAACCCTTCCCGTCATCGAAGATTCAGTGTTTGTGCAATGTAGATGGCCCTTTATTTGTTTGTTTGACACTTTCTGGTGTAATTGCATGCAAAGGGGATTGGCGGGGAGCTCCCTTTCTGAATCTCGGCACTACGTCCTCGATAAGAGAGATAAATCCTACTTAAATGCCAAGACTCGTCTGCCTCGGCACCTTATGTATTATTACAGCTATTTGTGTCTGCTCAGAGGGGGTAATGAAATCCTATAATGCTGCTAAATCTGGTCAATATCAAAGATGGGCAGAGTTTGGGATGGAGATTAAAGAAATAGTTGCAGCATGGAATCATCAGCGTCAGAGAATTTCCCATCTGGATGGAAACCGAGGAGTAGAATTGTGCATCTGGAAATTGTGTATCTGTCTCTGTAATGCTGTAGACTGCAAAGGAATGGTTTTACCACTTATGCTTTTTACTTCATCTTCATATTAAATTGAGGATACATCAAATTTGTCCTGCGGTGTAACCCACGCTGAGCCAACAGCATGTGGTTTCACAGACACACCCCTTCCCATTCCCCCCCCCCCTTTGTCACATCCTGTCCTCAACATTATAACACCAGTGTGGGGGAACGTTGGCTCAGATATTGCTGAACTACAACTCCCAGCAACTCTGAACACTGGCCATGCTTGGTGGGCTGGTGGGAGTTTCAGTTCAGTAACATCTGGAGATGTTTCGCACACATAGTCTATCATGTTAGAGCACAGAGCACATGTTAGAATGCAGAGAGGGAAAATGCAAATTTGGAGGGCCTGGCTTATGCAAAAAAAAAGACTGGGTTTCATTCTCCATTGCTTCATTTCATGGGGAAATTTAAATGGGATGCCATTTTTCAGTGTGAACCCCAGAGGCGGGATGGAGGGGGGCAATATTAATCCCTCTTCCCAGTGGAATCCCTGAGTGTCACCCCTTTGTTTTCCCCAAGGGCCGGCTCTTCGTAGACCCCCGGTGGCGCAGTGCACCATGGGGCGGGGCTGGTAAGCTGGGTGCCGGCCTGGCAAGGAGGGCACCGCACGCCGAAGCTGCGCGGAAACCAATTGCGCCCGGCGAGGGTGGGGCGGGCGGCGGAGCGATCTCCGCCCCTCAGCACCAGGGTGCGCGATCTGCTCAAGACGGCCCTGTTTTCCGCACATCATTAAAAAAATATCATTTTTTTAAAAAAAAATCAGGAAAAATAAATCAGTTGAAATGGAAGGAGGCCTACCCAGCACCGCAGTGGGGTCAAAACTGTCATAGGAAAGCTAGCATGTCAAGAAGGGCCCTGAATCGTAGATCCTGTGGGCTAGATTTCACAATTTCATGCTACTTTTGAAGGTAAATGAGAGAACGGCAATCACCAAGCTGCAATCTGAAGTGGTGAATTCCAGGAATGGGTAAAACCAAGTGAGATTGTCTCAGTTTCTGGATTGGACTGAAAATCTGGCCTAGGTTGCAAGACTGTTCTTATCTTTTTTGGGGGTGGTGGGTGATGGTAATTTTATGCATGTTTTAGCCCCATGGTGCTCAGTGGGAATATTTCCAAGTAAGCATGTACCGGATGGCAGCCTTGGCAGGTGTAGATAAATCTTCTTAGATGCAATGGTTTTTCTGCAGGTAACATCATTGATATGAATAAGTTTCATTCCCCTTGCACCGGGTGAGAAGGCAGGGTGGTGCTCAGCAGAGTGGAGGTGGCCAATTTGTCCCCGGGCAATAGATAAGTCATCTAAGCCATGCGCCAGAGAGGAGAAAAACTGTTCAGCTTCCTGAGGGAACCATGGTAAAGCGTGGTGCTGAACAGTCATGCCAAACACTCAAGGCATGGCAAAGTCAACTGCATTTAATTTCTTTAAGCTCTTGCTATCCTGGGAAAGCAGGAAAGAAAGGGAAGCAGCAGGGTGAAAAGCAGGACCTGCTTTGGAAAGTATAATTTGAATCCAGGAACGTGACATAACCTTCAGATGTGGGTGAAGAAGGTGGCAATATCATTTCAAGCCTGAGCCTGTGTCAGTCACCCAAAATGAGACGCCGCTTGCCAGAGTAAGTGGTGCAGATGTTTTACGATATAATTATGCATGCTACTGCCTGGAGGCGGTTGGAGGATGGATGGCGGCTAACAGATTGAGGTTGAATCCTGACAAGACAGAAGTACTGTTTGTGGGGGACAGGAGGCGGGCAGGTGTGGAGGACTCCCTGGTCCTGAATGGGGAAACTGTGCCCCTGAAGGACCAGGTGCACAGCCTGGGAGTCATTCTGGACTCACAGCTGTCCATGGAGGCGCAGGTCAATTCTGTGTCCAGGGCAGCTGTTTATCAGTTCCATCTGGTATGCAGGCTGAGACCCTACCTGCCTGCAGACTGTCTCGCCAGAGTGGTGCATGCTCTAGTTATCTCCCACTTGGACTACTGCAATGTGCTCTATGTGGGGCTACCTTTGAAGGTGACCCGGAAACTACAACTAATCCAGAATGCGGCAGCTAGACTGGTGACTGGGAGCAGCCGCCAAAACCACATAACACCGGTCTTGAAAGATCTACATTGGCTCCCAGTATGTTTCCGAGCACAATTCAAAGTGTTGGTGCTGACCTTTAAAGCCCTAAATGGCCTTGGTCCTGTATACCTGAAGGAGCGTCTCCACCCCCATCGTTCTGCCCGGACACTGAGGTCCAGTACCGAGGGCCTTCTGACGGTTCCCTCGTTGAAAGAAGCCAAGTTGCAGGGAACCAGGCAGAGGGCCTTCTTGGTGTGGCGCCTGCCCTGTGGAACGCCCTCCCATCAGATGTCAAAGAGGAAAACAGCTACCAGATTTTTAGAAGACATCTGAAGGCAGCCCTGTTTAGGGAGGCTTTTAATGTTTAATAGATTATTTTATTTCATTTTTTTCTGTTGGAATCGGCCCAGAGTGGCTGGGGAAACCCAGCCAGATGCGCGGGGTGTAAATAATAAATTACTACTACTACTACTACTACTACTACTACTACTACTACTACTACTACTGGCTGGTCTTTGGTGGGGCTTATATAGGTCCATGCAGTTGCTGCTTCAGTTGCTGTTATTCCTAGCATTAATGAGGAACATATAATTACCCTGTTTCTCATATTTTAAGACATACCCATAAAATAAGCCATATCAGGATTTTTAAGCATTCAAGGAATATAAGCCATACCCCGAAAATAAGACATAGTGATAGGCACAGCAGCAATGCCGGCCGCGGCAGGAGGAGGAGGAAAAAAATAAGACATCCCTTGAAAATAAGCCATAGTGTGTTTTTTTGAGGAAAAAATAAATATAAGATGTGTCTTATAATACGAGAACCACGGTAGACTACACATGCATGCAGCCCAACCTCTGCAGGAGGACAGAATTGAATTGGAGGGAAATAGTAGCAGCACAAGTGTTGCAAATATTGCAGATATCATGCAGGATAATTCCTACACCGGGAGCAGAATATTGGTTTCTCAGTCACTGTGCACATATTGGTCTTTTGCTTGTAGGAGCAATGTTGTTGTGTATTTCAAGAAGTAACATTTCGGACAAAAAAGTTGTTGAGCTTTTTTTGGGGGATTTTGCCGATTTCCCTAAATTCCCCCCAGACATTTTCCGGACGTATAGCAATGTGTAGGCAATGATAGCAATACACACAGATATGGACCCCCAGATTAACCAGAAGAGTGTCTTTGCATTACAGCACACACTACATTTTAATTCCTGCCAGTCTGATAACATCCAGGGTCAACTGACATGAGCAGAATATCAGTCTCGGGAGGTGAACTTCCTTCCTGGGGGCAGCAGGATCCAATATAGGCTTGTGCACCTTAGATTCATCACATAGGAGGTGGAAGTAGTTGGCTTTCATGCAACTGCCTCAGCTTATAACAAGACAGCCAGAAGTTGGACAAGTGCACCTGGAAAAAATAAGAGCTGTAAATAAAGACCATATATTGTAACTACCAGACTCTGAAATAGTTGCATGGATGAGCTCGTCAGCAAACAGTGGCCTTGCAAAAGACCATAGGTAGGAGGGTGTCTGAACACAGTCATATGTAGGTAATGCCAATTCGTGTCAGTGGGATGGGAGACTGGTTCATTGGTGTACCAAGTGGTTCCGAGGGCCAAATCAAATGCAACATTTGTCAACTGGTACAGAATGGACGCCATATTTTTTTCCTAAAAAGAAATAGCTAATTTGGGCCCAAGACATGGGAAGAGGGTGGGTGCGACTTTAATCTTTTGTCCATGCCAATATGAATCATCCCCATGCTTGTTAGGTGCAATGTTATGTTATGTGCAATGAGAGGACAGGTTCAAGTGATGCCAATATATGGAAATTCTGAGTAGGATGGTGGCAAGGGCAAAGAGTTGAATCTCTCCACATATCATGGACCTGATCTGGCTCCTCACTCTTCTCCCACCCAGAAATTTGTTAAGGTAATCTGCCGAGCCATCACGAGGTTATGGATGATTAAGCAGGATACAAATCCTGATTAAAATAAGATAGAAAGAAGGCCAAATCACATCAAAAATGTTATGTCTAGTTGGCTCAAGGTTGTATGTGGCTGTGTGATGAAATCCACAGTTGGTAAATAAATATTTCAAAACTTCAGGATCATAGAGTGTTACAAAAATGTTTGTCTTTGAGCCAAACATGGATATTCAAGTACAGACATATCCAAGTGCAAGACTGTTATTAATGAAATTACAGATAAATTACTAGATAAATTACTATTCATTCCTTCTGTAGGCATGTTAAAAAAAATTCCCAGATTAAATCCCAGGAACAAGTGATTTCTCTGGTTGCT
This sequence comes from Zootoca vivipara, assembly GCF_965207765.1. Lineage (NCBI taxonomy): Eukaryota > Metazoa > Chordata > Lepidosauria > Squamata > Lacertidae > Zootoca > Zootoca vivipara. The sequence continues at coordinate 25,779,196 of NC_142591.1, forward strand.
TGACATAAGATATAAGGGAAGTCAAAGTTGAAAGCATCTCTTTCTTCATTCCTCTACAGGGTCAATGTAGTGCATATCCAGCTCTTCTATGCAAACCTTTTCGAAGAGGTACACAAGACTGTGACCTTGCTGAAGCTTAGCAGGCCTGGGTCTAATCCAGTTTCTGGAGGGAAGATCACATGGGACCTATATGCACACTGTCTTGTACTCCATGATGGAAGAAAAGTGGGATATGAATGTAAAAAATAACAAAATGAAATGACTATTCCTTAAAATCACAAGAAAACCATCAACATGTGCAATGAAATAATCATGTTTCTGCCCAAGCTGAATTATTTGAAGTCTTATTTATTTAAGTTTTAATAATAATAATAATAATAATAATAATAATAATAATAATAATACCCAGATCTTCCTCCAGATTGGAGCACTGGAGAGCTTACAACACAACATACAATATCAACAGTATTATAAAATGTAATTGATTCCAATAGGAGAGTTAAGCTAATGTATTAAAATAGCCCCCATCAAAGTGAGTGGCCCTTCAAAGGGCTTAGCTTTGGCTGGATCCTGCTCAGAATTCATGATATAAAACCAACTAATTCTCCCAAGGCTTTATGAAAGAGCAAAGTTATGAACTTGACATATGTTTGCAAACTCACATTTGTTGCATTCATACATTACATTTTTAAGTGCACAGTTGCCCTGTTCCAACAAGTGTGAAGGCCGTACAGTCATCTGGTAGAGATAGCAAGAATAGATGCTGAAAGGCAGAGAATGGGCAGTCAATCAAAATGCCAAGAACTGGAATTGGAAAGTAAGAATGGTCAGTGGCAGGTCTTTCAGAACCCTGGACAGGTCTCTCCAAACAGGTCCTATGGGAAAAACAATTTGTTCTAATGCAGGCATCCCCAAACTGCGGCCCTCCAGATGTTTTGGCCTACAACTCCCATGATCCCTAGCTAACAGGACCAATGGTTGGGGAAGATGGGAATTGTAGTCCAAAACATCTGGAGGGCCGAAGTTTGGGGATGCCTGTTCTAATGCATACTGGATGTAAACTGTATAATTCCTGACTTGGTCTTCCAAGCCCAAATCTTTTGCTAGAGAATGCAAATATTTAAATGGATAGCCCTCTGACCTGGAGCAGGGCATTCAGTTGTCAGTGCGACTCCATTAATTGGAGCTGGACACTCTGCTGTGGTGAACAGGTTTGACCAATGAGGTCTTTGGGGGCAATGATGCTGATTCCTCAGTATGTCCAACATGGGGACTGCTGCTCCTGACGATCCTGGCTTGGGGTCTAAGATTCCAGAGTCTTAGATTTAAATAGTTTCTGCTTACTGGGTGCAAGCTCAGTGCCAGGGTCCACAATGAGTGCTTCTGTGTGTTGTGCTCCTGATTCCCTTGGCCCCTATCCTTCTAAGTCAATTTCCAAGGCACAACTCATGTTAGCATCATGGGTGCATCATCACTTAATTGGGACCAGATGCTCAGGTCCAAGTAAAAGGTAAACCCCAATGTATTTCTGCAAAAGTGTTTCCCTGTTGCCTGCTATCAACTTGTCATTTGACACCTCCATTTTTGTAGACGAATAGCGCCAGCTTCTGTACACTGATGTGCTTGTTGGGGAGATGGATGTTGAGTCGAGGCTTCTTTTCTTATTTCAAACATTCCAGGAGGTAAAGTAAAGGCATTACTCCCTGCAGTAAGGTAGATCTCAGACCAACTACACAATGCGGCCAAACAGAACACGAATCCTACTGTCAGAAGTGCTACTAATTATTCTAATCACTTTTGCATGGCTTCAGCAAATCCACTTTCCCCACTCCCCTTTCAGAAGCCATAAGACCAATGCTCCCATTAACCCGTTTCCTGGAACAATGCAGAGCTGGCAAATAAGCCCCATTATTATTCCGTTCCAGAGGATATATAAATGATTTACATTTATATGCCAGCGTTTTCCTCCTAGTTGCCCCAGAAAGAGCTGTGAAATGATTTATAAGGATGCCGAAGTGCTGGCACAGATGTTATACAGCTTGAGCCTGTTTGCCTTGCACAGTGTGAGAGGCCATTCTGAGAGCGTGCCAATGCACAGGTAGGCTATGAAATGACACTTGTGCCAGAGGCATCCGCGCAGTTGCAGCACCAGACCAGCAGGGATCTTGATGGTTGTGAAAATATTTTGGCACTCTTCCTTTGAGGAGGGTGTTTTGGTGCGGTGCAAATGCGGGGGGGGGGAGGATGCCTACTTCTCATAATTAGCTGCCTCATTTAAATTCCTAATGGACTTCTGGTTCACGAAAACCATTCTGCTGTAGAACAGTAGGCAGCGTTGTTGGGCCCTTCCTGAGGTTTTCTTTCATCAAGGAAGCTGAAAAGCTGAGCTGTCATGGAGAACAAAACGGATTATGCAATGACGGCTTCCATGTCTTCTGCTGGGAGGAGGCCGATGGTACCACGAAGATAGCAATTTTTGACATGAGCGAGGGAAGCAAGGGCATCAGACTGTTGCAGAGGTGCCATGAATGGTGCAATAACAAGTGTAAATGTTATCTTATAGTGCAGGGGCTGGGAATCTCAGGCTAGGGGCCAAATACTTAACCTCTCAACCTGGCACTTTGGTCTCTTCCTACCAAACACCCCTTCTCAGTCACAACCACTTTCCCCAGGCCACAGCCAAACCCAACCCTTACTTCTTACCCTTCCTGAGTGTTTTTGCCTGTCTAGAACATGTCCTTGGCTCTGATCATGCTTCTTGCATGAAGCATGGATGTGCAAGTGTGTAGAAACGTGCCTACTGTACGAAAGTAAAACGTCTATTTGTTCCTCCAGCCTCAAAATTGGCCGGTTTTTGCACCTGGAGAAAGCAAATATCCCATGGATTGCAGACTGTGGACTGCCCTTTTACACGAAGAGGCCGAGCGCAGTGTCTGGATTTAAAGAGCAAATTAGGGGCTAGTGACTCTGTATATTGGTGTTCATTCCCCCCATGGGTCTCCCAAATAGACTATCTTTCTCATTCGGCACAGAGAGATCTCAGTGCACCGGTTCATAAGCAACCCAGGCATTTTAGTGCACTTAGATTTTTCTCCCAGGGGTTGCTCTTGGCTCGCACTGCACTCCCTTTATCTCGGCTTTAATCTTAAACAGCATGATTTGGGTCTTGTTTACATGTGGGCATGCGCACTCCTCACGTGTGATTCCTAAGCTGACAGCTACCTTTTTGGCAAACTGAAATAAACGTGCCTGAGCCCAAGTCTCACTATTTCTTACATCTGCATATTTAATTCTTCATTTTGCATTTAATTAGAGTGCTACCTGATTCATTTTTAAAAAAAATTGTAGTTGCAGTGTACCAAAAATAAAAAGTAAAAAAAGAAAGAATGCTTGACCACTTCTGATAACTGGCTACTGGCTTAAAAAATAACCAGCAGCAGAAATGTGGGGGAAGAGAAGTATCTGTCTATCTATCTATCTATCTATCTATCTATCTATCTAATCTATCTCTATGTATCTATCTATCTATCTAATCTACCATCTAAATCTAGGCCCCTTTTACCAGCTCTAATGGCATTTATAATAATTATTAATATTTATTGGAACTGTCTTTCGTCACCTTTATATATTAAATATTCAGAGCTTTGCTGTGCTGCTGAACGTCATTTCATCGGATGGCTTTGCCTTAAATCATTCCCTGTTTAATTTTGTAGCTGGATTCTGCCTATCCACAGCCCCTCATTTCCCTCCTTTTCCAGAAGGACTCCCAACGCAAGACAAAACAGCTTGATGCCTGACCATAGTTTTCTTTTTCTAGCTGGTACCACATGCGCAGGGAAACCCATTAAGAAAAATGTAAGCTCTCTTTCTCCGCCGCCACCCCCCCCTCCGGCAGCCACTTCTCCTCCTTCTAAAGCTGCATTTCAGGGAGAATTGGGTGGGCGGGCTGGGAATGGTTTCCTTTAAAAAACCATTAACCTGAGCTTACGCCAGGGTTGCCACAAGTATGCATTGCTTCCCATCTCCCATTCAAGGCATGTTTCTGGTTTCGACTCTTTGTCTGCAGCGTTCCACGACAGATGGTGTTTTAATAAAGTCCAGTAGGAATATTACTGTGAGTAAACAATCCAGGGCATGCCAATTTTATAATTGCTGGGTACCGACGCAGCCTCTTACCTGCTGAATCCAAATTGGGAAGGAACCAACTGTGCACACACATATACCTACTAGAGGCAGCCAAATTCGCAGCTGTGGTATGCTCCAGCCCTGCGCTTCACCACGGAAGGTAAATTGCAGCTCCAATCAGGCGCCTTGGCACTGGGTGTGAGGAACTACTGCCATCTGGCTTGTCATCAAAGCGCGGTCACTGAGTTTTGGGGAGATGGAACGACTTGCTTTTTTAAAAAATAAAATAAAAATAAAAAATAAACCCCAACCTTGACGAGCAGGGAGATTGCTATCTCCGCCATTATAGATTCATTTTAAAAGAACATTCTTGGCTTTCCTTGCTGATTATGGAACTGGGATTTTCTACTTTAAGTCATTCCCACGCCCTATGGGGGAAATGAGAGTCTAAACCTGTTATATGCTAATTAAGGATTCACACCCACATGACTTGTCAAAAAGATAAATCTTCCTCATTTGTTTTCATCATTAGCAGGGTTTTTTTCTTTTTGAAAAAGAAAAAAGAGCACAACTCTGTTTTCAGCGAGCATGTCCTTAATATAATATTGATCCAATAAGAACTGTTTCGAAAGATGCTTAGGTTTCATTTTCATCAAGCAAAAAAGAAAAAAAGAAAAGAAAAAAAAAGCCAACAGTTACTCTTCATTCTTAGAATTTATTTCTGTGGCTTTAAGGGGGAAAAGGGTTCTCATGCAGGCTTGGCAGCAAGGGCCCCATCAGAAAATATATAAAGAGCCAGAGAGATAGAGATCATTTTAGTTTGATTTGCAGATAATTAATGTAATTTCTATATCACTTTCACGAACGTGACAGAAGCCGAACGTCTTTGGTTGATCAAGCAACATTTGTTCTATAATGTCTGTATTCTGGAACAGATCACCTCTAAGGAGAAAAATCTCAAATAAAATAAAATAAAATAGATGGGTGCTAGTAGAAATTATAATATTGGGTGTTTCAAGTGGAATGATTCTTGATTTCTTTTGACCAACTTCTATCAGTTTATATATTTTGCCAGGACACTTTCATGTTTATCTCTGCAAGTGTAAGATATATAACTTGGGTCGGGAAGGAGGCTGTGGAATAAGTGAAAGGTGGAATTGTCATGATTCAATAAATAACATAAAAAAATAAAATAAAACCATACATTGTTACAAAACAGTCTATAAAGATGCCTCTTCAGTCAGCTAGCCTACAAGATTGTATAATTTTTGACCAAAGCCACTACCAAAAATTCTCCTAAAGTACCATTTGAAATTAATGTGAGAGTTCCTCTTCAGTTGAAGCATGGGAAGAATTTGGAGTTAAACCAAAAGCACTTCTTGAATGTGAGCAGAAGTGCCTCATTGGCAGGGAGGACAGCTATACTAGTTTCCTGGTAGGTGCATCACACTTGTTTATCAAGAAAGGTAAGCATGGTGCAAACACACTGGCAGTACTGACAGATTGACTCTGTTGGTGCATTTGCACCACCCTGCCTCACCCTTCGTCTTCCAGTAAGCAGCCACAACCCACCTGCAGGGCGTAAGTGTGATGTCTCAGCCCCAGCATGGCCAGCCGCTTTGGGAGATTAGTGAAGTTCCTGGAGGAGGGAAACTTCTGCACATTCCTTAGATTCTCTATCTAGCTAGTATTGTTGACAATGAAAGGCAGCAGAGTCTTTAGAAAGGGTTTTAGAAAGGGAAGTTTTCCAGCTGGGAATTAAACGAGATCTTTTGCATTACAAGTGTGTCCTCTCCTACTGAGTTATGCCCCCCCCAAAAAAAACCCCAACCATGCTTGCTGGAGTTTCTGGAGGGCCATCCCATCCCTGCAAAACCCCTTCCTTAGGCAAAACGTGAAGAATTTCAAGCGAAACTAAAGAGCCAGTAAGACTGGTAAATACAATGTGTTCTGAATTCTGTGTTGCTTCCTAAATGCAGCAGAAGTTATTTCCGTAATCTTAGCTAGCCAAGGCTATGATCCATCCTTTCTTTGCACTGAGGGCAGAGCATGGAAGCCGAGAAGCCACCTTAGCAAAGGATGAGTGATGAGAGATAGTGAGGAAGGGAATTTGGGGACAACAAAAGCTGTGAAGAGATGCAGGCTGGGGGGAAAGCATGAAAGAATGAAAGCTCCGGAGAGACTTTGGACTCTTTTGAACCTTGTGGAAGTTCAAAACAGAATTGTATTATTTATTCACAGCTCAGTGTTACATCACCGGATAGCACATTACCTCATGGGACAGCTCAGCATAGCATGATTTATTTGCAGACATGTAGTACACATCTCCCCTTCAAATATTGCAGATGGACACCTGCACACACAATAAATAAAAAAAGCAAACACATATGTCATGCAAAGTGTGAATCAGCCCACTGAGTTTTCAAATGCAGAATTAAATTACACCGGGCTCTGGCTCTCTTCAGTAGAGACTGTCCATCTCAATGAACTGTAGCAGATGCTTAACAACGTCCAAAAATTCCCCTGGAAAGAGAGGTTACCATTATTTAACACCAGCTAAGAGAGCTTCCATAACTCACAGAGGATCTGCCAGATTCAATCCTTTTGTTGTTGTTGTTGCTAGAATGCCATTTACAAGAAGTGCCTAAATTATTCTCCAGAGCTGAATTGATACTTAAAGAAGATTTTTATTATTATTATTTCTAAAAGAAGCGGCTGTTATACTACTTTACCTTTCAGAATTCTCTCCATCATGACTATCAAATGGAAGTTGCTGGTTTTAATGGTCATTCAAACAACTCTGCTGACTTCTCAGATGTCTTTACTAGGGGGGGGGGGGGTCATCTTTGTGATATAACAGGATAGGCTTAACCACACATAATCCCATGCATCTTTAACGTGTCCCCTGTTACTCGCCATTTTTTCTAAACTAAAAATCCTCAGAAGGTTGTAGCTTTTCCTCACAGGGCAATTATTCCAATCCATTGATTGCTTTTGTTGCCCTTTTCTAGCTCTGTATAAGGCTTTGCGTGTGGAGGTCCCCAAAACCACCCCTCAAGAAATAATTCACAACAGAGGCAGATTTTTTGTTTTGGGATTTTTTGGCATGAATTTGGCCACAACTTTATTAAAATACAAAATATGTGAGTGGTTGCGTAGGCATTGGTTCTCCAACTGTCCCCTAAGGACAAATTTAACTAGCCTTGTTAACAGGGGTAACCCTACAGGGAGAGACAGGGGGTTGGGTTGCGTCATCCCTCTCCTCTCCCCTCAGGCTCCCAGGGGCTCTCGTGTGGCCCTGGCCCCCGCCAGGGGTTACGGACTATGCATCGAGCCCCTGCATTCCTGACCGGAATTTCCCCCAACTCAGGCATTAACTTTTTGGGCCAACACAATCAACAAGACCCCTAATACAACCACAATAACCAATGCCTAACCGCCAACCTTACAAGTTGTGACTATTTGCTATGCAGTAGGCAAAAACCGGATGGCACCAGCCAATCAGCCAAATGTGAAAAATTCCTACCAGGCCCCTGAATACAGGCGACCCCTGGAGAGGCACAGCAAGGTCAACACAGAGGCCTAGAAACAGGAAGGGAGGGTGGGTGATCCTGAAAACGCAGCCAAAGAGAAACATAAACCTCGTGCTTACCCTTTTATACCCCAATGGCCGAACAGCAAAGCTGCAACATGCATTTTTCCCCAACTACAGCCCGGGGCCAATCAGGACAGTGGCCAACTCATTAGCCCCCACCCAACAATTCAGGGTGGTTTGTTCTGGCCCCCACCGCAACACGTGCTCTCCAGGATGGAGAACCCGCTTTCCAGAGAAGTGTGTACCTTAGCATCTATACTTCAGACAGGGCTGGAGAGGCCATTAGATGGCAGCACAAAGGACAGACCAAGCAGTTTGCCTCAGGAGGGAAGTAAGCAGTTCTGAGGGAACTTGTCTCAGTCTGATTGGCTTCCTTACACCAGCTGGCTTCCCAGACTCAGAGCATTATGGATGGTTGTGTCAATCTCTCAGCTGGAATGATCTGTAGTTCCCTTCGCTTGATGTTGCAGGTATCAAAAGATGTGAGCTATTTATAAGTCATAAACGATTGGCCAATAACAGAATACTGGAATAAATGGACTGTTTCCCTTCTCTTATAGCAGCCTTTGCACATCCCTACTGCTTCAGATATTTCCCTTAGAAGGCTATGTTATAACCTGACAGGTTTTCTTTGCCAGGAAGCTGTTCTTGACAATCTGGCTAACAGGCAGTTTTCTTAATTTCACTTCATTATTCTTAATTATGAAACCTTGCCCCACCTAAAATGCTAAATTGCAAGCCTGCAATTATTACTACAAGCGCAGTTCTGAATTAATGACTCTTATGTATGGAAATGTGGAGTTTCGCACATGGGTGTTTCAGGAAGAGCAGCACTGATTTCGAAATCCCGTGTACTGCCTTGGAGTAGGCTGCATGCTCCTCTTGAAATGGGTGTGCGCATAGGATTGCAGCAGAGAAGGCACACTTGGATTTACAATTGCGGCTCCCACAAATACGTGGCCTGGGAGAACTGCTAATTTACTCCCACACAACCTAAGGAGATTAACATAAAAACACCAGCAATACTCTGCCCTTTGCATCTACTTCCATCTCATAAATCAAGGAGACTCACTAAGCAAGACTGTTTTCCATGCGTAAATAGCAACAACCACCATGACTGCAGAAGTTGCCATGGACTAAATGCATGTACAGGCTGGTTCACAATCTGCTGCCTTCAAACAATCCTGTATGCTCGATCATGCCAAGTTAAAAGAGCAGCTGGTTTGCATTTGGAAACGAGCCCTTAAAAAATGTAATCTTCCTCATGACAGGCCTTCCTCATTCAAGGGTCCCACTGGCTTGGTATTACATCTAGTGGTGCATGAATCCCGTCCTTGCTGTCCTGAGACATTCACACACACACACACACACACACACACACACACACACACGAGTTATTCCATGCTGCATGCAAAAGTAGGATTTTGCTGGTTCTCTCTGCCCCCCATGATACACCATTTTTGCACGGTTCATTCATGCATCAATGTGAATTTGGAGAAAGGCATTCCTTAATACGTCACACTCTAGAAAATCTGTGCCCACAAGCATTTGGTGTTTTGCATTTGTGTTCTAAGTGAACAATGCACTCTATGATGACACTGTCATTTATTTGTTCTTCCACCCTTCATTCAAGGAATTCGCATTATTAGAGTTTCCAGTTGTTTTCCCATTCAGACACTCGCCAAGCTGAGACCTTGTTTCAGAAATGTTTCTGCCTCATGTTCCTTTAGAACAGACCCATGGCACCTGTGCCATGATAATTCCATTTCTTACTGTCATATGCATTGCAGATACCAAGATATGCAACATTTTTTGATGGCGGTATTCAATGAAATCAACACAATCATGCAGCAAAGAGTACTGTGTGCTTCATGTTTTGCTCTACTACCTTTGTTTCAAAATGATGCTAAAAACAACAACAATAATACATTTTCATTTAGTAAGCTGTGAGAATACTTACCAGTACATATTGGAAGGATATTGATAAGCTGACAATGGATCAACGTCATGCCAAACTCTGGCAACATGCTCTGCTAGAAAAACTTACACCTCAAGTTAAAGCTAGGAATAGACAAAGAGACAATGACAATTTTGTTCAGACCAGGATCTGTTTTAGACAGGATGTGAAGGAATTAGGTTTTGCTTTCATGGTAGTGCTGTGGTCTAAACCACTGAGCCTAGGCCTTGCCGATCGGAAGGTCGGTGGTTTGAATCCCCGCGATGGGGTGAGCCCCCGTTGCTCAGTCCCAGCTCCTGCCAACCTAGCAGTTCGAAAGCACGTCAAAGTGCAAATAGATAAATGGCAGGTCTCTTGTCTGAGGGCAGGAAAATGAAAAAGCTCCAAACTTCACAGAGCCTCTAACCAGAGGGGCAGGGCATGTGGTTGGCAGGGGGCAGATAGACAAATGATATAAAAACGGTAGTGAGCCTGAAGGCAAGAAGATCAAGGTGGATCTCAGCATGATAAGGAAAACCTGGCAGAGAGTCAAACAAAGAACAAAAGGCTGCTACTTGAGAGTAACAGTCTGGTAAAGAGAGCTCAGGGGAAGTGGGTGGTGTTTTAATCAACTTTATTTTGCATCATTGGGGAATTGGCTAGATATCTTTTCCTTAATCCTCCCTATTTTCCCATCTTAATAAACTTTTTTTTCTTGTTTAAAAAAGCTGTGTCGTCTCAGGTTCTCCCAAACATCCTTACACCTGAAAGCCTTAAACAATGCTACCTTGAGAAGTTTCAGTTACACCCCAGAGAAGTATTTAGATTCATTGATGAATGACAGCATAGATAGGCATCCCCAAACTCTGGCCCTCCAGATGTTTTGGCCTACAACTCCCATGATCCCTAGCTAACAGGACCAGTGGTCGGGGAAGATGGGAATTGTAGTCCAAAACATCTGGAGGGCCGAAGTTTGGGGATTCCTGGCATAGGAGAAGTAATCTCCCCCTTTATCTGCTGGCATCAGAGTGTACCCCTCTCTTAGATCTCTCTTCCAGACCCAGGGTGGCTGAGACACACAGGGCAACAACAGAAGACCTCCAGGCACTTGTGTCCATATCTGCACAAGCTTGTTTGCTGGACCAATGGAACCAACTGGAACAATGTTTTGTGTAACTATGTGATGGATTTGCAGCAGACCTGGGACAAAATGAACTTCTCCAGGCCTCTCTATCTGGGTCTCAAGAATCTCTCATTGCAATTCCCCTTCCCCAGGCCCCTTTCCATGCTATTCTTAAGTGCTTTTTTGTAGCTGAATTTTGTCCCTGAATTGTGATGTCTCTTGCTTCCTTGGATAGAGAAGAACCTCTTACATGGCTAGAATGTCCCCTACAGCACAAGGGTAAGAGTTACATCTGCTGCTCCACCCACTTTTACCTCTGGCCCCTGTGACCACTGACATTTGGCCCCCAGAAAGCTGCTCGTGAGGAATGCACCCTTGGGCTGAGAAAGCTTCCCACTCCTGGTCTGTAGACTCACGTAACTGGATATGATGACAAGCTGTTCCTGAAGGGGAGAGTGAATGTTACATTGCTTTGTTAAAGGTTTGTTGTCTATCTGATCTTTCTTATGAAAAAGCAATTGCTGCTGCTGTTGTTGTTTACAAAAGTGACTATCAGAGCAGAACTAGATGTTCAACATAGGGCCACTGAAAATGGAAATCCCTCAACAAATGATCTCCATAACTTCAGTTGCTTGCATTTTCCCAACTCTGCCAGTGACAGCCATTGATGTGAAGAGAAGAGAGGATACATGCAGAGCTTAAATGTTGTGAGAAAGGGGGAAAACTCAACACTGGGTTTTCTGTGTTTTTTAGCATAATCATGGGGATCATACATCACATGTTTGTTTTGCTAAGAGAGAGATGCTTCCTGGCGTTGCTAAGCTTTGTGAGTGGACGGGGTACCCAACTGCATGTTCTCAAACTTGTGAAAGCCAACAATATTCTTTGTGCAAGAATAATATATTTTAACATCTTACACACACGTCATGATTCTGGCTGCACTTTTTCCATGTCAGAAATATACAGTTGTTCTTGTCCCAAGAATCCTGGTTTCTTCTGTGGTACTTTGTAAGGAACACAGTGCACTGACACAACAATGATACAACACACATTCAGCAGAGCATCAGACCCTTCACATTAAGCCTCATCACATCACATCACATCAACTGACATGCCTGGCAGAACCCGACATCTCATGCCACAATGGGAAATATCAGCCTGTGCTGTGAAGTACAAAGGCATATTTTTCCAGCAAAGTAGGATGGAATGAAATTGAGAGGGGTTTACTGTCCACAACAGCTCATAATGGAAATATTTCAGCTTGGCTGATAGTCGGAATAGGTGAGTAGGATGCATCCAATTTGCTTACATTATATTTGATGTTTAATGATTCAAGGAGCTGTGTACGAAGGTAAAGTAGAGATGCTGTGGCAGAACCGCGACTGAAAGTGACTCACAGTCTCCTCTTTCACATGGTAAAAGAGAAAGCATTATATGAGGTCTTCACAAACCAAGTTCCCCCGCCCATGTCTTTCTTCATTGGTTGCCATATATCAATACTTACTTGCCATATATCAATACTTACTTAACCATTTTCAAACAGAATCTGATGTTTCCTTGCTTTCCCATTCTGTGGAAGAATCAGCCTTACTACCACCAGCTCCTTCATTTTCTGGTTCTTTCAAATATACTGATATGATAAAGATGGGGTCGATTGGAACTTTAATTCCTTTAATTAAAATATTATATATTAAATTTCAGTGTGTGTCTGTGTGTGTGTATCAGTATAACACAGAGATCCAGCACTGCAGAAATTCTGGCGGTTCCCACACTGTGAGAAGTGAAGTTACAGGGAGCCGGTCAGAGGGCCTTCTCTGTAGTGGCACCTGCCCTGTGGAATACCCTCCCTTCAGATGTCACGGAGATGTTTAATTATATAGGTGACTTCTGCATAAGATTGTGATGCAATGTTTTCAATCCATAATAGAGTAATATTTGAAATTTACTTGCCCCACCACCTGTGACGGATCCATACTTCTAATGATTAGATGAAACAATACTATACTTTTTTTAAAAAAATGACAATCTTAACACTTCAAAGACTAAGATATTTTTTTTTGAAAAAGTCAATCCATTTGAAAAGTCAATAAGGACTTTGTAACCAAATGCCAATTGAAAAAATTGGGGGCCTAAGTATTTGAACTATGAGCTAGAATATTTCCCTGTGAGCATCACAGGGCTTTTTTTAAGTTAAAAAAAACTTTGGCGATCTTATAAGATTAAGTGAAGTGTGTAGCACCTCCCTTCCAAAAATTTCAGAGAAATGTCTTCCTCTCACATAATCTTTGGAAGGGTTTAGTTTCACCTCTCCCTGCACAATGGATGGTTCAAAAAGCCAATTTTAAAATCTTCGGTCTGGCTATCTTTTGCAACATTCTGCTTTAGCAGGTTGCGTTCAGCTGCTCCTTGTGAGATCAAGGAAATGCGGCTGATTGTTAAAATGCAAATGCTATGACTGGAAAATGCTACCAGGGAAATAAGAAAAGCACATTCCAGTTGAACTTTATAAACAAGCTGGCTAAACCAATGTTAGACAGCCTTGTATCATGTACCAAAAAGTCGCCAACGGATATGATTGCATTAGTGCATATGAAAATAAGTTTTATTGTGACCATCCAACATTACAAGCATGCCTGGCAGCTTCTCATTTATAGTAGCTTTTGGTAATCCTTTAATTTATTTCTTACTTTATATGCTGGCACTGTCGTCCGTAGGAACGTCTTCTTGATGCACATTTTTGTGACGACTGGTAATGTTAAAATTTTTTGGCTGGCAGTCCTAGCTGGCCATTTCAGCGGCTCATCCCATGGACCTCAAGCCATCTGTTAAACCCAGTCCAGGATGCTCAGAATAACTATAGGAGAGCAGAGCAGAGCAGCTGGAACGAGGCAAGTCGGCTGGAACGGCAGGAGCTGCTCTGGGTGTCAGGATAGTTGTATTTCAATCCAGGATGAGAAAATGATGCCTTCTTTACAGACCTGGCCTTTCAAATTCAGTTAAATCCCACTCCCTGGCCTCTCAACATGATCTTGTCTAATGAATGTACTTAGCTGTACATTTATATAATACATTTATATAATAAATATAGGCAAACCATATATAATACATTTATGTGATAAATAAAGCCACACTATACAGTATTTTTATTTTTGAACTTGCTTTCTCCGTGTGTCTCTTTGTATGGGTTGGGAGTTATCATCAGATTCTTGAAGACCTCTTTTTTAAAGTTAACCAATCCACATTATTTGTCTTTCGGGTGGAAATCAGGATAACCCTTAATGGGGATCAGTGAAGAAATGCCGAGCATCAGTTTTTCCTTCCAATATTTCCAGACTTTTAGCAAAGAGTTGATACATAAGAGATAAGATAGATAGATAAGATAAGATAAGATATCTTTATTGTCATTGTCCCCTTGCGGGAACAACGAAATTACTTGGTTGCTACATCCACTCAGATAAAGCATTCCGCATAATCCAAAATTACAAAACCTAATTAAAAACAGTAAATATAATACAAAATAACAAGTAAAATAAGATGACTTCAAAGTCCAGACTTTCCATTTAAGGCCAAAATCGCTCTAGAGAAGAAACTGTTCCTGAAACGGCTCGTTCTTGCCTGCATAGTTCTATATCTCCGTCCCGATGGCAGGAGCTCAAATAAGTGGTGACCAGGGTGCGTTGGATCTCTTGATATGTCTAGTGCTTTTCTATGGCACCTGGTGGTATAGATTTGTTCTAAGGTGGAGAGTGAGCAGCCAATAATGCTCTCTGCTGTTTTAATAATTCTGCACAGCCCTGCTGTATCCTGAGAAGTACAGCTTCCGTACCACACACATAAACCATACGTGAGCACGCTCTGTATGGCACAGTGATAGAAGGCAAGCAGAAGCTTTTGTGGAAGATGGTTTTTCCTTAAAATTCTCAAAAAATACAGTCTCTGCTGCGCCTTCTTCACAAGCCCCCTTGTATTAACACTCCAGGACAGATCCTCCTGTAACTCAATGCCTAGAAATCTAAACATCGTTACCCTCACCACACAAATTCCGTCAATCAAAAGTGGCTGGACCTTGTTCCTCTGTCTCCTAAAGTCCACCACAAGCTCCTTTGTTTTCTTTGTATTTATGAGCAAGTTATTAACTCTGCACCACTCTGTCAGCCGCTCCACCTCATCTCTATAGTCCGTTTCACCCTCCTTATCAGAGATGAGCCCGATTATGGTTGTATTCTGCGTTTCCATATACTCAAACCATGCTCAAAGCAGCTTACAACATGAAAAAAAAATTACAAACTTCCCACACAACCCAAAATTCAGCTATAATTCAAAACTACAATACGGGGGCTTCATATTTCCGACTGTGAGAAATGGCTGACTCCCATACAATCGGACCTCAGCCGTGCCAGTAATTCAGGGGTGATATGGGGGTAATTAGCCCTGGCAGACTCCCCAGGGTGGGGGAGGAATGTCTCGTAGACCCACAGATTGTCCGAGATTGTCAGCTTGCATCAAGGTGCAAGCGGCAGGACACTGGGTCCCAGAGCACGACACGGCTGGCATTCTCCGAAATCACTCTCATAGCCGGAAATACCTGTTTGATAAAATAATTAGATTTGGACAATAAACAGACATAGTCTGGACCGAAGAAGACAGAGAAGAAACCTGCAGAATTACACAGTCCCTGGTGTTTAAGCTTGGACTTCAAAGAGATTCTCATCATGGTGTTTGGATTACAGAGGTGATTGGTATGTTCTTTTTTTCTTCTCAATACCTACAATTGTTTTTCTATGCCAAGCATAATTAAGAAACCTTTTTTTTATAAAAAAAAGTACAGGTGAACTTCTATTTACAATTAAGTATTCAATTGTGCAGCTTTTCTTAGACTTGAAAGACTTGATGAAGATAAAAGAAAAAACAAGATGGCGCTTGTTAATATGATGCAGCACAGAAAAATGAGAGTTCCTCCCCTTTTTGAGGGAAGTGGGAGATGCTTGCTGGCTGACTTTGTAGTGACTTGAGACAAGAATTTGGGATAACATACAGTGCAGCTGTTTGCAGAATTTCTTCATTATGAGCAAGAGAGAAGGCTAAATGGATGTCCAGCAGCCCCCCTTCTAGGGCCCAGAAGGGGGGATTGTGTGGTCTCCGAAAGCTGATCGATCGCCAAATGACTTATATCTGTGGAATACAGTTCATTTACATTGCAATATTGCAAACAGTATACTTAACATCAAACGATAGAGTTGGACAACAGCCCGGATTGGAAGATTGGAATGAAATCAGGAAAAACTGTGCTGGCAAATAGACATTTGGAAAAATACATATTTACAAATAAAGCTGTATTCGATGCATGAAAGGATATATGATTTCTGACATGATTGAGAATCGCATAGCCAGGGACAGAGAACTTTAAAGCGTTAAGATCGGAATGTGGAAAATATGAGAACAACAAGAAGAAGACGGGAACGAAGATATTGGAGATATACTTCAAGAGGTCTAGACTATGGGGAGCCAGGAAAAATTAATAATTTGGACTGTAATTTGGTTTTTTTTTAATTTTAGTTTATTGTTTTTAATTGGATTATGATTATGGATATGTTAATTGGCCGTTTTTATTGGAAAATTAATAAAAATGTTTTTTTAAAAAACCCCACTACAATACAATTCTCCACTCAACTAATGCATATATTAAGAAGGAAATGTGGATATAATTCAATATCTTAATATACTGATGAAAATAACATACAAAAAGTAACATATTAAGTGAACATTGCATACAAAAAATGTGTTTATTAATGCTGATTGTCACAAGAACTTTTTTGTTTTTAATGCAAACCGGGAATGTGGAGAACTAAACTGCAGATTGAAAAGATGAGAAACTGAGATAAGTCAAGATTGAGTCATTGCCAGGGCAGCACTAGGTTGGAATGTCTGTCCCTACAGTTGTTGGGAAACAAGCACTCAGTTAAGCAAGAAGCAGAGATGAAGGTTAAAATGCAACACTATTATATTTGCAAAAGAGGGTGAATGTTACTGAACTCGCAGGCTGTTTCACCATGAAACTGGTGAAATGAGATATGCAGCTCATGCACACAGAGAGGGGATACATGGCTGCGAATGACATTCATCAATGATGAGGGAGCATGTCAGTTTCAACTGCCGTGTCTTCTATTGCCAAGTGCCTCTCTTTGTTTATC
This sequence comes from Zootoca vivipara, assembly GCF_965207765.1. Lineage (NCBI taxonomy): Eukaryota > Metazoa > Chordata > Lepidosauria > Squamata > Lacertidae > Zootoca > Zootoca vivipara. The sequence continues at coordinate 25,796,166 of NC_142591.1, forward strand.
CTTCAGATACAATCTATAAAGCAACTGCTCATCTCTTTGGTCCCGGGCAGCACATAGGAATACAGGAGTCCGTCCTGAAATTTAGTTTGTCATTTGCCTTCTCAAAAAGAGATGTGATTTATGTTTATGGTAAAATATTTGAAATGTCCTTTCAGAGGAAACAAATGGCACTCAGGTTTCAGTGAAAGAAAGTGGGGGCGTGGGGCGGGAAGAGGAGAATAAAAGAGGAAGTGCGGAACTTTTGAAAAAACACATCTTTGTCTTCTCACACTCAAAGTCACATATTTTTAATTCTAATTGTATAAATTATCTGTCTCTCGGCATGTCTTGCCCAGTCTCTTTTCCTTCAAGGAGATTCATCAGCCATGTTAATGATGACACCGGGTTTTAATATATACATTAAACATTTAAGTTATAATACGTTAACATGACATAAGATGTGAATAATAACAATGTTTTATATATGAAGCAAAAACATATTTTATGTTCGGAATGGGCTAGAATACTTGGCAAGTGACTTATATCCATAACAATTTCATTTAAATATTGCTTTTGCATCCCATCTATCTTAGATGCAATTTTATAGTCCATTTTTAAAAATTCATTTCGGCATGACCTCTTTGAGGCTGCAGCTTAGCGCCTCTAGCCTACATATTCAATTGCACTTGTACTTGTTCCTGTTCAATTACATTTCAAAGTGCAGGAGCCAGTAAGTGCCCAGACATGAACTGCATTTACTATTCTGGGACTCTTCACAAATTATAACTTGCATTTGGTTATGCCCAGAAATGCAGGCAAAAAAGCCGAAAGGCAACCCATCACTTCGTTCAAAATATGGCCTGCCCAATTTGACTTAGAGCTTGCACAGTTTGGAAATATACCTCTGCAAGCTGCAGCATTCTGGAAAGCTGTCTGGGTGAGTGAGTGTGGATTTGGAATAAATGAATGAAGCAAATGAATACTTTCTCGAATGGCTGAATCCTTGCATAGCTTAGGTACGCACCTCCCCGTCCTCTGCCCATTCTGTGCCTTGAAGCCAGCTCCGTTCTTTAAGATCTGCTCATCGTGGCTTGGATCGAGTTCATGTGGTTTCCAACTGGAGTGGAGGCAGGCAAGGAGAGCTGAGTTGGTTTTGAACAATCCCTTCTTCCTGCTGCAGCCCTCTGGAAATTTGTTCCGGGTGGTTGTGGCACCTTTTGGAGCAGCATGGGAGTGGTGGTGCAAATGGACCAAAGGAGGAATGGACAAAAATGGCCTCCTTCATACCTTCAAGCAGAAGCTTCCACTGTATTGCATTTCCCTGCATGAATGGACAGAACTTTCTGTTAGTGGTAGGCCTATGTAGAACCCAACCCATGGTCTTGCTCCTCCATGTGCACCATAAGTTAATTCTGAAGTCTTGTAGACACACATCTTTCTACCCATGCTTTCCCTGACCCATAAGATTGGATCCTGTTTTTATATTAACTGCTTCACTGGCTTTTATGTTGTATCTCTGTCTTTGATGATACTGCATGGCTTTAATGTTGTGGTTTTGCATACCACTCAAGAGACTTTCCAAATTCTAGGTGGCTTAGAAATGCCTTATAAAGAAACAAACCAATAAAACGGCTCTTGGTCTTTTATGGTTTAAAATTTAGCTGAAACACTACTGGGAAAGAAGGTACTAGGCATTATAGGGTAGACTGGGAAGTTTTCTGTACTCTCACTCAGCCAACATTGGTTTGCGGTTGGCTCCTATTCACCATGGTAGAACCTTAGGCCAAAAGACTGAATGTAGTCCTTCAGGTCTAATTATCTGACCCTCAAGACTCTCCCTGGGTCAAACCACTCTCTTTGGTCCTGCTCCTTGCCCTCCATAAGTCCTTCTGAGTGTCTGGAATCCGTCTGTGAATAAGGCATCTTGCTTGCTTAGATGAAGGATGAAGAGGTGTGTGTGTGTGTGTGTGTGTGTGTGTGTGTGTGTGTGTGTGTGTGTAAGCTGGCCCACCCATTAGGCAGGGAGAAGCAGCTGCCTCAGGTTCTGGAAGTGCAAGAGATGGTGCGAGAGGGGGGCTTTCCCACACACAGTGTTGCCATTCGTCTTCTGCATTCTGCAGCAAGGCCTTGCAGAATGTTTCCTTCTTGCTGAGTTCACTGAGAGGGGCTGTATTCCAGCAGTGGCAAATGTGGTGGGGGCAGGGGGTGGTACATTTGTGTTTCATCTCAGGTGGTGAAATGGGATGGGCCACCTTTAGTGTATGACTACATTCACATCCTTTGTCCTGCGCATGTTTGCCTCTGGGGACCTACCCACCACTAACAAATATCTCCCAGAAGAAGGTTCCCCACAAGAGAATTCCATAGGCTGGAAAATTTCTCAGTCTCCAACCGAAGTGGTAGACATAGGTATAGCATGTCAAAACAGCAATCAGGTAAGGCACAAAGCTAAGACCCATTTTGCAAAAAAACTGAGACCAAACTTTCCCACCATTTGTTATTTGAAAGGTATATTTTTTTAGATGTGAAACATGTGCTAGGTAGATTAAATTTCATACCTCTCTTAAAAAGTTTTTATTCATTCAGTATAAAACTCCCCCCCCCCTGTGAACAGCTCTTCATATTCTGTTCTAGAGCAGGCTTGGGCAGAAGATGAACACATAATAGATTACTTGTGTGTGTGACTAGGGGAACCAAAGACCTTTTCATCCTGAGAAGGAGGAGAAGGAGAAGGAGGTAGGTTTTGACAGGTTGTTTAGATCTTGCAGTTGGAGCAGGCAGCATAACCAATTCTGAGTCTTGTGTGCCTTCAAAGAAATCTAAAATAGTGGCGCCAATATCAAAGATTGAGTTGTCAGCTTGAATATCATTCATTATCATTTCTGTTTATATCAAACGCCTTTGGCTAAAGACAGATGTTAGTTGAAAGTAGTATGTGAGGTGCATTGTTGTCCATAGTGAATACACCCATCACTCTTGATCTCTTTTATTTATGCTTTGTGAAGTACACAAGATGGGGGCGGGGGCGGGAATAGGCATCCTATATATTAAATATGAAGATGTTGTCCCATACAGAGACAGACTCTTGGTCCATGATCTCAGGCAGAGATCTTTTCCAGCCTTGTTGCCTTGGTTTCTTTAGCAGAAATGCTGGAGAATCTGGGATGTACTTTCTGCCAAGGTGCCATGGGGCACCTCCAATATACAGCTACATAGCTTGTCCTGCACTCTACCAGTGCAATGATATTAATCATTAAAACACGTCTTCCTGATATCGCAGCACATGCAATTCATCATAAAATAAAGAACAGATGATGTTAGTTAATTTGAGTGTGAACAGTAAGATTTCCAGAGATTTTGCCTATTTTAGCTGGCATTCATTCTTTAAAATGCAATGTTTGGAGGAAATGTCCCACAATGCAAGGAAAACAGCACACCAGGAAGACAATAGAGATCAGGAGAAGGTTGGCGTCCTCTCAAGACTTCAGGCAAATTCATGGAGCCAAAGGAAGTCTCCAGAACAAAGATGCTGGAGGCAGTTAGTTGAATCCTTCGTTAAATGGATGAATGGGGGGGGGGACTTTCTAGGATGGTTTCAGGAAAGCAGTTTTCAGGTTGAGGTTCAAAAAAAAACCCACACAAAGAGAAACCTTTTTTTTTGTGAGATCACAGAGTGTAACGAGCAATTTATTTCACTTTAGACAAGTAGGATGGTAATAACAATAAGAACAACAACAATAATAATTTTTATTTGTACCCCCGCCCATCTGGCTGGGTTTTCCCCAGCCACTCTGGGCGGCTCAGACAGAAGAGAAAAGACAGTCTTCCGTTCCCACACTCTTCTCAGACATCTCACGTGATTTATACTAATCACACTAGCTTCACACTAGCCAGCAGCGGGTACACAAAATCCTAACAAGATTGACATAAAATTTGCATGTCCTAATCTCGATTTTATGCATGCAAATTTAGAAATAATTACTATAAATTAAATAGAAATACCATGCACCTCGCCATAGCAGGGGAGGCAGTGATGCAAGGATCTGTGTGCTCAGTCTGGAGTCCAGGAGCTGTCAATGGGCAGCTTCAAGGTCCCGGCTGCTCTTCCTTCTTTACCTTTAGATAGGACTTGGACAGAGGATGGTCATTGGATACCCCTTGAAACCGAGAATCATCCTCTGTAATGTAAGCCCTATGGCCAACATGCCATGCCCTGCATGTAGGCTGGAATGGCGCAGGGCAGGAAGAATTTCACCACCCTATTGAAAAAGAAGGAAACATGTAGACAAGGGAATGATTCTCCCTTGCCTCCAGCTGTGGATTCTTCTGGTGGTTCTCCCAACCCTTCCCCAAGCCAGAGGAAGGAGAGGGGGGAAGCCTCATTGTGCAAGCAGAAGTTATTGCATGTGCTTCAATTGATAAGGCTGCTTAGGTGAATCCAGAAAATCCCAGTGGCTGAAGATTGACAAAACTTTCTTATTTCATTTTGATGTCTGCAGTAATATTTTAGCCCAATAGCCATGCAAAGAAAAGCAAATTACAAAAAAATAAAACTGCTCCGTATGAAGTGCTTTATTATTATTATTATTATTATTATTATTATTATTATTATTATTAGTTGCAGTACCATATTGAATGGTATTCAGCTGGGGTTTACTCAGAACAGACCAACTGAAATTAACAAATACGGCTATGGGCTCACCCACCCTTACCCCTTGCCTAGAAAACATGGGTCCAAGTGTTTTTCCCCTTGTACCTGCTCCTTTCCCAGGGAAAACCCACTCTTTGGCATTAAATCAAAGTGAAACGTCAATCCAGAAAAAAAACCAAACAGCCATTTGCTCTGATTGAACTCTAAAGAGGAGTTTTCCCCAGGGGAAAGCGGTGGGCCAAGAGCAAGTGTTCATGAGCCCTAAGTTAGGTTACTGAATTTCAATGGGCTTGGTTTACTCCGAGTCAAACTTCGTTGAATGCCCTGCTTTGACTCTTGAATGAGCCAACGACTTTAGAAACTGTGGGACTGAAATACCGCCCCCCCCCAGCGCGCTTCACCTCCTCTCTTTTTGTGAATAATTTATGCGTCAGAATGGCTTCATCTCCGACTGTTCTCCTAGCCATTAAACTGAAATAGAACTTACAGAAAATGGGGCTCTAGAAGAGAAGGTCAACCTATGGAAATACTGCTATTGCTTTTGCGCCATTATTAACACCTCCTGACATGCGGTGCTCGGAGAGGGGAAAAGCTAATCTGTAGACTAAAATGATATGGTGATCTAAGGATTGTTTCCAGTGCGTGCGCAGGAGGTGAATATCATTACAAGAAAGTGGAAGTAAGAAAAGCGCAAGGAAACGGGGGAGAGAGAGTGACGGAAATAAGATCTTTAAGTCGACACAGGAACAAACTCTTCGCAGGCTGCTTGGGAGACCTGGAGTCTACAGGGTGGGCTCATAGTTGCAGTGTTTGACGCAGTGTGCTGATCTATCTGTGTTAGAAATCATCTTGGTGTCTGAAGAACAGCCAATCAGATTTGTCTTTCATTTTTTAAATTAAAAGAATGCACTTGGGTTAAGTGTTAAAGTGAAAAAGTGTTTTTGTCTGAAGATATGTGTGCTGCAACGTGTACAGTGTGTTAGCCATTATTGTCTATTTGAAGCACATTTATCTCTCAGAACATTTTATCCTCTCACCCCTATGGTTTTTGGGCGGAATTGTTTCCATGCTCGGCGGAGATGTCTTGAAGCAGGCAAATAAAATTAATCCCACTCTTGTGATTTCTAAGTTCATATGTCAAGATTTTCATTCCCCCAAGGCGTCAAGTTACTTCCCCCCCCCCCAAAAAAAGTTGATGGCAAACAACCTGAAAATAAAATATGGCGGCAAATGGTTGACATGTCCACAAACGGTAATTTGAATCTGCCAGGCTCATTATTATTTAATGTTACATTTTTATTCTCCAAAGACCTTAGAGCAGTGTGCATGTAGATGTCCCATTTTATACCCAAACAATACAGCGGTCCCTCGACTTATGAATTTAATCTGTTCCGAATGCACATTCGTAGGTCGAAAAGTTTGTAAGTCGAAAAAAGCGGTTTCCCATAGGAATGCATTGGAAACGGAAAAATTCGTAAGTCGAGTAAACCGCATCTAAAATTCGTAAGTTGAGAAAACCCCGTCTAAACAGCAACGGTTTTCCTTTTGGATGTCGAAAAAAACGTAAGCGTGTGGCCATTTTTTTTTCATTTGTAGCTCGAAATTTCGTAAGCCAAGTACTTTGTAAGTCGAGGGACCACTGTAGTTTCAGGTGGCTGAGAATGACAGTGTCTGAGAATGACAGTGAAATCTGTGCCTAGTAACTCTTGAGATACTTGAGACGTCCAAGTATGCAGGTGCAGGATTGCAACCTTACATGTGTCTGTTTACTCAGATGCATGTCTCACTGAGTTCAGTGGGGCTTATTCTCAGGTAAATTTGTATAGGACTGTACCTTTCTGTACAATCTTACCCTTTCCACTTAGACATACAGTAAGTTCAACAAGGTTTAGTCCAAGGTAAATGTATATAGACTTGCAAGCCTTGGTGAGTCATCCAAAGTCATTGATCTGAGTAGCGAGTTTCATGGTTCAGCATAGATTTGAACCGAGACACATCACTGTGTTATGCTGACTCACAAAAAAAGAGAGAACATATTGGTTTTGTTCAATGTACACAATTCAAATATACCAATTAGCCCTTAACTCACGATATCATCATAATGCTTAACGTTTGTGTCAGGAATGGGAAACCTATGGCCTTCTAGAAGTTGTTGGGCTTCCATCAGCCCCAGCCAGCATGGCCAAAGATCAGGGATGATGGGAGGTGTATTATGAGAATACCTGGAGGGCCACAAGTTCCCCATCTCTGCTCTCAGCCATCGATATGTTCATTGAAGAAAACAAAACTTTGGGTTGGAGGAGCTACCATATTTCCTGCTTATTCTGAATAAGGAAATAGGAAATATATGGAAAGGGGGGGGGGGAGGATCTCCAGAGCAATGTTTGCATTAAGGCAGTGCTGCAGATACATTCGCAATACTTGCTAGTTCTCAGAAAGCGTATAGCCAACCTACTCACATATAGATGTAGATCTGTAGCCATAAAGCGGGGGGTGGGGGTGGGGGTGGGGTGGAGGACTGATTTCAGGAGCTGCTGGGGTTTGAAGAACCTTCATATCTTTCTTTAGGGGCTCCACTTGTTAAGGTGAGGAAGGGTGAAATTGACATGTTGCTACCAGGTGGCGAGAGTGAAACTGACGCATTTTTTATGGAAATTGTTGTTGTTTAGTCGTGTCCGACTCTTCGTGACCCCATGGACCAGAGCACGCCAGGCACTCCTGTCTTGCACTGCCTCCCACAGTTTGGTCAAACTCATGTTCGTAGCTTCGAGAACACTGTCCAACCATCTCATCCTCTGTCGTCCCCTTCTCCTAGTGCCCTCAATCTTTCCCAACATCAGGGTCTTTTCCAGGGAGTCTTCTCTTCTCATGAGGTGGCCAAAGTATTGGAGCCCCAGCTTCAGGATCTGTCCTTCCAGTGAGCACTCAGGGCTGATTTCCTTAAGAATGGATAGATTTGATCTTCTTGCAGTCCATGGGACTCTCAAGAGTCTCCTCCAGCACCATAATTCAAAAGCATCAATTCTTCGGCGATCAGCCTTCTTTATGGTCCAGCTCTCACTTCCATACATCACTACTGGGAAAACCATAGCTTTAACTATACGGACCATAACCAGTCACAAATTGTGTGACTGTCACACACTGGGCTGTACCCAGTGCTAGCCCTACTCAAAGTAGACCCATTGATGTTAATGGATATGCTAATTTAGGTTCATTAATGTCAATGAGTCTCTTTTGAGAAGATTTAGCACTGAATACATTTCACTGTCTCTGAACGAAGGCTGCAATCCTACACCTACTTACATGGCAGTAAAGCCCACTGAACTCAGATTCTGGACAGACTTCTATAGGATTGCACTAACTTTCTTTTCTGGCATTGGTTTTAAATGAAACCCGTGCTTCTGAAGATCCTCCTGCATAATAATGATGATTACAATTTTCTGAATGCTGTTCCTTACGTAGCCACAATGACACCACCCACATGGAAGAGGAACATGGGAGGCTGGAGGGGGCAGGGTTTGCAAGGGGAGACTTTAGAAAAAGCCCTAAGGTGGATCGCTCCACACACAAACACACACACACACACACACACACACACACACACACACACACAGCCATCCCTAGGAGGGCTGAGTGTGCTCAGTGGGCACAAAATGTTCTCAGTCCCACTAGTAAAGAGTATATTTGTTAAAGCAACTACCTTAAGTCATAACAGCAAGGAATAAAAGGATTATGAGATAACCTGACAGCTTTCTAGTTCTGATTTAGATGTCAAATAAAACTTCTGAGCCAAGATAAATGAGATGCACTTAAAGGCAAAAGGTATGGGCCAGTGAAATACCACTTCAATAAAATATTCCTGCATCATTGGCTAACATGTTGGTCTCTGCTGTGTTTTTCATGTATTGCAGGGCTGAAGAACCTTTCTCAGCCTGGGGGCCACATTTTCAAGGTCCACATGCCAGTGGTGGGTGGGGCTATTCTACCACTGTAGATTAGGCTTGCTCCTACACACATTCATATGTCCCTCTCTAAGCTCCATCAAGGCAACTAGGGACTCAGCTCTACAAATAAAACGTTTTAAGTGTGTTGTAAGGGACAATATACAAATGTGACACTAGATGGCAACAGTGAGCTATGAAAAATTCAATGTATTTTTCAAAACATTTTTTTAAAAAAGCATTTTCACATCGTTTTTTTTTAATGTGTTAAAGAATACACTTCAGCCAGGCAAAAGCACTCAACACAGGATCATTGAGGGGTATTTTTGTGAAAGCCTGGCTGGAATGTGCTCTTGAACTCTGATCATTCATCTTGCTTGCTTGGAAATAACTTTTTTATTTTTATTTTTAAAAGGTGAGGTGCCAGCAATCATATATTGATAAAAGTGCAGTGGGTGCCAGCAGAAAATGGTGGCCATGGACAGCAAAAAAGAGTTGTCCCCCCAAAAAAGACCTGGGTTCACTCTATCTGAATGTTTTCCTCCAAAATTATGATCCCTTCCTTCCTTCCTTCCTTCCTTCCTTCCTTCCTTCCTCCCTCCCTCCCTCCCTTCTAACAGTGGTATCTACTATTATTATTATTAATAATAGAAGTAATAATAATAATAATAATAATAACAACATAGTAATAGTAATAGTAGTAGTAGTAATAATAATAATAACAATGAGGGAGTGGGTGTTATAGCTTCCCTGAGCCTGTGTTTCAGCGGGTTCAGCAAGGACTGGTTCTCCATCTCAACATAATCAAGGTTATAGGAGAGAGAGAGAGAGAGAGAGAATCTTTTGGAGCCTTTATCCAGTTACTGTAAATCATGCCATTCAGGCAAGCTGGGGTGATGTTAACTGCCAAATTTCATTTAAGATGTACCTTTATTTGCTCTGACAAGCCACTCAAAATCCTTCCAGATTGCCATAAATGAACTCCAGAAAAACATTAAATTAGAACCGTTTGTGGCAGGTCCTCATTACATCCTGAAGAGTATACAAATTAAACTATTTTTATTAGGAAATTGGAAAGAAGGAAATGTTAATAAAAGCAATGGTTTAAGGGCACTGAAATATTTACCTTTTATTTGAGATAACCCATTAGTGATTTTGGGTCCCATGCCACATTTTTAATCCATTCCCCAAACCTATCACCCAATAGAAAAAGAAAGCTTCATACTGTATCAAAGCAACATTAACCCCCCCCCCCCCGGCATTCAGATAGCACTTGATTCCATTTTTTGACGTTTCCGTACCTGATACTGTAATTTCTGATAAAAGCCACTTCTGGATATTTAGCAGAATCTCGTAGATGTTTAGTGCTCCTTTTTGTGTTAATTGCTTCCAGAAGAAAAGAAAAAATCTGCTTGCCACTCTGTTGACTCAGAAAATCATGGGACTTTTTGCACAGTAAGGTTCCTGCTGTTTTCATGGATCCTGCCATATGTGACAAAATTTGGGGCGGAATTCCAGCATACAGTTCTTCCCTGCCATTTTCCATGGGTTAATTGGGAGGCGGGGGATCAGAAACACATTTGCGCATAAAGGGTGGTGGTGTAGCTGATTACAGCCGCTGTTGTGTCACACCACACCCCCTGAGGTGAGATGGCAGTCTGTGGTTCAAGAAGCCACAATAGAAACCAGGACAGAAGTGCTAGCATGGCTGCGCGTCCCGTCCCTATGGGTGTGGTGGCAATCCGCCCAGGGGGGGATTTTGTCACACACACCCCGGGATGACACTCGGGACGGGCCGCCCCCACTGCACCCCCCTTTCTCCACCACTGACACCCCTTCTCTCTGTTTGCATTGCATTGACCTCCCTGCCACCTCACCCTTCCCTGCCCTCTCTCCTGGTCAGCAGCAGCAGCCCACCTGTTGAGAAGCTAGCGTAGCATCCACCCCACCTGGTTAGGTCACTTCTGGTGAGGACCAGCTCTTACTCAAAGAGGTCATGTAGGTCAGCGAAGGTCTACTCACTCCACCCCGCCCAATAGATACACCCAAAGAGCAAAACTGTACCTACAGCACAGAAGATTCCCATTTCAGAATGGCTTCAGAATGGCTTTCAGCTGGCTTCAGGGAACAAGTGTACTGACTACATTATAGCCACACCCATTTAAACAGGTTTAGACACGATAACTGATGCTTACAATCTTGCATTTGGGTTATATGTCCAAAAACATACAATGGGCAGGATGCACACCAGAAACACAGACAGTGGAAGCCCTGCTCAAGAATTTCTGCTTGAGTAACAGGGCTGTCTCTCTCTCTTCCCCCATCCTCTCTATGATTTCCTTATGCAAGTCAATGGATAAAGACCTCCATTGTATCTCCAAATTTCCATGGCAGGGTCAGAAGGCTAACTCTCACCAATGACCCTCAGGGTATTAGGGTGTTTACTGTAGGTGACATTTCCCCTATCCCGGTCTTTCCTGGCTATTTTGCCACGATCTCTTTCCCTATGCAGGTCAATGGTGTGATCTCTTTCAGGGGACAAGATTTGATACTCCCTAACTTTGATTAGATACCTGTATAAATATAGGTTTGGTGGTGATGGTTTTGCGCCCCCTTGGCTCAATGTCCTGTGTGGAAGAACCACTGCACTGATCTAAACTGGCAGTATTCCCAGAAACCCATGAGGGGATAATCCCACCCGCCAGTGACCATTGGGGTAACAGAGTCATTGCTTGGAGGGTGACATTTCTTCCAGGTCAGTCCTTTTTCCCACCCCATGATTTCTATTGTACATCCCCTAAAATGGTACGGGTCTGGTCTTGCAGGAGAACCATTGCAGCTATCAAATTCTGGCAGAAAACCAAAAAGATATAGATTTTTCCTTTGTTTAAAATGGATCAAAATGTAAAGGTGACCTGCATGGAAACCCCGGAATGTCTCTGCATGGAAACCCCTGAATATTCCCTCTTCACAGGGAACTCTGGGAAATGTGATTCTGGGAGGAGAATACAGTCCTCCTTAACAACTCAACCAAAAGAATTTCCCAGAATATTTGGGGGGAGGAGCCAAAACTGTTTAAAGTGGTACATAGCACTTTAAATGTATGGTGTGACCTCAGAATAAGGCATATTCTGACTTGGGATGAGACTCAGTCTGACTCAGAATATGTTCATTTGATTTTTTGCATTGGTTGTTCTGGGCCAGGGGTCGCCAAACTGGTGCCCTCCAGATGTTTTGGACTATCATGCACATCCGCCCTAGCTAGTAGAGCTGTGCTAATTGGGGATGATGGGCTTTGTGGTTCAAAACATCTGGCAGGGGGCAACAGGTTGGCAAAGGATGTTCTGAACTATGTCCATCTCAACACTACCAACTGCAGCAAGTTCCCTGAATGAATCCCAGTTTGCTCATGTTTTGCAGCTTTCAGGTGTGCTAATCCTACACGTGTGGCATGTGAACAACAATAGGTTCTCCAGCTGAAAAAAAAACAAACCAATCCCTTTGAACTGGAGCTCCCAGTTACAGTAGTCTTACCCAAGATTCACTGAGTTCATTAACCTGGGAACCATGATCATGTTGAGGCATGAATTAAGAGATATAAGACAAAATGATGCTTCAAACAGAGCAAGATGAATCCAATGGCAACTCTGAGTGTTCCGTGTGGTTTTTAATATGGAAATCTCTAGTCAGACCTTACCGTATTGGCATTCTCAGAATGTGGTTGGTGCATATTCGTGTTGGCGTGTCGATATCCATTTGGACCAGGCCTTTGCAGAAGTCAGTTGCGCTATCCACACAGACAGGGCTTTAGGATTTCTCAGGCTGAGCACTTCTGTGCAAAATTGGGAATGCCCATATGGAGGTCACGTTGCATAAATGTGGCTCTTTTATGTCAGGCGAAGGCCCAGGGCAAATACAGATTGCTCAAAAAATTGCATTTATGGCATACAACATTACTCAATTCTCATGTGACTTGGTTTGAAGAGGGAAAATGAAAAGTGGTCTTTATCAGCTTGATAATAAATTCTTCTCTCTCTCTCTCTCTCTCTCTCTCTCTCTCTCTCTCTCTCTCTCTCTCTCTCTCTCTCTTTCTTCTTCTTCTTCTTCTTTTTCTTCTTCTTCTTCTTCTTCTTCTTCTTCTTCTTCTTCTTCTTCTTCTTCTTCTTCTTCTTCTTCTTCTTCTTCTTCTTCTTCTTCTTCTTCCCTTTATTCCTTTGTAAGCCTGGTGGATATTCTGGGGTAAGCAAAACGCACAAAAAAAGATGGCATTTTCTTTAAATGTCTTGGTTAATGGTTTCCTACCCTCCTAGACAGCCATGTGCTCTGATTGCTCTCAGTTTGGGCTGTGTTCCTCTTCTCCTTGTTCTGCAAACCAGATTGGTTACATTAAATGCTTATGTTAATGTTCCATCAATTAGCTTTTTCTTTCTTTACATTTTGTTTTTCATTGTTTTGCTTTGGCTTTGTTTTTACTCCCTGTATAATTAAAATGTTTAACGTTGTTCCTTCCTGTGGTCAGGACACATTCACTTAAAGCTATTTTATTCTAAATCAAGACAGAGGGCAAATGGAAGCAATTAGAATTAAGGGCTAGTTTATCCTTCCCTCCCCCTCTCCTTCCAGCCCATAATGCGGTGATGACTCTTCTGTAAATTACACTATCACTGCTGCTTCTCCCTCCAGATCCCCATGTATGAGATTATATATCTATATCTATATATATTCACAAGAGCGCTAGCCAATGCAACATCATCTGCAATGGGAGTGAGGGGCCCGTAGACAGAAATCTCTGCTTCTCGACACAACAATTCATTTGCAATGTCCATTCCAGTTTAACCAGATTGAGTTGGTGATATAACCAATTCCAGAAGAGCTTGTCATTGCAGGGGACGAGGGCAATGTAGCAATGCTTCAGTAGGTGGCGCTTCAACACAGCTCACCTGGTACACTGGCTCAGCTTGTACACAAAAATCTTGTAAGAATACTCTCGCATGGTTTCTAAGCCTCCTTCAAGCGAGAATATACTGCCAGATTGTGAGCTCTGATCTCTAAACCGACAAAATGCTGGGACATTGCTCCTTGCAACTCAAGGAACTTCTCCATATCTTGGTTTCACTTGTTATCGTTGTATAACTCTTATTTTTGGAGGAGAAGGAGAATAAGAAGAATCAGACTCTGCATTGCTGATGTGCGTTTGTTTGTTTGTGTGTTTGCTTAAAAAACATTATTTTTCCAATGAGACATTTGAGACTGGAACTAGATGTGACAGGAGATGGAAAAGAGCAGACTGAGATGGCATATGATAGCCATCTTCAAATATCTCAAGGGCTGTCACCCGGAAGATGGAGCAAGCTTGGTTTCCTCTGCAGGGTAGGACTCGAACCAATGGTTTCGAGTTACAAGAAAGGAGATTCCGACAAAACCTCATGAAGAACTTTCCGACAGTAAGAGCTGTTCGACAGTGGAACGGTCTCCCTCAGGAGGTTTTTAAGAGAGGTTGGATGGCCATCTGTTATGGATGCTTTAGCTGAGATCCCTGCATTGCAGGGGGTTGGACTAGATGACCCTTGGTGTCCCTTCCAATTCTAAAATTCTATGTTTCTATATATGGATGCCGCCTAAAATGGTCACCCTGCACTTCTGCCTCCTATCTTTTCTGGAAACATACTACAATATGTGCGTTGTGTGGTTTTTAAAAAAATGTTTTACATTTAACCCCCCCCCCCGGACCCTTTCTTCCATCATGGAACCCATGGCAAGGTACATTTGATTCCCAGGAGTCTCCCATGAAGGCACTGGCCAGACCTGCTTAACTTGCTTAGTTTCGGCAAAGCATCAAGCACCTTCAGGAGATACCTTGGGACCAGCACTGTGTCCCATCAACCCATGCAAACTGCAGGCCCTGAAATAAAGAGGGGAGGGGAGTGTGGAGTCTGAGTGTGGAGATGTCACGTTAAATGTCTCATGGTACTAGGCAATAGTGTCGAAGGAAGGAAAAGAAAGGGGAGAGGGAGATCTCAGTGGTAGACTGCCTACTTGACATGCAAGAGATCTCCAGTATATCTCCAGCCAAAAGAATCCCGGACTCTCCACATGGGACCCAAGAGAGCCTGGTGGGGCCCATCGCAGCTGCAGGAAGGCCTGGTGGGGCACACCTCAGGCTGCAGAATATTGAGGGGGCCTGGCTTGAAAATTGGGGGCAGCTTGGACCACCCCCGATGATGTCCCCGGCTGCAATCCTATACCCACTTTCCTGGAAGTGATCCCTATTGAACACAATAGGATTTTGCACAGGCAAGTGTAGGATTGCTAACGCACATACGAGCGAACAGTGGCCTTAATTACTGTGATGTGCAAAAATGGTGATCAGCAGAGAACTTTGTGGCTACGTTCCAGGAGTGGAAGTTAATGGCACTGAAAGGGAAGTAAAACTGCTCCTCTCTCTTCCTCTTTCCTTTTGCTGCGGGCGTCAGCTTCATAGCTGCCAAGTACCCCGTTTTCCCCGAGAAACCCCCCATTTTTACTTACCTTTTCCCGATGGTCCCCCGTATCACTTCGTCTCCCGTTTTTCTCCGTTATTTTCTCCTGCCGGCGGCCATGTCGCATCTACGCATGTCCGGAAGTGCATAGAAGCAACGTCCGGTGTCGGCGGCGGCCATTTTTGGTGCCCATAGAAGGGCAAAGCGACACCGGAAGTTACGTCGATGCAACTTCCGGTGTCACACGGCTGCCGGTCCCGGATTCTGAAGTCCGGGACTTGGAAGGTAAGGTCAGCTTCATAATACCGACAAGGAGAAACATTCCCAGTGGCTGCCATTTTCCCCGGAGACAGGGCTATATGGTGAAAAAGGCAGTCACCATTTTCATTCGCCAAAAATTCTCTGGGACCAATGCTATGTCAGCAGTGTATTCCCGGATGCATCTGGGAAGGAAATGATGACAGAGAGAATTCACCTTCACCTTCATTTTACCCTCATTTTATCTGACTCACTGATGACAGGGGGCCATTTGGGCTCAGCCTGAACTTTAATTAGGAAAAGGGGTTGTTGTTGGGGGGGGGGGAGGAACAGACACATTCCTTACATTACAGGTGAGGATATAGGGTTGTATATAACATTAGTCATACTCAGAACCGACTCACTGAAATTTGAGTCATGTCTAGGGTTGCCATATTTCAATTCCACTTTTGAGATCCCGGTAATGTCCGGGAAAATCTGGGAGTAAGGCAGGCCTAGTCATATCCATTAATTTCAATGGTTCTGTTCTGCGTAGGACCAGCATGAGATACAACACACAGTTATAGTAGGAGAAGTGCTGGATCCTGATACAGTCTGTTTAGGGCATTGGTAGGCAAACTAAGGCCCCTTCTAACTCCGGCCATGGACAGTCCGTCAATCAGGGTGTTTTTTATATGAGTAGAATGTGTGCTCTTATTTAAAATGCATCTCTGGGTTACTGTATTTGTGGGGCATAGGAATTCGTTCATATATTTTTTCCAAAATATAGTCCAGCCCCCCACAAGGTTTGAGGGACAGTGGACCGGCCCCCTGCTGAAAAAGTTTGCTGACCCCTGCATTTAGGGAGAGGCCTGCCTTCCTTAGAATCTGATTCCCCATATCACTGAAGGGCCTGGGTGCTTGAATGCATTCTTGCCATTGCACAATACCAATAACACAAAAGCAACGAGCGATCCCTAAAGGCAGGCGGGGCTCAGGTCTTTTTCTGGCTGCCAACTGGAACAGTATCTTGAACTACGTATACCTGGAAGATTGGGGGGGGGGGGGAAGCCAGTGCAAACAGATTCTGGAGCAGTCATAATACGCTGCTTTGTATGCCCAGTAGCTCACCTCTGCTTTAGTTTGCAATAAGCGCAGCTTCTCAACAGTCTTCAAAATCAACGCTGCACATTAGAATAGTTAAGCCTGGAGGTTAGGAAGGCAGGATTGACAGCTGCTAGGTATGAATCAGAGAGAGCGGTGGGCTGGGGGTGGGGAGCCACCGTCTTTTCACAGCAGATGCTTTGTAATGAAGTATACAGTGGGAAGAATTTGAACAGTACTCATGAATACTCTCTTTGCAAAAACAAAGGTTTTTGTTTTCTCTTTTTTTAAAAAAAACAACAACAACAGCAACACCTTGCCATATTGATTATTTGCTCTTATTTTTCATTCTGTCTTCTTGACGGAGCCATTACAGATTTTAAGCAAACATCATTCCAAAATTCAATTTTTAAAGATGTGCATTTCTCTATATAACTCACTTAAATGTTCTAATTAATTTTTTTTTCTTAGGGGGAGGGAATTTTGTGTCTTCTTTGTGATGGCTTGTTCTCTTTATACTTTTTTTTTTTAAAGCGTCCTTCCCTCATTTATGGGGTTGGGAGTAGGGGGAGGCTGAACTCTCAGGTTTGCGCTTAGAATATATTGATATCTCTTGCTTCATTGATTTTTTATTAAAGTCCTGAGGTTTGAATTAATGATTGTCAACGGCAGCTTTCGGGGTTGTTCTTTTCGTTCGCTATTTGTTGTAGCTTTAAATGATAGCTTTTACAGGTGCCTTGTATTTTTCTTTGTACAGTGGTTTGCAGAAGCCAAAGTATTTAAACACACACACACACACACACACACACACACACACAATCCCCCATCTTCTCATAAAGGCTTAGCAGCGCTACTATATGCCAACCTAAAAAAGGCAGTGTAAAGTCAAGCTGCCTTTGCTACTGTGAACTGTGCCTGCATCTTGGCATCTGTCAATGAAAAGAACATCCCATCCAGGCATCCCTGCTGAGGTGAGATATGGCTGCATCCCCAGCAGTGAGGCATGCGATAGCAGTGCCAAAATCACAGCAACAGTCTGGTTCAGGTCTGCCTTAATGAAGGTCCAGCGTGGGGCTAAATGAGTTTCTTCTTCTGCTGGGTTAGGGGCTAATGACACAAGTTCTCCCTAGACTCACCATTGCTGCTGGCGTTTCTGTCTTTCTGTCTTTCTTTGGTCCGGGCATATGGCGGTAAGCTAACTGTGGTGCTTATGGGATTTCTGTTGTGTTTCGTTCCCCCCACCCACCCTGGAATTTGTCTTCATTCTCAGCTTACAACATCAGGCCATATCCACTGGTTGTGATTTGTCTTTCATTCTTAAAATGTTTGCCTCTCTGTGTATTGGATGAATATGTTAACTTCAAGTTCTCCCAGTTTCTAATTTATGCCCAGTTCACTTCTCCGCATTTCCACGGTGCTTTGTGATCTTTTACCAAAAGTCCTCGTTGCATTTGATCACGCTTCTTATAAAAATCGATTTCGTTTGGATGTTTTGTTGGCTTATGTCGATTCAAATGTTTAAATGTGGGTGTATGTATGGGTGGTGAATTGCATGCACAGTGTGAGCCGATAGGTTTCTTTTCTTCTGTTTCTCTTTCTTTCTAATAAAAATAAAATAAAATAATAATTGTCTGTGAAAATTTGCCAGTATTCTAGTACAAATTTCTTCTCATGTGCACAAGCTTGTATGCAATGTTACTTCGTATAGGCTACACATGTTTGCGAAGCAATTTCCCCTAACAGAATTCATTTTCCATGCTATTTTTCACTTATGCACACACACAAATATCTATGTGCACAGTTCACTGTAGTGTACAGTGGTACCTCTACTCACGAATGTTTCTACTTACGAATGTTTCTACTTACGAATGGAGCTCCGTCCGCCATCTTGGATGCGGTTTAGTTAGGATTTTTTCTACTTACGAATTTTTAGATAGGGTTGCTTCGACTTACAAATTTTTTCTCCCAATGCATTCCTATGGGATTCGACTTACAATTTTTTTCGACTTACGAATGTGCGTTCGGAACGCATTAAATTCGTAAGTAGAGGTACCACTGTATATATTTTGTTCACATTACTTGGGTGGAAAAGTGCATTGCAAAATTTGGAGAAAAGTGGATTTCGCAGGATGGCTGTGCTTCAGTTTGCACATTGTTTTGGAAAGAGTAAATGAGGTCATTTCCTTTAAATGTGAACTAAATTTAAATTAACCCCCCCCCAAATCCCTAGTGTATGTGCATTTGTGAACAGCCACTAAGCTTCCTGTGACTGTTGTTAACACAGCTCTTCCAGTTGAGGCATGGAGGCCAGATTAATCAGTACAGTAAATGCAAACTTTAAAAAAAACAAAAACAAAAAACCCTAGCATCAAGTCAAACTGCCTTTGCTACTGTTACATTGCCTTCTTGGCATCTGTCAATGAAGAGCTTGCTAAACTATCCCTAGGGAAACACGAGACATGTCTACTTCTATCTCTCTACATGCTAACACGGCGAGTTTAAGCTATGATGCACAAAAGTGAGTGGGTTTTTTTTTTCGAGGGGAGGGCGATGCTAACCTGCTTGTCTATAACATGCACATAATCATTCACAGCACACTGTCCTTTCAAAAGCACAAAAGTATCTTGCACACACTCAGAAATATAATGCAAGGCATTTCACAAGAATCCAGATTGTTGGTTAACCATTGGATATGTGATTCAACCACAATGGAAGTCCTCCTAGGAAAATGCCATCCAGCTGGTCCAGCTAGGCTAGGATCCATATTCCAAAGTGCCGTATATGTTCTTCTGCTTACAAACTGTGTTGCTTCAGGCTTCTCATTCCAGTTACACATAGACCGTATTTTTCCATGTATAACATGTCCCCGTGTATAAGACTCAAAATTAAGAAAATGGGGAGGGGGAGATTGCCCCTGTGTATAAGACTACCCCCCTTTTTAACATTCTTTTTTAGTAAAAAGTCTTATACACTGAAAAGTACAGTATGTGTACAATCAAACACTCTTTTGAGGATAAGGGAACCCTCTAGAGTGACACAGAATATTGGGCTAGGCAGTGTAGCTGGAAGGAAAGGATTGGGAGTACCACCTAAGTATAAAAAGTGCCTTAGGGTGCCATTCTCTACACCAGGCACCCCCAAACTGCAGGCCTCCAGATTTCTTGGCCTACAACTCCCATGATCCCTAGCTAACAGGACCAGTGGTCGTGGAAGATGGGAATTGTAGTCCAAAACATCTGGAGGGCCGAAGTTTGGGGATGCCTGCTCTACACATTTCCTGAGATTAAGGGTGGATCTAAACACAGGGGGAAACACTATAAATAAGTCAAAAAATTAGAATGTTTTAACAAAAGAAAAAATCTCTATGGAAAACCACATTTTAAAATTTCGTGCTCTCTGATGCCACCTGGTGTTGCATGTCTATAGTGCATTCAACTCACTGTTGCTTTACTAATGTAGGTGAGTTGTAAGACTCTTTCAACTGAGTTTACATGTGTAAGATCACACAGTTGGGCATTCAAGGTGGGTCCCGAACCCTGGCCACAGTCTTCTAGAAAGGCATTCTTGCTCACATATGAAACAACCCTGTGTTGTTGGAGTTGCCTCTCTGTTTTATCACATGTCAGCAGATGTGATAATTCTACCATGTGATTAGAAGTCAAACCTTTGATCTAACTATAATGATTGGCACCCCAGCCCCACCTGGAGATGCCAGGGATTGAACCCAGGAACAGATTTGGAGCAATGTTCTACTACTGCAGTGTTTCCCAACCTTTGGTTTCCTGCTGGTTTTGGACTACAGCTCCCATCATCCCTAGCTAGCAAGACCAGTGGTCAAGGATGATGGGAATTGTAGCCCCAAAACAGCTGGAGACTAGAGGTTGGGAAACACTGTACTACTGAGCTATGGCCTTCCCAAACTTCAAGCCATTTTCATTCTTCCCATTCCCAAATAATTGTCTAGAACATGGGGCCTAGAGATGCATTGTACCAATGTAATTTTAGTAAAATGAAAATGGAACCCTTGGTTTTTTTAGGATAAGTTATTTGCTTTGGCAAGCTGATATAAAATGCTTTCAGTTTCTAGTTTTATTTCAGAATAAAAATCCTGAATTCCTTTAACATGTGATCAAATAATAGACTTCAAAAATTCAAAATAATAATAGTTCAAAAGGGGTTCGAAGCTTCCTGGGCTCAACAGAATGATGCTGTCCACGTAGTACATGGCAACTGCTTCTGCATAAAGGGCTCCTCCAATAGAAACAATCTAATTTAGATCGTATCACCAAGACATTTATAAACAGAATCTCATGAAGCACTCGCTAATGCATGTGTTGGTTTAATCCAAAATGTGGTTTAATTTTAAAAGGCTAAATTGAACTGGCTTTCTTAAAAAACAAAGAAATCAAAAACCTCGGGAACGGAGCCTGACTCTGTACTCTTGCTTCCTGCAGGGAGTGCAACATTAAAGGTGATAGCATCTTTTCAATCAAAGGCCTTGAATAAGATGCAGGATCAGATAGGTTCAGAAGCAGCTGGCAAAATAACGGTTTCATTCCAGGGAATCAGGAGCATGGCTGTGGTCAAACTTGAGTGGGTGACCTTCTTCCAGTGAGCATGTCGTTCTCGTTACATAAAGGCTAATTTTCCGCTGCAATGTGTTGATATGGGCAAATTTAGTAACTACAGTGGTACCTCGACTTATGAATGCCTCGACTTCCGAAGGTTTCGACTTCCGAAGTTCGCTAACCCGGAAGCATTTTCGCCATGCGCGTGTTCTGCGCATGCACAAAGTACAAAATCACGCTTTGCACATGCGCAAAATGGATGCTTCGACTTACAAAGTTTTCAACTTCCGAAGAGCGCCGTGGAACGGATCGCCTTCGTAAGTCAAGGTACCACTGTATTGTATGTTTGATAAGTTTATCACTCTCTTTTTTTTAATCACAAACAGAGTACATATATCAGGGTACACCCTGAAGGGAGGGGACCAACTGCTCCTTTAGACCGTCCTAGATACGGATTCAATAATATCCAGCTTTCTAATGGAGAGGAAGAAGGGAGCTGTTGCATGCTGCTGCACAGTGACATATACAGGCAACTCCCCATTTACACGGGGGTTACGTTCCAAGGCACCACACATTTACGTGAAACTGTTTATATCGGGAATGGCCCTTGAAAAGCCTCTAAACCTCTGGAAACCCTTTTAAAAAACCAGCAACCCTTACCAGACGGACATGAATGCTGGCAATTGTGGCTCTCAGCACAACTGGCTAAGGAACAAAGTGGCTGTCATTGCCTATTTGGAAGAACCAGGCCACTATGAAAAACCACCAGTTGAAAAGCAACGCTGCATATAAAAAGAAGTTCTATGCTGTTAATCAATGATCCACTTAAGAAGTACAAAGTAATATGTGATCATCTCTGTGGAAGCTCATCATTCCGCTCTTTAGTTTACTTTTAACTTGGTCCCACAACTGTGGGTGCCCAGGGCTTTGGGTGCCATGCAGCGTACTTGGCCCTGGCACTGAAATTTGTGGGTGCCTGGCCATTTCTTGGGGAATTTTATGGGTGCTCGGGCACCTAGGGCCCCAGGGAGTTGGCATCTATGGCAGTGTTAGTAATAGGAGTACATACTAGATGTAAGTTAATCACACTCCTGTGTCATCATTTGTTTAATAGGTCTCATAAATAGTGATGGATAAATCTGCCAGTTTCGGTTGCTCATTCTCCCCCTCTTAAGTCTGGATATCCACATTTCCACATCAGTTTGCGATTCTTTTCTTTTTAAAAAAAGTCCTGATGGAAATTCACCAGCATTTGAGTGCAAATTTCTTCTAATATACACATTTTGCTATGCAAATTTTACACATTTTTTGCAAAGCCATATTCCCTGATATGATTCAGTTTCCCCTAATATATATGGATGGATTTTACTGCGCATTTAATCATAGCATACGCCATTGCTTGGCAAGAGAACTGTGTTGCAAAATTCAGAGATATGTAAATTAGGTAGGTTCACCTGTAAATGGAAAACTCCATTGAAATCCCACTCCCCTCCATCCTTACAGGTATAGTATCCATTCCCCCGCAATATGTGTGTACAGATTCTTGAGCTGTTTCTCCCCCTCTGGAAAGGTGATTCAGGTCGAAGATCACATTCCACTTGTACCATCTGAACTTTCGCAGTACTTGATCTTATTTGCCCCCTACAAAGTGTGTCTACTGAATTTAGCATTTTAGTGGAGGGCTGTGGCATCTTTCTCAGAGCAAGGTTCATATCTTGGGGTTGGGGACCAGAAGCAGCAGTGGGTGGAGCAATGGATATTACTTTCATGTTACCTTTGTCCAGTAGGCTGGTTTCTACAGATGCTCACACACCCTTTGCTAGCCTTCATCCAGACTAGGAAGAGGCATTGTCATGGTTCAAGAGCACTTAGGGTACAAAGTAAGGTGGCATGTGGCCTAGGGAGTGTTTTGAGGGCCAGGTGGAAAGGCTTGTGGGGCTGCACTTGGGGTGCATGAGCCTAGGGTTCCACAGCCCTGATTTAGGCAGTGAGGTTGTACGGGACATTAAAAACGGTATGGAATTACCTTCTCCCACCAAGTCCCATATTTTGCAAACCTAAAGCATCAGAGTACAGCTCTTCAGGAGAATAGGGCTAGAGATTACCGAGCTGTCATCAGCTTTTTTCTTTTTTCTTTGCTACCACTCCATCCTTCTTTGACCTTCAACAAGCCATTTAACCTTTTCACATGTTTCCTCCATCCAGAAAACGTTAATATTTAAGTCAATTAGATATGAATGGTTAATTATCTGCATGCAAGGCCTTCTGAGATTTAACCAGCAGACGTTTATAAAATGAAGCCGGGAAGCAATGTTGCATCGCTAAATGTCCTCGCTTGAAAAAAGAAAATTACAGGAACATTTTTATATTCACAGAGTGACGTTGCTTATATCTGGCTCTATTGCTCAGCAAGAGCCAACAAGTTTATGTGGCATAAAACTTTCAGCTGCCGCACTCTAAAGAAGCGATGATTGATAATAATAACTGCCTTTCACACACACCCTGCTTCTAAATTCAGAATTCTATCAGACAAAATTGCATCGTTCCTGTTTTGATACACTGATATTTAATTAAGATTCCAGCTGGTTGAGGATTCCTTTTCTCTTTGTTCCTATTTATTTTTAAAAAGAAAAGATCAGGTGGCTGATTTCATCCAAACAAGTTGGAACATTCTCTTTGAGGAATGTCCAACCCTGTTCTTCCCAGTTTCGTGGGGCAAGGTCACCACTTACCGAAAAAGCTCAAATTAGCATGAACCCGACCTCCCTCAAGAGTTCACTCAGGTGCAAGTTGCTTCAAGTCACTTCACATCCCAGCATCCTATTCAGAACTTTAACAGCACATGCAAAGATGTAAATGTGGGTTGGTGGCTACCAAACTAGACAGGTTAGCAAGTCTCACGTACACTGTGGACTTCTTGACTGACTGGCCTTCAGTTTCAACTTCCCACTTTCAACAACTGTGACCTAACCCTGACACACAACTATAATAAAGGTTGTGACAGACTTTGCAAGTGGAAAAGAGCAAGCAGTGGTAAGCAGAAGCAGCAAATTGAAACTAAGAGTTTGGTGTGGGTATAGGGGTCCCTATTTTGGAGAAACATCCATTTGTCATGGATGCTTTACCCGAGATTCCCAAATTGCAGGGGGTTGGATGAGATGACCCTTCCAACTCTAAGATTCTATGAATCTCAAGGGCCATGCCCTCCTCTGTTTTCACAAAGCTAGCCCCTCACTGCTGCCTGCTTCCTCTGGGCCCTTCCTTCTCTGCCTCACCAACTCTTTATAATATGAGTGGGCAGCATTATCTTGGAAGATGTTCAGTAGAGCCAGTTCTGGGATGACTTGACTGGTTTGCTCTGATGAGCAAGACCTGGCCTGTTGTGTCACTTCCCATTCCCCCAGTTTTGCGTAATGGTAGAATAAAAAACTACAGACTGGCTGTGACTTGACGGTGATTGAATGTAATTTATGTGGTAATCTAAAGACATTACTTTAAAACTGCAAATGCACCCCAGGATAACCAACAGAACTACATTGTTCCTTTGACGACATTGGTCTCCATCAACGAGATATGTTAATATTTGGATTCTGGAGTTTTAGCTAAGATACGTAATAACCACATGAGAAGACCAAATTTTATTTTATTTGTTCATTTTGGCCATTGATATCTGTTAGCTGTTTTCATTTTCGTTCCAGATAAAACATTGGAATATTTCTTTCTTTACTAGATCGTAAGTGTTGATTTTCTTTCTTTCTTCTTTGTGATTGTTTGCAGCTGGGACCCATTTAGGGAAAGCACATTTTTATTGCATTATTGAGATAAGAGCAAACAAACCCTTCTCACTACAGTAGGCTGTAATTACATTAATTTTATTTATTGGTGTGCTTTTTAAAAAAAAAAATCTTGAAAAATTACCCCTTATTTTTATCCTTGTTTTAAGTTCTTCATATTAAGCGAGACACTTCCAAAACACAAATGGTGCAATGAGATAACTTTTGGAAGAGTTCCCCAGAGCATGAAGTTTGAACACATCCATAGATGGAGAAAAATAGGTGAATTTAATCTTGGCTTCCAGGACCAAGAATGGGAAAGGCCCATTGGCTAGGTGTTGTCCTTGGAGGATTCCCATCTTATTGAATTCCAGATAGGAAAGTGACTTGAGGAGAGTTTGGACTAGGCCTGGTGAGGGTTGTGGCCAGGGGAAGGATTTGTGTGGTCTGGAGAAAGTTCTGAGATTGGCCTGGAGGAAGAAGAAGAAGAAGAAGAAGAAGAAGAAGAAGAAGAAGAAGAAGAAGAAGAAGAAGAAGAAGAAGAAGAAGAAGAAGAAGAAGAAGAAGAAGAAGGGGTTTGGATTTGATATTCCACTTTATCACTACCCTAAGGAGTCTCAAAGTGGCTAACATTCTCCTTTCCCTTCCTCCCCCACAACAAACACTCTGTGAGGTGAGTGAGGCTGAGAGACTTCAGAGAAGTGTGACTAGCCCAAGGCCACCCAGCAGCTGCATGTGGAGGAGAGGAGACGCGAACCTGGTCCCCCAGGTTATGAGTCTACCGCTCCTAACCACTACACCACACTGACTATATTTAGGCATGGGTCTAAGGCTTCTGCTAGGTTATGTTTCGTATAGGTCATACTGCAGTTTTGTGTTACATGCAGCAAATCAGCAACATAGACCTCCCTCCCAACAGCTCTCCCATGGATAGCAGAGATGTTCATGAAAGCTGGGGATTAGGTTCAGTGCACTCACAGTACAGTTGTGGGGAAGCCACACCTGCCCTGGCAAATATGTATAGAACATTCTTACGGCAGTGGAACACTTTCCAGAAGGGAAACACTAAGAACAGGCTGGATACTAGCTTCTTCAATCTGAGGCTGCCATTAAAGTTGAATATTTCCTGCTTCGACTAGATTCTGATAACTGTGGCATTTAATTTATGCGCAAGCATGTCCCACTCTGGATTAAGGGGTTAGTGTTTATGAATGCATTAGTGTTCCTTTCTAATTTTATGGCATGTGCTTTTGAAATAGCGAAACATCCCACTGTATTACTTAACGTTTGCTTTTAATCACTTTACATATAATCTTGATTTTATTTTAGGCTTTAAATTGGATTGCAGTGAGGAAAGGCTTTGTGCCAAAGTTTTGTCACTTGTCTGTTATGCCTCGTCGTTTTATAATCTTTTGGTTTTGTGATCGTTTGCTGCAAATCCAGAAAATTACATTGTAGGAAAACATTAGGCAAAATGCTTTGGCATCCAAATTCACTTTGGGTAAGTTGAGTCAATTAATTTTAACACTACACACTATTATATGCATTGATTTCTACCGTTGTCCAATTGATTTTATACATATCATTTACGTTAAATTTAAAATAGAGGAGCAGAAAAGTAATATTAATGATATAGACAAGTAAATAAATATTTTACATAGAATCCAAGGAAAGTATAAAACATTAAGTCTGCCATCCTTTTAGGGATGGCAGAAAGAAATGAATTTGGTTTGCATTTAGAGGCAAACCTATCTGATTTACACTTCCTGAAACAATACACAAACTGAAACAGAGCCATCTTTCAAAATTTGCACTTATCCAGATTTTGCAGTGTGTACAAAATGCATATACTAGGGTAAAGTGTGCATAAAAATGCACATATTATTGAAAATAACATGCAAAATTGCATTATGTTAGGTGAAATTTATTTGCAAAATGTGTATATTTGTCAAAATTGCCTACAAAAATGTGCATATTAAAATAAATTAGTGCTAAAATTCCAATGAGGATTCTTTTTTCCCCTTTAACAATTTGTTAACTGATGTGGAGAATTGAACTTAAGAACAGAAAAAGGAGAAATGGAGGGAAATCGAAACCGACAGATTGACACATCCCTAAATCCTATGCATGTTTACCAGAGTGAAAGTCCAATTGAACTCACTGCATGAGATTGCCCATTTGAACTATAAAATAAAAATATTGCTTTCGCTTAAAATAAACACGCTCCCACACCACAAATAATATTCTTTTAAATATCCCCCCCCATTGTTGCTTGTAGCATGGATATTTGGGGATAGAATAGAGATCTCTCCATTGACTTGCATAGATTTGCAGGTTTTAAAGCCCTCCCCCAAATTTCTGTGACTGGAGTGCCCTTGGAAAATAATTCAATGTGATTGACTTCAACAGATGAAAATGATGAATGCATCTTGGGAATGAAGATATTGTGTGCGTGTGTGGACTCACACATATTCCCAAAAGCTTCTGGTATAAGCCTTACAGCACTTGCTTTGGAGCTGTCTCAAGGAAGTTGGTTGGACTTTTTCCAGACTGCCACAAATTGGTTAGAAGATTCCATCTCATGTCAGCTACATGCCAGATGTCTAGCCCTTTAATCAGACCAGAAGACTGACTTCACATTGAATGTTTCCAGTAGCTTCAATACAATTTAAAGTCTTTCATACTTGGGGCTTATAAAGTCTCCATTCTGTATTATGAAAAATGGCACGTTTTTAATGATCTCTGAGTAATGCAGATCTCGTAGTAATACAGCATATATAGACACACTTAGCTGTACACAAGATCAAATCTTGTGGAGGGAGGAGAAAAATGAAAATTACTTTAGGGTTTTCAGTAATGAATCTTTCCTAGGGAATCGTTATGCTGGCCTTCTCTAAAAAAGACACAATTTATATCAATACCACACTGTATGTATTACGCCAGGTTTCGGGACAGAACAGTGACAAGTTAACCAACCACTTTTTTTTTAATAACATTTGCTGCCCTTTATGATGTTAACAAATCTATTTTTCAAATTTCAGTCATTTAAAATATGAAGGAAAAACCATTTGTTCATATGATAAAATGCAGCTGCTGTGTCTGGAATCAGACTACTTTTTTTGTTAATTTGATTATTCTGAGATGATTGATAAGATTAATTAACTCTAGCTTGATTCAGTGATCTTCACAGAACCAACGTGCACACTCCTCTCTGTTTTCACTTGTATAAGATCATACCAGAGTCGGTGGGAAATGCAGCATTCTTCACTCCGCTCCCCACCCCTCACTCCTACCACCCCACACTATCTCTGAGATACAGTGATAATCAATATTGTACTCCTTTTAAAATATCCATTAAAACAAATAACATTTTCTTATTTGGAAGGCCTCATGCATAAAGAAGGCCCGTGAAAGCTTATCCCACAAGACTCTTGGTTTTTCAGTGCAAAACACTGGGCAGTGTAAAAATTATAGTAAAACTATGTTGTTATATATACATTAGTGATCAGTACAGTGGAACCTTGGCTCTCAAACTTAATGCGTTCTGGAAGTCCGTTCCAAAACCAAAGTGTTCCAAAACCAAGGCGCGCTTTCCCATAGAAAGTATTGCAAAATGGACTAATCCAGTCCAGACTTTTAAAAACAATCCCTAAAACAGCAATATAACATGAATTTTACTATCTAACGAGGCCACTGAAGTTTAAAAATAAAAGCAATAAACAATGTACTGCAGTCACACAATCAATCAATCAATCAATCAATCAAGTAGCTGAACTGGGTTCCACACAGTCACACACAAAAAGTGCCGCAAAAACAAAAACGCAAAATAAATAGCAAAAACAGACAGACCTCAGTGTAACACTCAAAAAGGAAGTGTGGCATTGAAAACGGAAGTGGTGGCACTCAAATCGTAAACGTAACATTCAAAACAAAAGCGTTAACACTCAAAATGGAGCACATATGGCTTCTGAAAAAGGTTTGCAAACCGGAACACTTACTTCCAGGTGTGCAATGTTTGGGTTCCTAGTTGTACCAAGGTGTTTGAGAACCAAAGTACCACTGTATCACTTAGCAGGCTAATACAGGGTGAAAAATGGGAGAAGAAATGTACCACTTCCTTCTGTTTCCATTGTCACAGAAGACTCAGAGGACACACTAGTCAGGGTAGAAGACAAGAACTTCATTGTTTCCTTCCCACAAGAACAGGAAACCTCTGACTCCACCCAGATACAACCAAGTCTAATGCCAACTAGTGAATAACATATACATAGTGACACCATCCACACAACCATTGTTTGTGGTGGAGACAAGACGTAGGGGCTGAGAGATGAAGTTTCTGCTGAAAGACAATCCACATCTCACAAAAACTAAAAAACGTTTTCGTGCCGAACAAAGGTCTTTACTCAGAACTTTATCAAGAGGTGGAGTTGGTTTGTGTTGGCCTTTATACTGGCACATGGCACTCATCTGAAGGTTTAAAAACATATTCAACTGTACCCCCCAAAGATAGCTGAAACAGTGGGTATATATATATTTATGACAGGTTTACAAGTTTCACAAAGCAGGATCCCCATTTCACGTCTCTCTTAATGTGATTCGGAATTCATAGAGAAGCAAGTTGCAATGCCCAATATGAAGTCAATTAGGTCATTCTGCTGAAGATTGCAAAATCTTAAGCAGACATGCTATGTTAAAGGATTTATCATACTGGATTTATTTTTATTTTTTATTTTTTTAAATGTTTCCAAAGGAACCACATTTCCATCCCTCTGGTGCAGGGCAAGGAATGCTATATCTGCATAGATTACTTTTTTTGTAAACTCCTGCACAATGCAGCCAGCATTTGCATGTGAAAAGTCATCAAAATGGGAGGAAAATCTGCCTACCTCAGTCATTTTTAAATAACTCAGGCCATTAATTGTTAACCTTTGTTTCTCCTACTTCCACAGTCATAAATTAGTTTTATAGATTAGGCAAATGTGAACTTTTAAAATTGCTTCTGAGGTGCTTTTTTTTTTTAACCCATCAACAGGCAAAGCTTGGGTGCTCTATTTTTTCTTGTACCTTGCTTCTAAATTGTTGCCATACAAATTAGCCTAGTTAGTAATTGTTAAAACCAACTCAAAGGTTCACAGCACCTGAGATTAAAATGATCTTAGAGCAATTGATGTCCGCAATGTGAGGTACTAAGCCGTTTGTTTTGGGAAGAAAGAGCATGCCTTGAAAACAAACAATGGTTTTATACCACGTTATCACTTTGAAAGACAAAACTGTAAATAGGACTCCAGGGTTTGAGACAGAAACAACAGCCAACAACAGCACCTTCTAACTTCCTTCAAGTGGTACCTGTAATCTCATTGTCACTTTGATCTCCTTGCTTATAGAGATTGGTGGAAGCCCACTGCGATCCTTTTAAGTCATGGAATAATGATAGGTTGTCTTTTCTCTTTTCTGATAGGTAAAATGTTATGCCTTTACTTTTTACTTTTTTTAAAAAAGATTCACAGTTGAAGGAGGTATGACAAATTCAATGGGGCGGGACAGATTCCGTCTCCATGGCCAACATTTTGTGAGTAGCAACAGCAAAACAACTTGACTGAGTTCTCCTGATTCATGGCTTCCATTTCAAATGATTCATCTTCTGTTTTTGTATGTATGAGGATCACTGTGTGCTTCTAATGTCTTCTTCTTTTAAGCATGGTCCAAATAATGTGCTCAGATTATAGTGGTGATGTAATATAATGGTATGATTGCAAACCACAGCTGAAACATTGATAGGTAGATATTTGGAGAGATAGGTTGGTTGCAAGTATATTCTGCCATTCTTCTAAGGAGCTGCAAGTGAACTTCATGCTTACCCAATTCAATTTTATTCTGACAACAATCATGTGATGTCTGTTGGGCAAAACAATCTTGTGAGGTAGGTTAGGCTGAATGAAAGAATCAACAATGACAGAGGTAGAGTGTCCAGATCAAAGGAACTATAACAGAACCACTTTACAGAACCACTATAACAGAAATAGAATGGAAAGAGAAGTTGCTGAATTACAACTTATCACCAAGCTCAAAACCATGGAGGGACCTGGTTTGAACAGAGATATCGGATTCTTATCTCATTATACATGATAAGCGATCTTCAGCCATCTCAACCCTTGCTTTTTCATGCAAAACCATTTGCAGTCATTTTCGGTCATCAACAGCTATCAGTCAGTCAATCACCCACTTCCACCACCCTTCTGAGTGATCCCCCCTCCCCTCCCCATCCCCACCCCCTCCCCACCCCTTCTCTACATAAGTGCCTGGGGACTCCTATTTCACTGTATCTGAAGAAGTGTGCATGCACACGAAAGCTCATACCAAAATAAAAACTTAGTTGGTCTTTAAGGTGCTACTGAAGGAATTTTTTTATTTTACTTAGAACCACTTTATTTTGCCTAGGTCAGACCACACCTGGAATACTATGTCCAGTTCTGGGCACCACAATTTAAGAAGGATGTTGACAAGCTGGAACGTGTGCAGAGGAGGGCAACCAAGATGATCAAGGGTTTGGAAACCAAGCCTTATGAGGAGCTGTTGCAGGAGCTGGTCATCTTTAGCCTGAAGAAGAGGAGACTGAGAGGAGATATGATAGGCATCTTCAACAATCTCAAGGACTGTCACATGGAAGAGGGAACAAGCTTGCTTTCTCCTGCTCTGGAGGGTAGAACTCGAACCGATGGCTTTAAGTTACAAGAAAGAAGATTCCGACTAAATACCAGGAAAAGCTTTCTGACACTAAGAGCTATTCAACAACGAAACAGACTCCCTTCGGAGGGCAGGTGAACTTTCCTTGGAGATTTTTAAGCAGCAGTTGGATGGCCACCTGTCATGGATGCTTTAGCTGAGATTCCTGCATTGCAGGGGGTTGGACTAGATGACCCCTTGGGGTACCTTCCAACTCTACAATTTAAGTGAATGGTTCAAGGTGACCCAGTTGGCTTCATGGTTTAGTGGGAATTTTGCATGAGGTCTCTCCAGCCCTGGTATGGGAGACAACGCTGTCTCAGAGTGAGAGCCTCCTGGTGGAGGGGAGCATGTAGCCCCTAGGGGAGAAGTGTTGGGGTATGACTCCTGGCATTGGGAAGTCAGGTTAGCAATGCAACCTCACTTTCGCATCCCCACTGACTTCTACTGCAGGAGACCCTGCTTAATAAGGGTGGGCTGAGGCATGAATAACTGAGAGGAGAGAGGACTCTCCTGCGCCGGAGTCCTCCCTAGTTAGCAGAATGCACCCAGCTCCCAGAAGAGCAGTTTTTGTGGGGCTGAAGTGGGGAGGCTGTCTGGGGAGAAGGGGTCAGGAATGTCAGCTTTGGCCGTCCCTTTCTGTGGGCTTTCATCTGGAGCCACCACCACCCCAATCTCTGTAACACGTAGTTGATTCCTCTCAATTCTTTAATGTTAGAAAATATGTGAGAGCCAGCGTGGTGTAGTGGTTAGAACGTTGGACCTAGGACCTGGGAGACCAGGGTTCGAATCCCCACTCGGCTTTGAAGCTTTTAGTGGGTGACTTTGTCATTGCCTCTCCGCCTAACCTACCTCCCAGGGTTGTTGTGGAGATTAAATGAGGACGGAATAAACCGTGTACGTACGCCAGGGGGCAGTCTGACCTATTTTCCTTTGCATGAGAACAAGCATGAAGGAGGCCTCCCAGCCTGTTCACGGGTCCTTATATGATCAGTGAAAACAGTGAAAACAGTTTCTCCATCTTAACCTGATAACTGCCATTTGTCCAGATTTAAATTTGTCTGAATTCATTTTTAAGATGTATTTTAATTAATTGATGCCTGTTTTTATGTATACTGTGCTATTTGTATGATGTTAGCTGCTCTGAGCCTGGCTTCGGCTGGGGAGGGTGGGGTACATAATAATAATAATAATAATAATAATAATAATAATAATAATAATAATAATAATAATAGAGCTCCTTGGAGGAACTGGTGGGCCATACATGCAATAAATAAACAAACAAATTATTGAGCCCCCCCCCACTAAAGGGGGGCACACGCTTGAGAATTTGATAGTGCTTTAGCCCCTCTGATCACCACAGAATAGAGGCCACTTTCCTTGCCATGGGGATTTTGCCAGGCTACATGCATGGCTACTGTTTTCAGGATTTCAACTTGCGGCAGCCTTCACAAATATAATGACTGTCCTACTTGTTTCTAATCTGTTAGAAGCAAATTCGAGTTAGAAATTATCAGGTGTATTTTAAAAAATATCTATTTATGCGTTTGTTCATTCCACTCTTTTTGTTTCATAAAATTGCTTCATTTCAAATATTGGTGACTTTGCTTTCCGTGCCCGTGACAAATGCAATCTAATTAATTTCTCATTAAAATATTTAATTCTTTTCCATTTGACTGCAATTTTTCAGTAATTTCATAGACCAATCCCAGTTAATTCAGTGTGAAACCTTTTCCTTCATTTTTTCCCCTTGCCACAAAGTGTCTGGGTGTATTTATTTAGCACTTAGCTTCTTTTCCTTGGTAGTTCAATGGCAATCAAAACATTCTTGCTTTTCCCATTGTACAGAGCATTGTATGTTCAATTAAAATCTATGCAATCCCATCCGTGCCCAGAGCAACCCCATCTTTCCCCCACTTCCACAAACACACAGAAATCTCTCTAAAAGCCTTTGCGCGCCGTACTAATTCATCTGCTTTCCACTTTCCTATCTTTGTTCAGCGCTTGCCGCAGCAGAGTTGATCAACTCCCATTTCAAATACGCATTGATTTGTCTTTACAGTGCGTCAGTCTAGGAAATTTGACAAAAACACTGTTTATCTGGCTCACGCTGAGGACTCTCAGCCTCCAACGGCGTTGAATACAGCATGTATCACCACCAAAAAAATCCTTTTTTGGTGGTGATACATGCTGTATTCAACGCCGTTGGAGGCTGGGAGCCATGCTGAGCAGAAGATGGCAAGAGGGAGGAGGAGAGCAGAGGAAAGGACTTCATATGTAGCCTGGTAGAAGAAAGGAAACAGACAATATTGCTGCCAAGAACATCTTTTGTAGTGCATCGTTCCTGACAGGACTATAGGAATGGATTTGTTTTCCAGGATAGTCAGTGTCACCTGTTGCAGGATTCATCGCTAGTTAGTCAATGCTATTATTTATCACTTTCTTACAATACCCTACAGAAGTTTCCGACGTTTCCCAGCAACTAGAATTCTGTGTTTACTAGGGGTGTTTACTTCAGACCCTCTCCAGCTACTGAACCAAAGGGCCCACTTTGGAGGTATTTGGACTACCTCCCCAAATGGAAGCCAGTCTTCTGCAAGGCAGTCTGAACGGAAGTGTGAGACAGATGCATTGGAGTGGTAAGGTGTGAGCTAGGGCTCTGACTTTAGCCCCCCGTCCTATAAAATTGTGAAGCTTTGGGATCAGCCCACATCAGTTAGAGCCCCAATGTGCGCCTTAACACCCTCTGCGTATGCCAAGGGGAGAGAGTGCTGCCTTCAATAATACTTGCTTGTGTCTGTGCTGCACCCCAGAAATGGATGGTGGAGGAGAACCCGAACTCCTGCAAAGAGGTTATCACTGACTTTCTCCTGCTACATCAAACAGTGAACTCCATGACACTCAGGAGCAATTTAAAGTTGAATTGGGAGCAGGGCCGTCTTAAGCATATCTGGTGCCCTGGCGCCGTGGTGCGAAGATCACTCCGGCGCCCCCCGCCCCGTTTCCCAGCGCGACATTGCGCCACCCAGCCTTGCCTTAGGGAGTTCATTATTATTATTATTATTTGAATTTATATACCGCCCTATACCTGGAGGTCTCAGGGCGGTTCACAGAAAAGATAGCAATATATAAAATAAAAATAAAAAATAAAAACAATAACACCCCCCCCAAAAAAGAGCCATATTTTTTAAAAAACATTTTATTAAATTTTCCAAATAAACACATTTAACACACTAAACACAACAAACAAACATTCAAAAACAAATAACACACACAGCTTCGTTTTAACAATTCTTCTCAAGTTTCTCCTTATCAATGCTCTGCCGAGCTCGACTTCCCTCCCTCCCTTCATTTGGTTTTCTATTCAGCTCTTATCTTGCAGTTCCTTTATTCCACCCATTTAAAGTCAATTCGTAGGATTTATATCAGTCCTGCAAGTGTCTTTAAACTTCTACAGTTCTTTTCCATATAGTCCACAAATTTACTCCAATCTTTTTGGAACCTTGTTTCTCCCTGGTTCCGGATCCTGCTAGTTAGTCTCGCCAGTTCCGCAAAGTCTATCATTTTTGTCTGCCACTCTTCAATCGTCGGTAAATCCTGAGTTTTCCATTTTTGGGCTAATAAAGTCCTAGCTGCGGTTGTTGCATACATAAATATTATATAGTCCTCCTTTACAATCTCTTGTCCAATAATTCCCAATAAAAATGCCTCTGTTTTTTGGGGGGAAAGTATACGTAATAATCTTTTTCAGTTCATTATATATCATTTCCCAAAATCTTTTTACTTTTTCGCATTTCCACCACATACGATAAAAATCTCCTTCTTTCTCACTACATTTCCAGCACATTTTATTACCCATCCTATACATTTTAGCTAGTTTTGCTGGTGTTAAATACCATCTATACATCATCTTCCAGACATTCTCTTTCAGGGCGGTGCATGCTGTAAACTTCAATGTTTGATTCCATAATTTCAACCACGCATCATACTCAATATTGTACCCAAAATCTTTTGCCCATTTTATCATCACCTCCTTTGTCAGTTCATCCTTTGTATACCATTCTAACAACAAATTATACATTTTAGACAACAATTTTGTTCTGCCTTCCAACAACTCTATTTGAAATTTAGACCTTTTGTCTTCAAAGCCTATTTTTTTGTCCTTTGAGAATACATCATTTACCTGATGGTATTGCAACCAACTAGTCAAAGTGTCTTTAATTTCATCATAGGATTTCAGTTTCCAACCATGTTCAGTCTTTCTTAATATTTCCTCATAAGTAATCCTCCTACCTTCCATATTTATCTTTTTCACTGTCACCACCTCCACTGGTGAAATCCACCATGGGGTCTTAGTCAAAAGAGCCATATTTTAAGAGAGTATGGGATGTCAATCAGGTGAACCAAAGGCCTGGTTAAAAAGGCACCTTTTTGCCTGGCGCCTAAAGCTGTATAATGAAGCTGCCAGGAAAACTGCCCTGGGAAGAGCATTCAACAGATGGGGAGCCACTGCAGAGAAGCCCCGTTCTCTTGTTGCCACCCTCTGGACCTCATGCGGAGGAGGCCTCAAAGAAGGGTCTCAGAAGATGATCTTAGGGTCTGGGTAGGTTCATATGGAAAGAGGCTGTCCTTGAGATATTGTGGTCCTGAGCCTCAAGCAGGACACCAAAGGATGCCAAAAGAGCTATACGTGGGGGGAAACAGCAGAATTTCTGAGGGTTCCCCCCACCCCACAGACATCACAACAGACACTCGCCTATCAACAGACTAGGTATGCCGGGTTCTGCCCCACACTGCAGGGGCCTGGCTTGTGTGTGTGTGAGTGTGTGATGTCCCATAGTCTTACCTTCCAAGTCCTGGAATGCAGAATCCGGGACCAGCAGCCGTGTGACACCGGAAGTTGCGTCGACGTAACTTCCGGTGTCGCTTTGCCCTTCTATGGGCACCAAAATGGCCGCCGCCGACACTGGAAGTCGCGTCTACGCACTTTTGAAGCCGCCGGTGGCCATTTTTTGTGCCCATAGAAGGGCAAATCAGAAAAAAATGGCCGCCGGCAGGAGAAAATAACGGAGAAAAACGGGAGACGAAGTGATACGGGGGACCACCGGGAAAAGGTAAGTAAAAACGGGGGTTTCCCGGGGAAAACGGGGTACTTGGCAGCTATGCCCATAGTTCCTATGCGGCCCTGCACAGATGCCGTGCCTGCAACTGGCAGTGGTTCACTGAATAACCATAACCCGATGCTGAAAAGGTAGTGTTTTGGTTCAGTGATGGGGAATCTGTGGCCCAGAAGTTGGACTACAACAAAACCCACCACCCCTGGGAGTTCGAATCCAACAACATCTGGAGGACCACATAGGTTGCCCACCCCTATGTTACATGACACCTCTCCTACAAAAGGAAACCTGGGCATTTTACAAGATTAACTTGGCGATAAGTACCTATCTGAATCATTTAAACCTACATCGATAGCTTGTGGAACAGTTATCTTCTTCCAGGTTAATTTCCTATGGCTGTCCCAGACGCCTTCTTGAGTATCTGCTTCTGTGGGGAAGATTCCACCCGGGTGGCAAGTACAACCAGGTAGGTGTTCTCATAGGAACTCCACCCAAATGCCTCAAGAGGCAGATAAATCACTCACCTTTCTGACTCAGCATGGAGTTCAAAGGGACAGCCAAGGTTGCAGCCCTATAGGAAAGTCTCTTTAGCTCCTCTTTTAATGAGATAAGGGTTTTTTGCTATGCTCTGGAGCCTGCGATTCAAATGCTCTCTTTCCTGGCTCAATTAATGGGATCACACTCACTCCATCTGTAATGTAGAAGCTCTCTCAGGGGTAATTTGCCTAAAGGAGGCAGATTGAGAAGCTTACACCTTTAAATATAATGCAGTAAGGGAGAATTATAATTATTGCATGCATTAACTCTGTGCACAAGTCCCAAATTATACAGAACATGAATCAAATGGCGGAGGGGTGGAATGAGGAGAAGCTCATCATTGAATGAAATATGCCTTTAAACCTCTTGGTGCTATATATTTATATTCAACACTTCACCAAAGGAGTTTGAGGCAGCACATTTGGTTCTCTTTCCCACTTTTTATCACACAACAACCCTGAGAGGTAGGTTTGGCTGATATATGGTGAATGATGTAAGACCATCCAATGATCTTAGGCATTTGAATATAAGTCCACCAAGCCTGACGCTTTACTCTCCATTCCATACTGGCTCTCTAGATTTCTGGTGCTGATCTGCTCTTTACAAGCCAAGTCTTTCCTCCTCCAGTTGACAGGTTTGTGAAAATCTCCACATCTTTGTGAAGTTTCCTGGAGGCGCATGCATCCCGGCTACATGCCTGCTGGAGATTGAATGTAGGAAGTCAAGTCCAGCGATATGGAAGCAATTGTAGGATAATAAGTCTTATGAAAACTTTGGAACAACTGATCTTTTCTCGACTTACCAGTGGGTGACCTCCCTTGTGTTTAAAAAGGCACGATGAAAGATTTGCACACTTTCTACTTCTAATGATTTCCTCAGTAATCGGGGAGAGGAAGTCATTAAGCATTGCAAGATCAGGGAATAAATTTGCTTCAGACTTGGGTTCTCATGGGCTGAATGTAAACATTAACATCAAGATCCCCCTTCCTACCAGAGTTTTGGCAGCAATCAGGCCAATTTCAGTGGCTAAAGTTTTAGCAGTTGTTCTATAAATCATAGACACATGAAGCAAATTATAATTGAGACTTCGTGGGTCATAATCCCACCAGTTTTTAGCTTTTTGTTTCTGTACTGTTCAAGATCTACAGCAGCCATAGGCAAACTCGGGCCTCCAGATGTTTTTTGGGACTACAATTCCCATCATCCCTGACCACTAGTCCTGTTAGCTAGGGATCATGGGAGTTGTAGTCCCCAAACATCTGGAGGGCCGAGTTTGCCTATTCCTGATCTACAGGGTTGGACCACCATTAGATACAAGAGCTACATAACAAGTAGAAATGAGACAGGTGCAGTTTTCCTCACCACACAAATGTTCCAGGCCCCATCTGCGCTACGCAGTATCATACCACTTCAAATAGTCATGTCTTCCTGCAAAGAATCCTGGGAAGTGTAGTTTGTTAAGGGCACTGAGAGTTATTAGGAGACCCCTATTCCTCTTACAGAGCTACACTTCTCAGAGTGGTTAAACAATCAAGTCCAATTCCCAGGGAACAGGGAGAGGAACAGGGGTCACCTAAAAATGGTATTAAAGCTGTTAAAATGGTATAATGCACTTTAAATGTGCGGTGCGGATGTGGCCTCAGCTCATAGCTGCCAAGTTTTCCCTTTTCTCGCGAGAAAGCCTATTCAGCATAAGGGAAAATCCCTTTAAAAAGGGATAACTTGGCAGCTATGCCTCAGCTGTGAAGCCTAGGAGCCAGAAGACGACAGTGGGTATTGACACACAAACGAAACCCCTGCGAGCCCCTCTCCATAGGCTTTGCTACTTGTGGGTGACACTGGAAATGAAACAGCAATCCACTTCTAATGAGAACAGTGTTCATTTAAGCTTCCACCTGATGAAGATCAATTAATCAGCTTTGGAGATGTCACTGAAACCTTCAAGCTCTCGTGACAATGACAACAAATTGACTAGAAATTGACATACCGCAGTGCAGCTACATGCCAAAGTAGATAACAATAGCATGGGAAATATGGCAATCTGAGTCAAGGAACGCATGTGGCTTTGAATTTCAAATAGGCTCCCAGCTGCACCAAGCCAGAGTTTACAAAAGCAAATGTATACTGAGCACAGTATACTTTTTGAAAGTTCTAAAAAAATTAAAGTTCTTTATACAAACAAAATTAACGTAAGCAAAAGTGCTAAATGTTATTTTTTAAAAAATCTTAGGGTGCATATATACCCACACCTGTATATGCATGCAACCTGTTTTAGTCAGGAATATCCTCCCTGCAGGAACAAGTTCAGGAGAAACTACAGTTGTACCTTGGAAGTCAAAGGGAATCTGTTCCAGAAGTCCGTTCAACTTCCAAAATGTTCAGAAACCAAAGCGTGGCTTCCGATTGGCTGCAGGAAGCTCCTGCAGCCAATCGGAAGCCGCGGAAGCTCCGTCAGACATTCGGGTTCCAAAGAATGTTCGCAAACCAGAACAATCCCTTCCGGGTTTGCAGTGTTTGGAAGCCAAAACGTCCAAGTACCAAGGCGTTTGGGATCCAAGGTACGGCTGTACTTTTATTTTTCCAGAGATAAAGGATTGTGCTTTGCAGAGAAAAAAACCACCCATGAAGAAAATGGAAGGTGACACTTGAGTGGCATTATTAAGAACTAAAGATAGGCCTGTATTGACACGTGAAAAGGCTTTGTGTCTGCATGCACATGCATGTTTGTGTCATGGATATGTGATTGTGTTCCAGTCTGGCCTCACCCACTTTATGGTTTGCCGCTTCTCGCTACTGGAATTTCCCAACAGCTTTTCATCAGCATCAATACTGCCCCCTCAATCCCCAAAGGTTTCCCACCCCTGGTGTACAAAATCGACAAAGTAGCACGGAACTCAAAAACATCACAGCAGGTAACGCAAGTTATATATCACGCCACTCCAGGGAAGTGTAGTGCATAATTTTAATCCTCAAGGTATCATTTTGTTTTCATTTGTTATGGACAATAGAATATTCTAAATCTGGAAGGAGCGTATTGCCACACACTTGGCGGAACAGACTATGAGATCTAGTAAAAATATATATATCTGTACATTTGCATCGCAATAAGGCCCTGCCCAAAAGCTAATAAAAAGAAAAGGAGATGTTCCACTGGCTTTTGGATCGAGCCCATTCTGCTATTTAGGCAATCTGACTCAGTTTAGCCTTGCATTAGTAACTCAGACAGGGCAGATGAGTGATCTAGGTGCTGCTGTTGTGAGTTCTAAACAACTTATGTTAGACTCACAACATCTTTTGCAAGATGAGCAAAGATTGCCTTTTCTCTTTTCCATAATTATATTTTGATTCATTTCCATTAACAGAACAATTTACAATAACAATGTAATGCAAAATCAAAAATGAACAGAGGCTACATTTAAATAAACCCATTACTGTATTTTAGATTGTTCTGAAATATGCTTCAGCGTCTAATTTTCCAATGCTGTATCTCTATATTATTAACTCAGCATCAGCCCGGATGTGTCAAGCATCTCTACTGTAGATTAAAAAGGTGGGCATTCTTTTACCGTGCAAGAACTACATTTTGATAATTACCAGCAAATACTTTATTTGTTTGCATGGTATAAGTCAGGAAAGGATTCCATGTTAGAAGGAAATCTTCAGGATTCGTTCCTCTGATATGATGGCAGTGTTTCCACATGCTGAGGAGAACGCACACTTTCCGCAACTATGATTAAATAACACCAGACCTCTTGTTTGTTTGAAGTCTCTCTTTTTACTGCATTGGGAATGAAGGCCATCCCATTTGAGCCTGAAGGAGAATTTTGCTCTATCCACATTTTTAAAGAATCAACCTAATTTGCACCTTTTTTTTGTAGAGTTGGAAGGGACTGTGAGCATTATCTAGTCCAACTCCCTGCAACAGGTATATGCAGCTGCCCCATAGGGGATTGAATGTGCAACCTTGGTGTTATCTCTAACCATTATACAGTTACGGAGTCAAAAAGTTACACTTGGTACAAAACTTGGTACACTGACATGGTCAGTGGTCAGAGATGTGTGGGAGCTGAAATCCAACCACATCTGGAGGGCCACAGGCTCTCCTCCAGAGATGTAGCACTAAGGAGATTGTTTTGCACAAGCTTTTCTGCTTTCCTGAAGGAAAAATCTCCCCCTGGGGGCTGTTCTGGGGATTCTCCTGACCCCCCAGAGCAGATTTGGAGAGGGGGTAGTAGGTATGTGGGAGGTTTGGAGGGAGGAGATGGGGATAGTCCCATTGGGCTAGAGAGCATTGTTGCACTGGCTTCTGCTATAGCAACAATTTAGTTAAATACAGTGGTACCTCGGAAGTCAAACGGAATCCGTTCCGGAAGTCTGTTCGACTTCCAAAAAGTCCAAAAACCAAGGTGCGGCTTCCAATTGGCTGCAGGAAGCTCTTGCAGCTAACCAGAAGCTGCATAAGCTGCGTCGGACGTTTGGGTTCCAAAGAACGCTCGCAATCTGGAACACTCACGGAGCATTTGAGGCGTTCAGGAGCCAAAACGTTTGACTCACAAGGCGTTTGTGAATTTCTTCATTATTTTGTCAGGGCAACAATAGCTTCTGTACCAGGAAGACTAAAAACAGCTTCAAAATGGACCAGGCAATCCCTCTTCATTGTCTGAATCTGGGGGGAAATGAAGAGTGACATAGGTACCAAGAAGAAAACCAGCTTCAGGATGAACCAGAAAGTTTCACCTCCAATTTATGGGTCATTTATATGTTTTCATTTGGTCTTATGCAACTCTAAATTTCTCATTGATTACAGCTCTGCCCATTCATTGCCTAAAAACTCTGAAAGTTGGAAGCAGGCTCATATATCTCAGAAAGCAATTGATTTGAAGTTTGCCTCCACATTTTGTTTCATAGCTTTCATTCCAAAAGTGTTGAAGACTTACTTTTTTTAAAAGGAAGCTCAGAGTCTGAGCCCCCTGTTGGCTCTGGGCCTGATCCAGCAGTGACCCCCCCCCCCGGTGGCCCTGCCTGTTGTTGTCTCCTTAATTTCATCCTCTGACCTGGAAGAGAAGGCAGCTTTCCTACTTAGACTTTCCTGTAGCTTGTCATTCTCACCATAAGGGGCCCATAATGCACTGCTCTTCGTTAATAAGGGCTAAATCAGCAATCATTAAAATACATGTAAAGAAAAACTTTAATAAAGTATAAATAAGAAAAAAAAGGCCTGCGAATTGGACATTCTGCTTTATTACCCTCTGCATAGTTAAGCAAGATGAGGAATTATTTTTAATTTATACTTTAATTATTGAAGATGAATATTTTTGAATGTTAATAGGAAAGATATTGCAAATATCTGTCATGAGGGAACATACAACATGAAGTGTATAGATGGAAGCAAGGCTTTAATTAGTTTATGGGACAAGTTTAGCCAGGGAGATTCAGAAAGCTTCATGGTTTTCATTTTAATAGGAAAACTTTATGTATTAGAGTGGCTTGGTGAACACTGGAATAATCTGATATGCATATGAATAGAAAGGGGTGTTTATTTTGGATTGCCTTAATATGAAACTACATTATCTGGATAATTGGATTTATCTTACTTGTTCTTACATTTCTGCCTCAGTTTAAAGCACAAGTAAGCATGATGAAGGCAGAAAGCACCGCACGGGTACAAAAACTGCTAATTACTGACAAAATCGTGGGTTGATATGTATTCAATACTATGACTTCTTTGAGAACTTAGTGTCCTCTTATTCAATGAATCATTTCATTAGAGAAATAGAAAAACAATGGAACCAAAGGTTCTGACACTGTATTCAACTGCTACAGCTGAATGTCAGAGAGTTCTAGTGAAGATGGAAACAGGAGAAGAAATTGTGAACATTCGCTTATTCATCCCGATCCACTGAATGTGATCAGTATGCACAGTTTTCCTTGCTTTCAGCCAACAAACAATAATATAATAATAATTTATTATTTATACCCTGCCCATCTGGCTGGGCTTCCCCAGCCACTCTGGGCGGCT
This sequence comes from Zootoca vivipara, assembly GCF_965207765.1. Classification (NCBI taxonomy): domain Eukaryota; kingdom Metazoa; phylum Chordata; class Lepidosauria; order Squamata; family Lacertidae; genus Zootoca; species Zootoca vivipara. The sequence goes on from NC_142591.1 coordinate 25,839,294, forward strand.
TCCAACAAAATATTAAAATACAGTAATCCATCAAACATTAAAAGCTTCCCTAAACAGGGCTGCCTTCAGATGTCTTCTAAAAGTCTGGTAGTTGTTCTCTTTGACATCTGGTGGGAGGGTGTTCCACAGGGCGGGTGCCACTACCGAGAAGGCCTTCTGCCTGGTTCCCTTGGCTTCTCGCAGCGAGGGAACTGCCAGAAGGCCCTCGGCACTGGATCTCAGTGTCTGGGCAGAACGATGGGGGTGGAGACGCTCCTTGAAATACGATTAATCTGCCTCCCCCATTTGCATTGTGTTTCCGTCGCACTGAAATGAATGAGGCAGAAAAACACAATGACATTGTTGTTGGCATCCATCTGTCTTGAGAGACATTGAAGTGTGCCTCCGGGGGGGGGGGCGTCAAACCGCTGGAGAATCACAGCGCCTGTTGTAGTTGCAGAGACCGGTAACTTGTAACTGCTGCCTTCCGTGTTGTTTTTGCTTCATTAGCAGCATCAAAGTGACATTTGCAGGGTGCAAGGCTAGGCGCAGCATCCATGGAGGCCATGGGCTCCCCAGATGACAAGACCCCACTCTCAGCCTCGTTGATGTGGACCAAAGGAAATTATATAAACAGGCGTAACCGGCTGCTGTAACAAGTCATTCAAGAATTTATAAAGACAATGTAAAATAACATAAATAGCACAACCACGTGTTGCAAAGTATCAAAAAAGGACATAGTCCAACATAAATGCAATGTCCACAGTCATAAGTCGGAGTTCATATATCATAGTTCATATAGGGTATCCATATGGAGATAAATCAAAATAGATGTTAATACTTGAGTTGCACAGAATAAGGTGTTCACCAATGTCTAGGTAGGTGGCAACAATGCGTCCGAATGAAGGTTGGCCGTGGCATAGGACTATCCACAGGTGAAGACAAAGTTCCTAGGTTATATACCTTGTTTCGCCGCAGTTGGCTACTTCAGTAAGCTTGTAGCTATGTATCATAAAGGAATATCAAGTCAGTCTTTAACCACCCAAAAAACCAGTAATAATCTTTTCAATGTAAGTACATACCTTTCAAGGACGGAGTATGAACTAAAAACTCCAGGTATAACACCAGCTAATGCTCCTATTTGTGTATATTTGTGGACCAAAGGAAAGCAGAGCAATGCATTGGGCACCAGCTTGGCTGCAGGGGTTGCTGGAAGGAGGCGTACAAGACGCCATCCAATTGCCTTAGGACTCCACTCCGGATTTGTGTAGGGTTTACTCCTAAACCTCCTAAGATGTCCCACAAGGCAGAGAGTAAATGACAGTGTAATGTAGTCAATTAGTTACATAAATTACATAAGCTATGTATTTTCTCCACAGTGGAGAGCTAGACAAATCATGTCATTTTTAAAGGAAGACAAACTGCAGCAGAATGGAAACAGTGCTGCATGCGACTAACATGGGACAGGACAAGAAGTGATGCCTGGTTACATCCCTAGCTAATGATGGAAGCATTTGGTGACCATGTTAGGGTAGGGGTGACTTCTCAGTTCTATCCTTGAACTGAAATATCAACTCATGGAGGTGTGGAGACTTAGGAATAGAAAAAACTGCCTTATACCAGCCCAGGCTGTTTATCCATGTATCTTGTTTGACAGCAGCACTCCTGAGCAGCAGCAGCAGCAGAAGAAGAAGAAGAAGAAGAAGAAGAAGAAGAAGAAGAAGAAGAAGAAGAAGAAGAAGAAGAAGAAGAAGAATAGTAGTAGTAGTTTGGATTTGATATCCCGCTTTATCACTACTTTAAGGAGTCTCAAAGCGGCTAACATTCTCCTTTCCCTTGCTCCCCCACAACAAACACTCTGTGATGTGAGTGGGGCTGAGAGACTTCAGAGAAGTGTGACTAGCCAAGGTCACCCAGCAAGCTGCATGTAGAGGAGCAGAGACATGAACCCGGTTCCCAGATTACAAGTCTGCCGCTCTTAACCACTACACCACACTGGCTTTCCCCCCACTACTGAATCCTTTTAACTGGGGTTGCCAGACCACGTACAAACAAATCATGTACAGTGGTACCTCGGCTTATGAACACAATTGGTTCCGGAAGTCTGTTCATAAACTAAAGCATTCATAAACTGAAGCGAACTTTCCCATTGAAAGTAATGGAAAGTGAATTAATCCGTTCCAGATGGGTCCGCGGCATTCGTAAACCAAAAATTCATAAACCGAGGTGTTTATAAACCGAGGTTCCACTGTGCTCTACAGCTAAGTTATAGGCCCTCACTGTTAATTGATTTTGACTGACATTCCGCCTTATTCTGAGGACTTTGGGTAATTAAGAACAGCTTCACTGTCGTCACTGCCTCCTTGAAGAATGATAATCTATTGAAGCATCAAACTCCAAATAGAGAAGAAAATAGTGGTAGATTATCTACTTTGCATGTTCACTTCCCAGCATTTCCTAGCTAGGAGTTTCCCCCCTGAACCCCTGGAGAGCTGCTACCAGTCAGCGTAGACAATACTATACTGAGCAAACTGAGCCAATGGCAGCTTCCAATGCTCCTAACATCCTTCTTGAGGACCAGCATAGGCCCGTGTTTCTAACTGCAGCAGGACTAAATGAGGCAGCTACCAAAGCATCCATGTGGAAAGAAATACGAGAAGGGAGCACTGGCCTCTGTTTCCACTGCTTCTGACACCAGTGCCCTCGTAATAAGTGTAAAAAGTTTAGTCCGCCACCTGTGCAGGGAAAAGCTAATCCATTAGGGCCGAGCCGTCCTGAGAAGGTGCTGTGGTGCCTGGGGCAGCCTTCTGAGTTGGGCTTCTAGCAGCTGCAGCAAAACTTGGGAGTCTGGGATGGTCCTTGTTACAGAAATTAGATAGATCAGGAAGTAAACAAAGCTCACCTTTCATTCTCTTCTGGCTTTGAGATGGAAAGGTGGAGGAAAGGGCAAATTCTTCCTCTAATTACTTTATGGGTCAGTTCTCCTTATGTCAATGTTGGACACTTGCATTCTTTTTTTTTAAAGAGAGGGGGAGAGAGGATGAAAATCACAAGCTTAGTCTACACTATCAAGATTTCAAGATTCTTCAAACATATTCCATGCATGGGGGAATTGCTTCCAGCGGCCTCAATGAGCCTCTCCCTACCCTCTCCTTTAAAGTAGCATGTGGAATAGCTTCAGCAAAGCGCAGACAGCTTTCTCCACATGTTTTCTCCCCCTCTATGTTTAATATTTAAGGGCTCACCTTCTGTTTTAAATAGTTTGTTATCTGAAGTGTGTGTACGGTGCATGGAAGGGACTGTAAAGGTAACAGATTGACAGCCCAGCATGGCCAAATTCTGTTTCTGTATGAGACCCCCAACATCCGTGTGGGGTTTTGTTTTGCTTTTTGCTACAGGCGTCACCTGCATGCAGATCTGAAAGGACCGTAAGACGCAAAACAATCCGTTATAATTATATTCATAAGGAAAACTCTTAATTGGCTTGCCCAAGATAGAGGACAAGTTGGACCTTTTCTTCAGCTTTTAGATGTCTTCTAGTCAAATTTTGTGATTATATGTAGATGAAAACCTTCAGGGTGTGGCTTGGCTCACTTATCTGAGTAATCTGGGAGTATTTGTCAGTAGACACTTTGCTGTGGTGTACTTTCTTATTCTGGGTAGCATGGATGTGATCTCAATTTCCTGTACATGTGTCAGCCCTTCATTGAACATAAAAAAACATTCAGAGTTTATGGTCGCTAATAATTAGTAGGGAAAGTTGGGAAACTCATCTAGAGATGGAGTTCATTCTGTAGCTTTCCAATACAGTGGTGCCTCGCAAGACAAATTTTATTCATTCCATGAGTCGCTTCGTATAGCGAAAAATTAATTTTGCGAAGAGGCTCCCATAGGAATGCATTGAAGTGTGGTTTCCCATAGGGTGACTTGCAAGACGAATAAAAAAAAATCGTCTTGTGAGGCACCCTATGGGACAAAAAAAATTCGTCTTGCGAAGCTTGCCATAGGAAACTTCGTCTTGCGAGTCTCCATTGAAATTGCAAAACGCATTCGTTTTGCAAAAAATTCGTCTTGTGAGGCATTCGTCTAGCGAGTTTAAGTTAGGTTAGGCTAGAGCAGCTGCTCCTTGGGGCAAGAACCTGAAACCATAACCCTGATGAAGCAATAGCCAAGACAAATGCTACAGCTTAGATCTGGACAAGCTAATAACTGTCTATATCAAAGCTATCTTTTATTGGCTCATATAAACTTATTCTGGTTTTACATATGATTAATATAAGGACTTATGCTTTCTCTGGTTCTAAGCATAAGTCTCTGGTTCTAAGCATAAGTGGTGGCATTACAGATGCATGTAAAATAAGAGTGAGGACATGTTTTCAAGTCCAGCCCACCCATGAAGTGATCATTTCAGGTGGTAAGATCTGCAGGGTAGCTGATCCGATCTCCAAGGAATGCATCGCCCGTTGCCGTGGTGGCAGCAATGGTTGCAGAGTGATCCTTGGGGGACAGATCTACTGCCTCCTTGGCAGTCCCCCACAATGTTGCCTCTACAGGTGCTGCTGTTCTCTTCCCACCCTTAGGGAGGAAATAGTGGGGCCCTGGGGGGGTCTGCCATTGCCTGGTGTGATTCAGAGCACATACCCCCATGACAGCCAGTCATTGCGTGTTGAAGTACCAAGATATCCCTCCCCCCCAATAACTCACACATCACTCAGAATTTAAGTTTAAGGTTTGGCCACAACATTATTTAAATACAACAAATGTGAGTGGTTGCTTAGGCATTGGTTCCCGCCATCTGTCCCCCGCATGGGACAGATCTGACTCCTGCTAGCAAACTGGGGAAGCCAGTAGGTGAGCACCCTCTGAGAGAGGATGGGGCAGGGAGCCACGGCCTTCACCTCTCCCTCCGATGCTCCCGCGCGGTCCTAGCCCCTACCGAGGGTACGGACAAACATGTGGAGCCCCAGGATTCCTTTAACGGAATACCCCTAAAGGCAGCAGCAATATCGAGGGCCCAGCCAAATCCTTACCCCTCCCCATCCAATTTGAACCAATGCCTAACCGCAACCTTACAAGTTGTGACAATTTGCTACGCAGTAGGCGAAAACCACAGGGCACCAGCCAATCAGCCAAGTGGACAAAATTCCTACCAGGCCCCTGCTCCAAAACAGGCCACCCCATGACAGGCATAGCAATGTCAAGCGCAAAGAACCCCTAAAAAAAAGGGAGGGAGGGTGGGTGGGAGGGAGGGAGGGAGGGTGGGTGGGAGATCCTTTGTAAGCAGCAAAAGTGAAACGCAAACTGCTTCCTAAAAATATATACTGCTATGGCTGTCAATCAAAACACTTGCAACATAACACTTTCCCCAGCAACATCAAAACCACCAATCACTAATGTGGCCATCCAAACTGACCCGCCCAACAACCCGGGGATGTCTTGTTAACCCTTCCGCAACCCGAGCTCTCCTTAAGGGGAGAACTCGCTTTCCCACTTCAACTGACCTTTCTATGAATTGAAAACAGAGATCTTATATGTGTGCTTGTTAACTACGAAAATGCTTTAATAAAAACTATGAGGTTGATTTGATGCCCCCCTCACACAGACATCCTTGTTCCCAATGTAGAGCTTCACTTCTTCCTGGGTGGGGTGTGAGAGTGCCATTTTGTGGCTTGCCTCAGGTGCCGAAATGTCTTGGGTTGGTCTTGCCTGTGGTCGCTGAACTAGGCCTCTCATCATCCCTGACCATTAGCCCTTTGAGCTGGGGCTTATAGGAGTTGGAGTCCAACAACATCTGGTGGGCCCAAAGTCCCTCATCCCTCGTGTCAAATGACCAAAAAACAAAAACAAATTTCAGAGGTGCTACTGAGAGGCCCTGATGTATGGAAGAGTTGACAGAGCCAAATTAGACATGATGCTAAGTGCATCTTTACATTTAATAAAAAACTTTTTTGAGGGGGGAGTACATTACATTCAGTGGAAGGGTGGTTGCAGTTATTGGAATTAATCCCTTTCCTACTTTGCTTTCATCCTGGTGAAAACTACTCATTTGAAGGTGCTACATACATTGACACCAAAGCAAATGAGAGATTTTTCCAAAAGGCTGCAGCAGAGGAGGAAGCGGTTAAATTCGTCCCCTCCACATTGCTGCAATCCCCATCATTAAACATCCTCCTAGCTAAAGCTATTTAAAAAGAAAAGAAAGCCAGAGCGACCCTACATATTACCGTAGATGCAATGATGCAATGAATGTAACATCTAGTATAACCCTCATTTGCTGTCGAGACTTTACATGAAGATGCATTATGGAAAGTGTCTTCAGGACAGGACATTCACAACGTTTGTAAATCCCAGGCGATTATGTGGCTGTTTCCTTAGGTTTACTGAACCCCTGGGTTGTTACCCGTGCTTTCAGAAGTTACTTGGCAAAGAGAGCAGAAGATCTTTGCCTCCTTAAACATTTCTGCTGATATTCCTTATTATTATTCTGTAGAAACGGAAACATAAGCTTGAAGAGGGATTTTTTTAAAAAGGCCTTTTCTGTTTCTTAGAGAGATTCAGAAAGGACTTAAGAAGGAGACTTGAGTGATTTCTAAATCCTCCGAGGATTTAGGAGGCTATGGATAGAAAAGAAAGTTAAATATTGAATGCATTTAGTCTTCTAGACATGAAACTTGATCTGATAATTTAGTCCTTCTGGCCTTACCTGTGCAGCCTTGGGCAAACGTGTGACCTTGACACAGGGGGACCAGCTAATATGAGCATCTTATTTTGAAAAGAATAGGAATAGGAATAATTTTATTGGCCAAGTACCAACATACTTGGAATTTTGCTTCGGCTACATTGCAATGTAAACGTACCTTATACAAACACTGTTCCACTCACAATGCAATAGCATATAATCTGTTAAATTATATAATTTAACTTATAATTTAATAGAATTTTTAAAATATAACTTGTTAAAGAATACCTCCTTTCCATTGATTCCTGGGCGTATATCTTCCACTAGGAGAGATGCAGCTTTTTCCAAGTCATTACATCCTAGTGGTTATTGTCATTTTGTACATCTGCATTCCTGTGTACTCTTAAGCTCTTTTCACACATTTCTCTAAACATGCCAACAGAGATGGAATTGCACCCCCCTCTCTCTCACACACACGTGTGATTGAAGTTGTGAAAGTGTAATGTGTACAAACTGAACATGCAAAGGCTCTGTGTGTACCCTTAGCCTGTGGAATGGGTCCTGTTCATAGCGCTGGAGAATACAGCAGTTTGCATGCACCCAGGCTATTTCACACCTTCCACCAAATGTGGGCAAGGGGGTGCAGGACAGCAGCACTGAGCAGGCAAATACCACCCTTTCCCTCTCCCTTCACCCCACATTCCGAGGAAGATATAAACAAGTGATATCCTTAATATGAGAGTAAGTCATAGATTAGTGGACTTTTTTTGGTGAAATAGGCATTTTCAAGACAGAGGATTTTTTTAGTCAAGTGCATGCCAATTAGGGATGGGGAGGAATTTGGTTTTGTTTGCTCTGTTTTCATGAGAACTACCAAAATCACACTTCTCAGACACAATTATCCTTGAATTTTGCAGTTTTTGTGACATTTTCAGTTTTTGCGATGCAGTTGTCCAACCAGTGTACAAAAATGCATATGTTGGGAAGGGGGGGCGGAAATGTGCATAAAATGGCACGTATTGGTGAAAATGACATACAAAATGGATTATAATAGGGGAAATTGCATACAAAATGTGCATATTAGTTAAGACTGCCTACAAAAATGTGTATATTGTAAGAAATTCACACTGAACTGCTGACAAATTTTCATGAGGGTTTAATTTTTTTAAAAAAAGAATTAAAGAAACAACCCACAAGCTGCTCTGGCAATGTGGAGAACTGAATTTAGGATTGGAAAAGTGAGAAACTGATCCAAATACAAATTACACAAAGTCTGAAACTCCCGGGCATTTTTTCCATCTGAAACCTATTCTGTAATATATCCCAAAATTCAAGAGATGTGAAATGATCTCATAACCTACAACATTCCTTTCCTACATAAAAAAACACATCCTTCTTTCAACCAGAACAATTAAAACTCTACCCTTTATTGCCCTCAGCCTTCTGAGCATGCATGGCAGAGAGCTTAAGTTTTTCATTACATCTTTCAGAATGTGCACAAAGCATTCGATTTGTGGGACTTCACATAGACATTACATTATGGAACCATCTAGCTGAGCCAAATGGTTTGACAAGCAAATAACCACCGCTGCCCTCACATCTATGTGAGATTATTATTACCCTCACTGTGTATATTAATGAGTTTCCCATGAATGGCATTTAATAAAATATCCCGTATCTGTTCACCGTTCCTCCACTTTTCCTTCTCATTCTTGAAAATTAATTATGCAAGCCCATATTTAACCATGCTGAAAATGAGAATTGTGTGGAACCTTTCCAAATATTCATTACATATTTAATTGTTAAAATAATCAAGCCATTTATCAAGTATTCCAAAGCCAAATCATCCATCACCTTGGAACCACTCAAATCGGGGAGAGGGAGGGAGAGATGAAGAAAAGGACATTATGTGCATCCCACAGACATTCTCCATTTAATGGCTAAAAATGCTTATCCGTCACCCAAGCTACAACAGAAAGAGGAGATCTAAATACCAGCAGCCCAGTCCAGAGATCCACAAGTATAGTGGCATTTGTGGATCTCACCCACCACAGAAGGTCGCTGGGAGGGGGAAAGGAAGGACCGCACTTAGTTCTCTCTCAGGATTTTCTCTAACAGGATCTTCTAGGTCCAGCACATCATAGACTCATGGAAAGCACTGGGGATGCCAGAGAATTCCAGTGAAAATGGGAATTGCCAACGTTCACTTATTCATCCCATGTCTGGAACACAAATCAACTCAGAAAATACGATTGGCATTCGCTGTTGTTGCTTTCAGTCTACAAGCATTATGCAATTGATCACACATACACACACACACACACACACACACACACACACACACACACACACATTTGCATCGTGTTTCCTTTGCACTGAAATGAATGGGGTGGAATAATACAGTGGCAACAGAATTCATTATGTAAATTACATAACTGCTTCCGGGTCATGTGGCCAGCATGACTAAGCCACTTCTGGCGAACCAGAGCAGCGCACAGAAATGGTTGGTCATATGCAGCTGGAACCAAATAAGTATAAAAAATAAACATGCCTTTAGCTCTCAGATTGAAATTTGGATGCCGCCAATTTAGAAAATCCTGGGCATATATTCTAGAATGTAAGCCCCACTGAAAACAGGGAGACTTACTTCTGCATAAAGATGCACGAGGTTGTGCTGCAAACCAACCTAGTAAACTTCTGAAAGCTTGCAGCCTTGCTATATATTAAGCTGAAAACAATTTATCTTAAAAAGGCACTTGTGTATGTTAACAGGAATGTGCATGGAGTATGATACAAGACTCTCAGACACCAGCTGCTGCTGAAAAGTTATGTCAAGGACAGAATCACTGATGTGAATGATCTATCTTATAAATTAGACTCAACCTTTGTAAAGGAAGTTGAAGTGAAGGCCTGGTTGTTGTCATAACTTGTTGGGAATGATTTCAAACCCAACAGGAAATCAAGACTTGCCGTCCGATCTCCCAGATTTCAGTGGTCGTTCTGACTGATGAGCACAGTCGCAAGGTAGAAATCCTGTTGGCAACAGGACATACCCGCCAACATTTCTCCGATGAAAATAGGGACGTCCTAAGGAAAAGTGGGACATTCTGGGATCGAACTGGAAACCAGGATGGCTTCTGTAAATCCGGGGCTGTCCCTGGAAAATGGGGATACTTGGAGGGTCAGGTCAGTATTCTGCTCCAAAATAGTCGCTCATTCCAAATAACAAAGAAGCATGGGTTGGAACTGACTCCCTCCCTCCTCTTTTCACCCTTTCATCTTGCTTCCCTTCCTCCGGAGGATGGTATCGAAAACCAAAACCCACTGGCAGATCTAGTAACAACAACATCAAAAGAAATTACATTATCATCAAACCAGCTTATAATATCATTAGTGACCTAAATTAAAGCGAGATAATTGCCCTAGCAGCCAGCAAACAACCATGGAAGCATACTAATCTAACTCACGGAGCACGTTCCAGAGCCGTGCCAAGCTAGAAGGTGCTTTGCAATTGCACCACAATTATCTCAAGAATCAACTGACAAAGCTGTTTCTTCAGTTTAAGGGTGGGGGAGAGAAGGAAAAAATAAATTGAGGTTTTGTATCTTCTCATAAATGCAAAAACTCTGCGTTTTCAAGTGTGCTTATTCCCATGGACTCATGGAAGACGGTAAAACCAGAATGACTAGACATGCTGTTCTCCCTAAGAGAAGATCTGTTAATAGCAAAATGAAGGGCTGGTTCATACATGCATGTAGAAACATCTGATTGCTCCAGACTCTTGATTGTTATTAGCAATGCCTGCAAAGTTTGTTGTATCTGACATTAGATCCAACCTTTGGAGGCTCATAATGCTCATTTCAAAAGAAGAGGTGGGCACTACAGTCCCTCATCTCTGTATCAGATTAAAATCTGAGTCAGTTTTGCATGGCATAGTTAGCCCCTGATATTACTAGGAATGCTTGAGAAATTAGAACTTTGCAGATTCTGATCTTTGCAGACCTAGTCTGTACCTCTCAGACAAATATGTAGAACTAGAACTTAGTTACCCATCAGATGTTGCAGTAGCTGAATATTCTGACATAGATTTTTTAAAAAAGTATCAAAAGAAATGTAGAAATGGATATTTTGGGAGAAAATACATTCATAAATTATTATTCACAAATGTGTATTTAAACAAGTATTTTCATGCAGTTTTAAGAGATTAACGTGGGAACAGAACACAGCAGAAACTCATGAGTGAAACAGACCAGAAAGAGACTGATTTGTCTATATTAGGGTTGCCATATTTCAAAAAAGTAAAATTCCTGACACCCACAAAGTTGTTCAGCTCCACCAAAATTGTTGAGCAAATATCTATATCTCGCTATTCCAAAGTTCATGACATGAAGCTAGGTCCACGGTAAATGTTGCCTTTCTCCCTTCTCTTGATGATGAACTTTCTTTCTTTTTTATGCCTGTGAAACAGATGAAAACAAGGCAAAGCTAGAAAGGGTAACAACAGTTTTTATGCCGACTGGAAAAAGCTGGTCCAAAACAGCAAGCCTGTCTTTGATTACATCTAGTAATCAAGCTGTGTGTTGCAGAATGACTTGATTTAATTTCAGGAAATGTTAATTGTCTCATTGGAAACCTTCGTCCTACAGAACCTCCCCCAAAATGGTGCCCTTCATATGATTTGGAACTACAACCTCCATCAGTCAGGGAATGCCAGCCTAAAGATTATATGACCCAACAATTTGAATGTACAGTTCTAAGTTTATCACTTTTCTATTTCTATAACCCTGTATCTGACCTACAGATGATAAAATAAGTAGTTGATCCTGGGTGATAGTATTTTCATAGCCTGGAGGATAGATAGTATTTAGATGATGATAAAGTACATGCAAATTAGTACACAAACAGTTTGTACTTTATGTATGAGTGTACATCTGTACATCAGGGATAGCCAGCTTTGTTCTTCTCAACTGGTAACTTAATATTCCAGACACTAATCAGTCTGGAACCATCTGACCTATTTCACAGACTCTACCAGCAAGGGTAGACTTCTCTACTGCAAGAGCTTTCCTTTTTTGTCAGAATTCTCTGACATCCAATAGTGATGGGCAACTTGTGGCCCTCCAGATGTTGCTGCACTCCAACTGCCTTCAGCCCCATGGCCAATGGTCGGGGATGGTGGGAGTTACAATCCAGTCTCCCCATCCTTGTTGTAAGAAACGGGAGAACCAAGGTAGGAGGAAGAACTGAGACTGGAGCATGATGGGAGTTTCAGGTGTTGTAGTAGCTTCTGTAGTGGTACAAAGATGAGACCCCCAAATGCAACAAACCCATCCTAACCCATAAGCTTATTAACACTTGCTCTGCCATTCTTGAAGTGAACCATGTGGCCATTCCTAAACCAATGAAGAAGCAGTTCTACATTTTTGCCTAAACAAGCCTTGCTAAGCCACAGTTTTTTTGTTGTGAAATTGTTTCGAGGTATGTTAAGGGAAGCGATTTGTACATGGGACCAAATAGATAAAGGCAAATCCTGTAACAAGAAGGAAAGGAGAGGGCTGTGTGTTTCCTCTCATGCAGGAGACTTGGAGAAAATAGGAAGAGGGCTGGGAAAGAAGTGGGACTCCCACAGCAAGCTTCAGAGAGCAAGAGTCGCCCTGTTGATTCCCAGCACCATCAATCAGCACAAAAGCACCTGGAAATGTCTCCTCTTCAGGCAGTCCCCATTTCCAAGTCCAAGAAGGCACATTCTCCCACCTGCCTCACCACTGAAGAATCACAGAGCAAAGTCAAGCTAACTGCCTTATCACCCTCAGATCTCCAAATGTGATTCTGCTTTGGGACTGCTGAGGATGTGAGGAGCGTTTCAGCTCATTTCCCGTATCACTGAAGCAAAAAATGCAGCCCCTTGAAATTCCACCTTGAAGTTTTACTCCGCAGCACTCAGTGTTCTGCGACAAAGATTGGGCATAGCTACGTCCTAGGGCCCAAAATGTGACTTTGCTGTAATTAAGGGCAGCTGGCTTGTGGGTCTCCCCCTCCCCAGCCTGAACAACTGTATTTCCGTCCTGACTCGCGGCTTCTAATTACTCCTAACAAGGAGAAGCCCTTATCTTCCCTTTCCTTCACAGGAAAGCAGACCATAGCACCGAAATAACTATCGCCTCCCTCTCCAACTCTGCCAGCCTCAGCACCACAATGTATTAAATATACAGTGCATGTTCTGATAAGCAGAGCCAACAGGAGCTGAAGCGCTTGCAGCTGGTGGTACCACCTGTGTCCATCTGTTTCCAGCCAGAGCCATCTCTGACAGCCCCTGGGAGATCCACAAGGCAGGAAGGGAGAGTCCTCTAGTGAAAGAGCCAAAGGCAGAGATAAGATCTATTCTGCAAACGGGTTGAGGGTTACACCCCATGTACAACAATGCTACGAGATGCCAAATAAAGGAAGCTGTCATGTGCCAGAGCACGGCTGGCATTGAACCTCCCTTCTGCGCTTTTCTTCACTGTTCTCTCTCCCTCTCTAGTACTGAATAATTTGTTTCATAGAGGAGCTAGCCTGTTTCTACCCTGACAGACAGGCACTTTGGGCAGCCTCCCCCAGCCCAGATTGTTTTGGACTGCAAGTCTCATTAGCCCCAGCCGGCATGGCCAGTGGAGAAGGATGATGGGAGTTGTAGTCTTGCAACATCTGGCGGGAGGGGAAAGGAGTTGGTGAAAGCCATCTCAGGGGTCTACGGTGCAAAAAACCTGTCCAACTGAGACATCCTCTCCCTGCTAAGAGTGCAGAGGAGTGCAGCCTTGGTTCAGACCGTTTAATCTTAGAATCTGACGTCCACAAACATCACTTGTGAAAGTTAACTCTTACACAAAGGGCTTTCAAATGCAAGTACAAATCAGCCTCAAGGTCAGCCTGGAAAGTGGGTCGTGGTGCTCATGAGTCATAAGGCAGCATTTCTGACAAGTGTATATATGCTGCATCTGTTTAGAGAGCATATTGCGAGCCAAGACCCCCCAGAAATTCCCCAAAAATAACTCAGACAGACACATTATTTTAGGTTTTGTTTTTGGCATAATTTTGGCCACAACTTTATTCAAAAATTACAAATTACTTTTGAGTGTTGGCCTTAGGCTTTGGTTAATCTTCTGCCCCACGGTGGGACAGGACCAGCTCTGACTTCCTGCAGTAGGAAAGTCAAGTAAACACCCCATGGTGGAGGAGATAGCTGAGCCCAGGCAATCTCCCCCACTAGAAATGTTCCCCAAGGCTCGTGCTCTGTATTGGCCCCAGCCCCACACCATTGCGGGGGTGTAAAGACTAGAGCCCCAGAGCCCCAGGATTCCTTTAACGGAATACTTCTATAAGAGCAACACTGAGGGGCATGCACCTCCATGCGATGCCCCTCCCAAACTCATCAACCAAAGCCTAACCTGCCAACCTAACAAGTTGTGACTATTGCTAAGCAGTAGGTGAAAAACCAAATGGCACGGCCAATCAGCCAAATGGGAAAAAAATTCCTACTGGCCCCTGAATACAGGCGGCACCATAGCAAGGTCATCCTAAACCAGCAAAGAAAAAGGAGGTGGGCGGGAGGGAGATTGAAATCACTAGCAGGAAGGGACTCAACCCCAAAAACGCTGAGTATTTAAGCATTCCCCTTGTCAATCAAAATTAGATACATGCAATTCTCCCCAGCGACACACAGTCCTCCAATCATCTTCTTCCGATTAGCTTAAACCCACCCCAACACACACACACAGTCATTTCCGCCAGGTCTGGCCGCAACCCTCACTATTCCCTATGGGGGTTAATGAGCTTTAGTACAATTCAGAGAGGTCAACATTTTTAAGTTTGCTTTATGGACCCAGGATTCTTGGGGGGGGGAAGCCATGTCCATTAAAGAGGGATAAATGTATGGTGTGGATGTGACCTTAGACTCCTTAACCTATTTTGGTCAGCTTCATAATTTTTAGGATGTTATTTTCCATTTTTTGACCTGAAGCTCACTAGCCCTTTTTTGACAGGTGAGAGGGGGCTCCCACTTGCCAACCACCTGATGTCCACAACGGTGAGCCAAAACAAAACAGAAATCCTTGGTGGGTGTAGCTTAAGCTGCACGTCCAAAGGACAATCCATTGCATCACCAGCGATGCAAAGAGATGCCGGCACTTCCAGCGAGACCTGCCCTGTTGGAGCTATATAGCATAGCTGATCGCTGGAGGCTTGCTGTCACAGCTGATAAGCTGATTGGCACTGTTAGCAAGCCTCCCTTGCAAAGAACAATCAGGAGCTTTTTAAGCCATAAGGCTTATGGCTACAATTGTGCGAGCCACTTTTGGCCCTGCCACAGAAACATACATCTGGTGAACTGTGAGCCTAATGTCACAGCACATATTGCAGAATATTTCCAAACCTTCAGAATGAACTCAGCCATGCCGATCATTGGAGGACAGTAATATAGTGTGTGTGTGTGTGTTGACAGGCATGCTTATTAATACTTTAGAATTCAAATGGTGGACTGGGGTGATGATGTTTGTTGTTTATATTAGTTCTGCTTCCTGGGCACGGAGGAGCGGGAATGTGGAAGACTTTCAACGTTTCGAATTTCCCGTTGGCTAATTTTCTGCCCAGGGATGGTTGGCACCAGCTTGTGAATTGGAAGACCTATCAGAAGTTTGGCTCTTTGTTCAGTCCTAGACATGTTTGCTTTCTTTCTTCCCTTTGTGTATATCTCTGTTTTTTGTTTAGTCGGTGGCTTTGAGTCTGTGCTTTCTTTCACTGCCAGATTGCGCCATTAAAATGTTGGACAATGTTGCATTTCAAATGGATGTGGGAGCTGGCAGGAAGATGCAGGCTGGCTGGAAACTGTGTGGCCTGCGGAAGTTGATGGGGATGTTAAGTCAGCATGACTAAAAGAGTCCCATATATTGCAACACAGGTTTTTCTCGCACAGAGGAAGCACAGAGCTGATTGCTGCAATGCATGCTTTCCGCAGATGCATTGCGGGAATGGTTTTTGGCCTGGGACCTGCCTAACATTTCATGCGGTGAGGTGCCCTCTTACATGCAGAAGCTCTATCATTTTGCCACCCTGACCCCTTTCGGAAGAAGGGCGGGAAATAAACCTTTTTAATAAATAAATCACTTTGGATCCTTTTACACAATCCGTTCATCCAGCGCCAAGTGCCTTCTGGCAGTTCCCTCACTGCGAGAAGTGAGGTTGCAGGGAACCAGGCAGAGGGCCTTCTCGGTAGTGGCACCCGCCCTGTGGAACTCCCTCCCATCAGATGTCAAGGAAATAAACAACTACCTGACTTTTAGAAGACATCTGAAGGCGGCCCTGTTTAGGGAAGTTTTTAATGACTGATGTTTTAATGTATTTTTAATCTTTTGTTGGAAGCCACCCAGAGTGGCTGCGGAAACCCAGCCAGATGGGCGGGGTATAAATAATAAATTTATTATTATTATTATTATTATTATTATTATTATTATTATTAGAATGAATTTATATATGAACATGCATCTGTCATAGTTAACAAGACTACACCAGCTATGTTCAAATGGTTCTTGTTGAGGGGCCTGATTTCAGAAATAAATGATGTCATGGCTATGCTTTTTTAGCCAGTCTCCTGGGGATTGTTTGCAACAGCACAAGAATCCTAGAGACCTGAGTTCAAGTATGGGAAAAGGAATTTCAGCAGAGCACAACATTTATCTGTCCACATTATGATGCAGTAATTGCAAACACTTTGAACATGCACACTTCTGTTTTTCTGGCTTGAATTTAAAACCAATTCATTATTTGTTACCTTTAACTATTGCATTAGTATTCCATAACAGAAGCATATTTGCAAAGGTATATTGGATTCCCTGAACAAAAAAACTGTACAGTTCAAGCCCATTCCTTAAAAAAATGGGGTGGAACATTCATAAATAAATATTTGAAACCACGGTCCGTCACCTAACCTGAACCAATTTCAAAGCCAATTTCAAATTAGGATATGAATTGTTTGCCATTTAGTAGTTTGGGGTTTGAGTTGGACTCAAGAGTTTTGCCTTTCTTATTACACTGAGATTCTCTTTGTTCCTCTCACATTATAGCCTATTTACAGTGCTGGGTATAATTTATTTTATAGTTTATGTTTTTGTTCTGTTCTGTGAGGCACTTTGGGATGATGTGTGGAGGAGAAAAGGCTTGTGTATATTGGATTGATTGATTTGATTATGACTGGCTTTGGAACAGAGGTACCACAGTGGGGTACTATAAGGAACACTTAGGGGGCCATATTTTTGGTACTCTTGCTAGTAAACATATCAAGCAGAAACTAGCCCAGGAAGGAAACGTTCCATGCCTCCTGCAATATTTGTTCTGTTGCTCTAACGGGACAATGGGGAAGAGATTCTCTTACTCGCTAGGTTTGTTCCTTTGCTGTTTCAACCTTACAGTTACTGTTCTCATTTTCACTCATTCCTCAAATCAATAAAACATAGAGTTGGCATCAGGCCAGCTCTAAAGATGGCTCCAGGAATGGACCGAATTCTGCATGGTGACAAATACTCTTGATTCCCTCTGGAGGAGAGCGGGGACTGAATGTGCTGATATCAGAGCCAATGATCAGGTGCCTAAGGAGGGAAGGAATTGAAAACTGCTGATATCATAATGCCACTATACAAATCTATGGTGCAACCACATTTGGAATGCTGTGTCCAGTTCTGGTTGGCTCACCTCAAAAAAGAGAGTCTAGCTTTCAATATTACATCTCTCTTTGGATTGTGGGTATATAATTCCCATGATTCATACCTCTGAAGCTTTCACCTCTAGGTTTTGCCAATTTTTATTAGGCAGCTTTACCATCTGTAAGAAATGGTCCGTTTGTGTTGCTAAATAGACTTCTGGACCGAGCATCTATGTACTTTAAGAATTACCTCTTAAAGTACATAGCCTGGCCATGATTTCCATAAAAAGGGAAAGTCAGGCAACCAAGTAGTGTCACCCTTTATATAACATTTTGACTGTCAGGTGTAGACTGGTCACCATTATTATTTTTTGCACAGATCCACATGTCATAAGATACACCCATTGGATGTATTTCCAAAAATGCAGTGTGTGAAATATATAGGAGGGTTTTAAAAATAAAATGCCCTAGTGATTTGTAACTCTTGTTTCTAAGGCTTCAGTTCTCTTGCACCAACCCACTGCTGTTCTCATCTCATTGCTAAAGATTATTATTTGTCACTCAGTGTCACCTTCTGGCTACTGCTTAGCATAAAGTGTTGCCCAGTGGCAGAGAATACCTCGGATGCATCACTGGAACTTGGGGTACACTGGCAGGAAACCTGATCCAAATGAAACTGGAATGAAACTTATGGGTAGTAGAACCTGGGATAGAGAGTGGGGTTTTTTGTGGTTTTCATCTTTGTTTGCCTTTGTTTTTTGCACCCCTTCAATTCATCTCAGTCCTCCAAAAGAAACAACACAAACAGTAAAGAACATAACATTTTACGGGTGCAATGCAAAGTGCTGGTTTGACCTATAAAGCAATACAGCCTCACGGGGTCTAAGGAATATCTCACCTGCTACATCTCACATGGGTTTCTAAAAGCAATCCAATAAGCTGTGTTGTTTCAGTATATTTCCCCCAGTTTCACTGGTAGTAGGAATTTCCAGGACAGTCTCAAAGGGTCAGTTTCTCTCATAAGGGAAGCGTAGTGGACAAAAGTTGGTGTGCAGTGAAATGTGGCAGTTTTAATTTCCAAAAGCTTCAGAAGCAGGTATTTAAGCCAGATCTAAAGCCTAAAACTATTTCTTTCACCATCCATATTTGATTCACATGAATTGTTCCTTTTGGCCACTACCTTGGCGTTAGTTGTGGCTTCAGTTCCATCAGAATTTTCAAATATTGCTTATTGTGATAGAGTGGGCACGAAACATCAATTGTTCACCAACAATTAGTAGAATCTCTTGATGCCCCTCCTTCACACAGGTAGCTGAGTGATGCCACGATCAGAATCACAGAGAAATAAGGAGGTACCAGCAACTCTCTTGGCTTTTCTTCCTCCTACCACTCTCGAGTTCAGCAGCATCGCCAGCCATCCCTTTAAAAAGGAAAATTTGAATGCTTGTAGGAATGATGCTCTGTGATGCTGGGAGAACTTTTTGTATAAATAATTTGTGCTGCTGCAGGAGGTCAATGGTGACTTGCAGACGATGATATACACCAGCAACATTAGAAAGGTCATGCAGGAGAAAAGCTGTAGGCCTTTGGCCTGAACAGCTTTGTGAGAAGCCTCGATTCTGTGTACACCAGTAGTGGTTGGTGCCCATTGAGAGGGGTAAAGAGGAAGGTAGGGAGATCAGCAGTAGGTGGTGCGGTAGCCACCCTCTGATTGGTAGTAACTAAGACAACAGACAGGCAGGGGCTGGCTGAGGACAGGCTGAGGTTGGAGGGGCAATGTCTCAATCATCCTAGCAGACTGACCCGCATTGCCTTGCATACATTGCAGAGTGTATTAAAAGACAGTGAGTCTTATTTCCTATTGTTTATCCTTCCACCCCGAGAATTTGCAAAATAAGCTGCAGCTCAGTGGTAGAACATCGGCTTGGTATGCAGGAGCGTTCACTCCCCGACATCTCCATTTAGGAAGGGAAATGTCTCTCGTCTGAAACTACTGCCGGTCAGTGTGTGGAGGTCACTCTGCCAGGTGGAGCAATGGTGGTCTGACTTGGTATAAGACAGCTTCCAATGTTAACAGAGCTTGGTCTCCCTGCAGGTTTATTTTGTCATATTCTGCTGCTTTGGCTCAACTACACCTATATATGGAAGCAATTATCATGTTAACACATACAATTCACAGCATATATGTTGGCAAGAGATCTCCATGTTGACACAACTATTTATTCCATGCGGGGTTTAAGACTCCAAATGGCTTCAGCAATTGGCACGGATAATACCAGAAACACATGGTTATTTTAAGCCTAGATAATTCCAACCCACTCTTTTTCAGACATGAGAATAATGAGATGCAAGTTTTTAAATAAAAAATAAAGAAATATGAAGCCATGTGAAATGCCTCATGGAGGCTCCCTGCCCTAACACAATGATGGCAACTCTTTCTTGCAAGTAAGGGAGATTTCTTCAATCAGGCTGGTAAGCGGTACAGTCTCAGCAAGCAAGCAGACGGTCCAGAAATCAATATCCCAAAGTAGAGGAGCAAGCCAAGAGGCTCATAACTGAAGAGAAGCTACAGAGATGTATCAGCAGTTGACACGTCCTCCCACCAAGCTTTTATAATCCATTTTCTAATTGGAAGTTTTCAACATAGAACACAATAAAAGCCAAACCAATCTAAATAAAAACAAAAGAGAGAAGAAGCAAAAGAATAGAGGAGGAGGAGGAGGAGGAGGAGGAGGAGGAGGAGGAGGAAGAGGAGAAGAAGAAGAAGAAGAAGAAGAAGAAGAAGAAGAAGAAGAAGAAGAAGAAGAAGAAGAAGAAGAAGAAGAAGAAGAAGAAGAGTCCTCTGTTAAGGTTGTATCTTAATCCTTATTCCATACAAAGGAGAGTGAGCCCTCCCAGCTCTCTCCTGGGAGCTTTCCCCTCTTCCCCCCAGCCTCACACCTGGAAAACTTTCTCTATAGATAGAATTAGCAGGGATAAAAAACCAAAAATTAGAAGTCATAGAAAATAAAAATAAAATGAGAGATAAGGAAAAGGAATGAGAAGAGCTTCCAGTTCTCTGTCTGACAATTGTGTATATAGAGATTATTCAATCTACTCAAAATACACACTCCAAACTTTAAAAGGTGAGGCGGAGGAGGCTCACTCAGGACTCACTCACCCTAGACGTCTGCTGCATGCACACGTCTGCCTCAACTGGGTTTATGCATCTACAAAGATGGTGCTTGGATGTCAGCTACAAGAATAGGTCCTGCCCCTCTGCTTCCAGCTCCACCAACTCATCCTCTTATTCAGCCCTTCTCTCTGGCTGCTCAAAGTCCTCTCCCCTCCCTAGTGAGGATCGGTGCTGTACTAGAAAGGTGGAGGAGAGAGCCAGCAGCTCTGCTTCTCTGTCCCCGACACCCAGAGTCACAAAGGGAGGACCTCTCTCCTCCATCTCTGGGTGCCAGACTTCTTGCGCCCCATTTGCTTTTTCTTCTTCCTCTTCCTCCTTCTCCTGGTCCATCACAGGCTGCCAAGCCATGCCAGACTATTATGGAGTTGAGGTGACTGCCCATGGCACCATTGTCCCGTGCATGAAATTAAACCCCATTGTACTCAGGATAGATGTGCATAAGATTGTACTGCGAGTCTGATGAAATGTTGGTGGCGGTCAGTGGGGGAGTGAGGTAGGCCTTCCTATTTTTCCACAGTTCTCCCCTCTCCTCCCAAATATTACATTTTGAACATGTGTTCCCATTGGAGTGATACAGAGCTCTCAGCCTCAGCTGTAATCATAAAAATAAAAAAATGAACATGAAAACAAAACTTTTTAACTGTCCCCCTTTGCACATGAAAAGTGCATTCCCTTTTATTTGCTAGGGGGAGGTCTTTCAGATGTTTGGGGCTAGCTGTCTAAAGCACTGGATGACTTAGGTCCCAGACATCTGAAATACTATTTCCTTGCCTGCAAACCCACTCCAGCATTAAGACAGAATGTTCCACTGCTTTCAAAAGCTTGGGGGACGGCCGTCTACCTAGAGGGCATTATTTGTGGCATTGGCAGCCCCTAAGTTGTGGAACTTCCTTTCTATGGAGGTGCATCTAGCACTCTCATTGCGAAGGTTTTGTAATATGCTGAAGATATTTCACCTCTTCATCCTGGTGTTTGACACGTGAGATACAGTGGAATCTCGGTTTACGACTACCTCCGTTTACGAACGCCGCGGACCCGGAAGTGTTTACATCCGGGTTCCGCGTCGTCGGATGCGCAGACGCTATCTGCGCAGCTCGTGCATGCACAGAAGCGATCTGCGCAGCGCATGCATGTGCAGAAGCGCTCTATCGGCGCTTTGCGCACGTGCAGAAGTGTGCCATCGGCGAGCGAATACCTCGGTGAGCAAACGCCTCCACAGAACGGGTTGCATTCGCAAACCGAGGTACCACTGTATTTATTTTTACGAAACCCCCCCCCCTCAATTCTTGTGACTCTCCATCAGCTGAACACTGCAAGCCCCACCTCAACATCTGCTGCCATCCATTCCTCCTTTGTTGTGGGCAGCTGTGAGCCACCAGCCATTTTATATTTCCCACAATGCCCTGGGAAGAAGCCTTATTGGGGCACTGTGGAAAACTTTAAATGGTGGTCGGCTGCATACTACACCACACATTTTGGCACAATAAGTCCCCGCTGCTGATGTTGGGAGACTATCAGACTGCCTTCCTTGCACCTGGCTTTGGGCTGGTGACTGCCATTTCTTATTCTTTTCCTAGTTAAGAGTGATTAGGATGGGGGTAAATATTCAGCCGGGTTGAGAGGGGGGCGAAACCCATTATTATGTTGCGCTACATATAATCATGGAAGATGCACAATTGCTTCGAGATGGAAAGTGATGTAAGAAGTCAAACAAGAACTTGTTTTGTCTCTAGCGCTGACTACTCACTTACACCATGCCATTGGGAATGTTCCGTGGTAAAGGATTTTCTCTCCCTTTTTCATTTTGCCGAACAACAACAACAACAACAACGAAAGCATTGCCATTCTGCAAAATGTAATGTACAGGTTTAATGGGGTTGTACTCTTTGCCTGATATCCCAGGAACAAACAAATGCAATGGAGAATTGCTGACACACTAGAAACCTGCTAGTTCAACATAAACGACTCCCTGTAAATAAATCTGATGTAATTTCCCTATACGTCTTGAGTACAGATTTCAGCACTGCACACGCGGCATTAGAAAGAGCATTAAGAAGAAACAAATCACACTGCTACTTCCTTGGTATGTTAAAACACGGGTTTGCTCAGTCTCAAATGTGCAGCATCAGGGCAAACATGATTGCTAAAGACTATTGAAGTTGGGGAATATTTCCATAAGAGAGGCGATAATCAGCCACAAATAGCCACTGCAGTCCAAATGCAGAATTGCTCGGGGTTACAGAAATCCAGTTACAGTGCACAGGCAACAGTTCTTTCAGTCCTTTTGATCAGGAGATAGCAGGAAGTGAAAAAGAACTGGGCTCCTTAAAAGAACACACTGTTACTGTTTCTCTGAATTTTTCCCACCTGATGGCTCTAGTGGGAGGGGAAGAACCCAGAGTTTGCTTGGACCAATCAGCACGGGGGCAACTGTATGATATAAAAGGCTATGTTGCCTCCCAATACCTCCCCTTCCTCTTTTGTGGCATCATGCCCTTCGGACACTGTGGCTTTGGGGGCCCGAGTAGGATTTATTTATTTATTATTATTATTATTATTATTATTATTATTATTATTATTATTATTATTATTATTATGGTGCACCTCAACTGGTCTCTGACACCCCCTCCATCTTTTTGCCTACTTCTACATGACCTTACCTTAATTTGAATAGCTGATGACATGTCAGGGTTTTGATTTGGCTGTTTTGAGTGAATTTCAATAGACAATAGCCTGACATCTGGCTGGTTGATAGGGGATCAAATACTTATTTCACTCATTATAATTCACATCAAATCTCTGACTTTTGTCTTCTGAATTTCTGGGGATTTCCCTGTTGTTATTCTGTCTCTCACAGCTACAATAAACCTACCATTAAAATTATGGATTGGTCGTTTCTTTGTCAAAGGGCAAACAGGCAAATTTAGCAGGAGATCAAATACTCCCCCCCCCCCCACTGTATATACATTTGTGCAGGCAGCTGAAGGCAGCCCTGTTTCGGGAAGCTTTTAATGTTTGATTCCACCCCTCTTTGTTTTATTTGTTTTTTGTTGGAAGCCACTCAAGATGCATGGGGTATAAGGATTATTATTATTATTATTATTATTATTATTATTATTATTATTATTTCAGCAGAGTTATGTGCTCGCTCTTGTGTTTGATCACATTCACTTTGCAACTATTCATTTCTAATTTGCATGCTGCTTTTTCTGTACTGTTATACACAAGCCAGGTTACACGCTGCAGAAATGACGAAACATGCTTCTAAGATCACACACCCTATTATAATAATCTGGCTTGTGCCACTTATGCACTAGCCATCATTCAACCTGATTCATCGCCAAAAGCTCCCTAGGGAACCCGGGGAGGGGGCTTCCTGAGCTCCGCGGTGCTGCAGAGGGCATTTAGGACTGATTTGGTCTATGGGCCATTCCATCGCATCATCCCATAATGAGATCAGGGCCTCATCAGGACCACCAGCCCTGTCAATCTGGAAACCCTCCAGAGAGCATTCTGGAATCCTTCAGATCTCATTCGTCTCCAAGGCTTAATTGTTCCTGCAGGAGGTTACTGTCACCATCATTTCAAATCTCACCAGGAAATGGTCTGACTGTGACAATGGGCTTATCACACACACACACACACACCGAAAAATTCCCCATACCATCTCTTGCCCACACTGTTGCAAAAGTCAGATCGAGTGCCACCCCACCCCCACGGGGCAGTGATGTGTTGAGTCAGAGATAAGACAACTGTGATGGTTGTCATAAATAGGTGTTCCTTGCATAGAAAGCTAACAGCTCAGGAAGAAAGGTACTGATGATGGTAAAAATATTTATAAGCTTGATAGAAAAAGTGTTTTAAATATAGTTATAATCAGGTGCATGCCTTAACTAAAGTGTAGCAGATATATTAATCAAGCTTTGCTTGAGACCTCACGGTTACAACAACTGACCTGGCAATTGTTATTGTGTGTGTGTGTGTGTGTGTGTGTGTGTGTGTTACATTGTCAGCACATTGGCATGCAGCCCTTTAAGCCCATTTGGGAATCTTTGGCTTTCTCTCTGACCTTTTGACAACCCTTTCGTGCGCTCAAATCTCTTGACACATTGCCTTTATAGTGATGCAACTCCTTTGCAAGAAAAACGCAGACCAGCCATAACTTTGGGCACATTGTCCCCATGAGCAAATGGCATACTGGGATGCTAGCGCTTCCCTGACCTTGCTGCTGCTTACCAGGAGGGGGAGCAGTGAGAATGTGGGGAGGTTGGCATGGTGCAAATAGGTTGGCATGGTGCAAATTCACATGCAGAACTCCTGCTGGGGCATTTCCTCCATGCTGACCTCCCTGCCGCCTCACCCCTCCACCTCTCCCTCCCAGTAAACAACTCAGTTGTTGGAGGCCAGGGAAGTCCTGCCACTCCACCACGTCATCCACTGCTGATCGTCCTCCTACTCATCTTTGCCCCTCTTCGTTCAGCAGTGACAAAAGCAGTGGCAGCCAGCCCCCATGCTACCTGGCACCTACACACTTGTTAGGCCTTGCTGGCCTTATAACTTCTCCCAGTATAGTAAAGGTAAAGGGACCCCTGACCATTAGGTCCAGTCGTAAACGACTCTGGGGTTGCGCGCTCATCTCGCATTATTGGCCGAGGGAGCCGGCGTACAGCTTCCAGGTCATGTGGCCAGCATGACAAAGCCGCTTCTGGCAAATCAGAGCAGCACATGGAAACGCCATTTACCTTCCCACTGGAGCGGTTCCTATTTATCTACTTGCACTTTGACGTGCTTTCGAACTGCTAGGTTGGCAGGAGCTGGGACCGAGCAACGGGAGCTCACCCCGTCACAGGGATTCGAACCACTGACCTTCTGATCCGCAAGCCCTAGGCTCAGTGGTTTAACCCACAGCGCCACCTGGGTCCCCCTCCCAGTATATTGGGTGGGCTTAAATGGCAAGAGCCAAGCGGCGTTTTGCCCCTGTGAGGCTCAGGACATGCGTGGTGTCTGCTTACACTCCCTATTGTCCTCTGCTTAAGCGGGCTAGATTTATTTACGACCCTCCTCCCGATGTATTCATCGCCAGGCTTGCAAACACCTAGTTAATCCATTTAGGCCCCCTCAGCTCTGTTCATCCGCTCATAAACCTATTACCTCTGAGGTGCTGTGCTCAGAGACACAGGTGCCAGCCTGGTGCACAAAGCCCAATTGAGTTATGCGAGCAAGCTGTGAGGGGACCCCCCGCGTTCATGATTCAGGCCCGCACAGGGGAATTGCTTGTGTTACGTGGCAGAGCCACTTTATTAAATATCGATTTAAATCACAGCCTTTAATAAAATCTGATCAGAGAACCCTTTCCGCCTCCTCCTTTCCACCCTCCCCTCCCCCTTCCATCCTCCATCCCCACGCTCTGCCAACGGGGCCTGCCTGATGACAGTGGCGGCTCCGAAATAAATAGTTAGCAAGCAGCTCGATGGCAAACCCTTATCAACAGTAATGAGGCATTTGTGATAATCGAGTGATGAAATGTAAATGGGCAGTAATGAGCACAATTACATCCACTGGGGAACCATCAAAGAGGCTTCTTTCCTCAGATAGATGAGCTGCTCCATTTGTCGCTGTCCGTTGCTGGCTATGCTCGGAGAGCAGAAAGCAGAGAGGCGGGAGGAGCTTGCTAGGAGGGAAAGAAAGGAGGGAGTGTGTTAGCAGAACAGGCTTGCTGACAGGTAAAGAGAAACACACACACACCAGAGTGATTGCCTTTAATGCTACCTTAGATGGCTATCCTCTTCCTCCCCGCTTCCTCCCCCCCCCCTGCTCCTCTAACTTGTGGTCCTTAGGGATGATTCGATTTGCCGAAACGTTTGAAAACTGCCTCATTGGTGCTAACTAGATTAAAGCCGAGCCTATGTCTGTCTGATATACACTGGAAATATGCAGGGTGACTGCAATTGGCTTTCAGCTGGAACCGAGCTCCAGAACCCCGGGATGGTTGCCAGGGCTACTGCTTATGTCATCTTTGCGAAGCAAGGAGCTGGCAAGGAGAAATACTGACAGGCACAGGAAACCGGGTAACTCAGCACTTCAGTAATCTCGACTGCTCAGTGTTAACCAAAATTGGTGCCTGCACGGTAGGAAAGTAATGCTTGATCAAAGTAGCCTAATCCTGTCCTGGATTAAGGCAGGCAATTCCTGTGACTAAGTAATTCTCGATACGAGGAAAGAAGCACACCAGAAAGGGGGAAATTACACAGAGCAGCACATTTTGAATCATTGCCTCATTTATTTTTGGGTGCTGGTGTAGCGTCGTGGCCAGGAGCCAGGAAGCAAGAAGTGCTCGGTTTGAACCTCATCTGTCAAGAGTTAGGTCACCTTTGGTTATCCATAAGTCTCTTGAGTCCCCTACCTCCACCTGCATAATGCAGTGACTGAAACTCACTTTCCTACCTTACAGGGCTGTTGTTATGGGTTGCAATGAGATAACAAATGCACTTTGAACGTTGCAGTAGGTAATGCAGGGACTTTGAAGGTTTGAAAACATTGTGCAAGCACCAGGAGTTTTTGTTATTGTCAGCTTATTTAGATGTGAAGTCCGTGGCAGCCCAAAGGCTTGGGGGATAGAAATAAAAATAAAAAAGCATATTCCTATTCAGATATTGTTGCATTGTTGCATTCCACCTCTCACACCAGCCCTCTCCATGACCTTACACCCAGTTCACCCTCTATTCTCACATCTCTTCTGACTCACAACTTCAACTTTTACCCCACCCTGCCAGCCCATCCTCCACTTTTTGTTTTTGCCGGCCCTGCCATTAGGCAAAGTCATGTGATGGATTCAGAAGGCAGGCGCTAGGGAGCAGTAGCAGTACCAATTTTTATTTATTCATTCATAAAAATATTTTTATACTGCTATTTCATAAAAATATATCAAAGTGGGTTACAACCAAAGTACATTAAACCGTACAATAAAAACCATGCGAAAAAGATTGAAATAATTAACCATTGTGGAGAGATGTTTTCTTTGTTGCCACCTGTAATTAGAATTGTCACTCAGGATTATTATTAATTTTTTTACATACTTATACCAGGATTTTAATCTCTTGGCCTAGTCTCATCAGAAATGGAACATGCAGAGACTGTATTTGTTTGCAGGTGTAAATCGAGTGAGACGTTTTTGCTGTTACTGTGGTTTCAAGAGCTGCCTTAGCATCCATACGCACATGAAATCGCCATGCAAAAATGAACCTGCGTCCAAACTGGAGTGTAAATTATGCGCTATGTGTGATGAACAAGAAAGTACGCACACTGTGTTGCCACAAGGCAATCTATGCACCGTAAAGTAGGGTGCTGATGAGACCAGTACTGAAGTGCAATGTGCTTTCAGGTGGATCCCTTACATCAGTTGGGCGACGGGGATCTAGAAAAAGTGATGAATCACAATAGGAAACAAGTGAACTACATTTTGCAATAGGGCTAGGTGAGAGAGAAGGAAGATGACAGGATATACCTTGTTTGGAGGCCACCATGTCAGGCATAGCACCAGCTCTGCCCTCTGTACTATTGGCTGAGGTGAATGGAGTATCACACTTGAAAGCAAAGTATGCAAACCTTTGGTCCGGTACCCAACATTTGCAGTGTGTGGATCACTGTGGACAATGCACACTTACAGTTATAGGTATGGAAATTCCCTTTGATTAATCACTTCTTGGCATCTTTCACATGTGCTACTCATCCAACAACTGATCTACAAACAGGTGCCTTTAATAAATTGAGCTAATACATACCTGCCAAGTTCCGGCCTGAGAAATAAGGAACTGGACCGGAAGTAGCAGACCGGAAGTAGCGCTGCCGCCATTTTGGAACTGGGCAGAGCATGCTCAGAAGCGACTTTTGATGCTGCTCTGCCCTGTTCCAAAATGGCCGCCGCACCAGAAGTCACGCTGCAGCCATTTTGGAACTGGAGAAAGCAGCATCAAAAGTCGCTTCTGAGCATGCTCCACCCAGTTCCACAATGGCCGCTGCGCCAGAATAAACCGGGGAAAAACAAAAAAATCCATTTTTTCGGCTGGGGACAGCTGGAAAAACAGGGGTTTCCCGGGGAATATGGGAGACTTGGCAGCTATGGCTAATATTACATGATAGTACTCCAGGTAACTCTAACCATATCATCCTGCATAAACCACAGTCACTGATAGTGATGTTCCTAACTCATTCAGAACGTTCTAGTGAATTGCTTAAAGTGATTTCAAAGATTTAAGGTTCCATATTGTGAAACCCGACTGCTCTCTGTAGTGTTCAGTTCTCAGCACAGTTCTGCCTCCTTGCTTCTCTTTCACTTATCCCCACTGGTGCCTGTAGCAATTAAATGGATAATGAGCCG
This sequence comes from Zootoca vivipara, assembly GCF_965207765.1. NCBI lineage: Eukaryota > Metazoa > Chordata > Lepidosauria > Squamata > Lacertidae > Zootoca > Zootoca vivipara. The sequence goes on from NC_142591.1 coordinate 25,868,176, forward strand.
AAGACCAAACAGATCCTCCAATGTATTTGTGCAGTGGTACCTTGGTTCTCGAATTTAACCCATTCTGGCAGTCCGTTCAACTCCCCAAATGGTTTGAAAACCAAGGCACAGCTTCCGATTGGTTGTAGGAGCTTCCTGCACTCAATCAGAAATCGCGTTGATGTTCGGCTTCCAAAAAACGTTTGCAAACCACAACACTCACTTTCAGGTTTGCGGCGTTCAGGAGCCGATTTGTTCAGGAGGCAAGCCGTTCAACTACCAAGGTACCACTGTATTTGGTTGCAAATTGTGTCCCTCCCTATGTCTTGATGAGGTGCCTTTTGAAATTTTCCCCAGTTCTCCAGCTCCTGTATTATTGGCCCACTCTTAATAAGATTCTAGTGTTCCCTTCTGATATGGGTGCCACTGAGCTGAATGATAGGAGTTTCTGGACAAATGAAAGGAAGTACTCAGGCAGTGCCAATTATACTATGAAATTTGCTGACCACAGAACTTGATGGCCACCAGCCTAGACGGCTCTAAAAGGAGATCAGCTAAATTCATGAAGAAAAAGGCTATGAATGACTGCTAGGCATGATGGTTGCATACTACCTCCTGAATCAGAGACAGCAAAATTGGACAAAAACGGTGAGAAAGGGCTATTGTGCTCATCTCCATCGTGGAGCTTCCCAGAAACATCTGGTTGTCCACCTGGGGATACAAGATGCTGGTCTGATCCTGCAGGACTTTTCTTAGGTTCTTCTGCTTGGCATCTTCAGAGACTCCACCAAGAACATTCATATTTATCCATATTTGTTTTACCTGTGAGAATCAAATGAAGATGCAAGAGAAGTAGGCATTTTTGATAACTAAAGTTCAGAGAATGTGGCTTTAACTGTATTTATGAATCACTGAGGTCTTCTGCTTATTGGAAATTCATTAGCTATTAAATTATATTGGCTATTGACCTCAATCCTCAAATGTAAGCAATAAGATTTCAATTGCACTAGTTTAAAAGCATTAAACTGTAGCAGCTGGCATTATTTCAGCTCGCTCTCCTAGTCTTCTGTGTATTCCACTTGATCGTAGCATTTTAAAGAAAATGACGCTGTGTTAGGCATAATTTCAGAACTACCACCTTTTACGACATATCATTCACCCGGTTAGTTCATGGCTTGTTGTGAACAGTAGTGTCTGGTTGCTGAAACCTGGTGACCTGACATGAGATGGCTCTGCTATGCTAGCATTTCCTCTTGAATTTATAAGACAGGAACTATGTCATAGGGAAGTCACAGGGCCGCTGCAAAAATGGCAGCCTTGTGTTAGGTTCTCCTCTGCCACTACATAATATGTAATACAACTTATTTACTTATTACTTTGTGCCCTCCTGACATCATTATGCTACATGCCCTGGTGATGTGGACTAGGGCAACAAGGTGCATTGTGCAATGGTGCCATTACAAAAAGGTAAGTACCAGCATTGTACTAGACGTTTCAAAGACAGAGGAATCTGACATGGTTTGGTGACAACCTCCTCTTGTTTCGAAACCTCTATTTATGCCCTTAATCATGGACCTGGCCAGTGTCTTATGTATTGATGGTAATTTATCTCATTCTTCTGAAATAGAAACTAAAGGCTAGGCTAGTTTCAGTGATGGTGGAAAAGGTCCCTCCTTCCTGTGATGAAATAGGCCAATCCCCCCTCCCCCTGTTTAGTAAAATCTGGAGCACAGATCATTATAGTGCCTTTGGCAGCTAATTTGAACATCAGTGACTCAACTTTGAGAAGGAGCTTTTTCTGCCCTAAAGAATATCTCAGAGTTTTCCGACTGCAGTAATTGAAAATTCCCCAAACACTCGCTCACGGAGGAGATGCACATTACTGCAGGAACAGTCTACAAATTGTAAAGTATTCAATTTACATTCCCACCACCTCAGGGCGGTTGAGAAGAATTTATATCTTCAGAAACCTTTGAACTAACAAAAGATAAGATTCAACAGCAAAGTCTACTTGCATAAAGATTTTTTTATTTTTTAAGCTCCCTTCATTTTTGTTCTGAAGGAAATATCTTGTCGAAACTGAGGTTAAAGTCATTTACCTGGAACTTATGAAAGCACTGCAAAGAGCAAGAAATGAGTTATGGACATGCTTGTGATTCCTGAATTGGGGCTAATCAGGGGAACTCTTCATGATTATCCAGGTGTGGCCGCCACATCAAATGACCACTGGACATCATTGTGTATGGGTAGCCATTTTTGTGTGTGTGTGGAGGCAACATCCATGTGGTGTTCAGGTCATTTTAAACAAGCTGCCCTCAACATTTCACATCACAGCATTTGAGGCCCATTTAGTGGTTTTTCCTAAAATGAAGTCCAAAAGAAAACAATTAGGCTGTAGAATGTATCGCTTTGCAGATAAATCCAAAATTTAATGCAAATTCAATTCAGAACACGAATGCTAGAAGATCCCCGTAAACAATGTCAATGCAGTTATTTATTAACAAGTGTAAATAAAATAAATAATCATTAACAATAAAATCAGTTGTATTTCCACGATGGATTGTGTCTACTAAAGGATTGCATATCTTTAAGAGTCAATGGAGATTCTTTTCTGTAACTTGTAAATCTTGAGATCGTGAAGGAGATGCTCGATGATGTTGTTTTGCCATCGTGATGTTTCTCTCATAATTTACACATGTACATATCACCTCATATCCACTTTCCTTATAAAGCAGGTGTGGCTAACCCGAGACCTTCCTGATGTTGCTCCTGTCATCCCTGACCATAAGTCATTCTCGCTGAGGTTCCATGAATGACTGGTGAGCCTATGCTCCATTGCCAAATTCTTCAAAATCATTTGAAGAACTACTGTGTTTCTGTTTGCACATTGTTTTGAGAAGTGCAAAAAGGTAGACTCTAATTAAAACACAAACTTAATTTCTTACCCATCACCACCCTAGCCCAAGTAAGGTTTAGATAGAAAGATACCTTTATTGCAGCTATAGGCTCATACAGCCAAGTAAAGTTTACTCGTGGCCGAATCCCACTGAAACAAAATAAAAACAAATTGTTCATAGCTAACTCAAGAACATTTGCATAATTAGGATAAACTTTTGCTAGATCAGGGTGACAATGAAGATCTTCTTAAATGCTGTCACCATAACTTCTTACTCGCAGGAAAGGTGATATTTTTGCATCTCTCACTTCAACAAATCTGAAAAGTCATTGTCCTATTAAGAAATACGCTGCAAAGTTGGGAATTTCTTCCAGAAGAAAACATTTGAGGAATTTTAAAGGATGCCTAGACATGTGGACAGATCTGTCAATTCTGGTTTCTCTCAGTTTATCCTTTTCCCAATGCTAGGGTCTTGGTTACATTAGTTAGTTTTTTTAAAGAAAGCATTTTAAATGCATTATAACACTATGACACCAGATGGCACTGTAGAATTCCATCTTTCGGCAACGTGATTTCCTATTATGAGATTTACAACGCATTTTCCTGAAACATTTTTTGATGTGTCTAGATCCAGCCTTAAATTCAGTTCTTCACATTTCCTCATCCGTTTCCGGAGGGGGGGGGAGGGAGATGTTGGAATGTAATATATAAAGTAAAAATAATATTGGGAATGACTGGGTACTAAACACAAATCACCCAGTTACCAGTGGCCCCTTAAAGTATTCTTCACGCAGAGTATGCGCAGTTAGCTAAGCAAAACACCACCAAGAGTGTAGGGTATAATCTGCCTTGTGTGAAACCCCTTACTAGCTGTATGCGATGAAAAACTAACTGTTGGGTTTCTTCAACGTAAAAAACAAACTGACTCTAAAGGTTTTAAACTAAATATAAATACTTTCTCCCACATCCAAAACCTTCCACAAAACCTCCCACAAAAACCCTCATTAAACTACCAGAGAACTATCAGCAAACAAAGTAATTATACTAAGGTTTAACTAAAGGGGATCTCTTAAACTAAGAACAAACAGAGAGTGATCCATAACGAGATGTATCAAACTGCAAGATCTAGCAAGAGATGCAGAAGGCTTTCTAGCAGAGCCTTATATACAAAAAGCCAGAGCCCACGCCTGTGAGCAATTAAGAGAAACGCTTGCACCTGTTTCTCTTAAACAGACAGTGTTTACATTAGACCGGCACTAAAGTAATGACTATTCAAAACAAAATCCAACAGGAGAAGTTCTCTTGAAATCCACCAGCATTGGGGTGCAATTTTTTTCCTCATACTGTATACACATTATTGTAAAGCAATTTTCCTTAATATACCACATTTTTTACATTATTCTCACTAATATATACAATTTATGCACACTTTACCCTAATATATTGATTCTGAACACATTGCTTGTCTGGAAAGGTGCCCGGCAAAATTTGGAGAACTGCAGATTTCAAAGAGCAGATGTGTTTCAGAAACAGTGAATTAGGTGGGCTCACCTTTAAGTGCAAGTTGAATCCAATTTCTCCCATATCTGTTGGATCCCTCTGAAATTTTTCAGGACCATTATTGCATACCCTCAGGTTCTCAGATTTTACTGAAGTGTGTGTGTGTGTGTGTCTATTTCATCACAGGGCAAAACAGCCCTTTCTACCACCAGGAAGGCTTCTACCAGAAGGGTGAGATAAATTCTTGATAGCAGATAAACACTAAGTTCATGATTAAGGACAAAGAGAAAATTAGAATCTTCTGCAGCGTTTTTCAAAGTGGTCTCTGGGTGAGTGTGAATGGGCTCTTCACACAAACAACTCTACAAATAGCTGCTCATGCAGTCCAGGTGTTCTGTAACAACTGCATGCTAGTATGATATCCCTCCCCCCTTTTGTTTCATTGTCATTTGACCTCACTTATTACTTTTTCCCCTCCCTGTACCTTGTAATTTGTTAATCTAATTTAGGTTCAGATTTTCACTTTAGCAACCCTGTGGATCAGTGTGTGTGTGTGTGTGTGTGTAAAGTACGATCAGATAAAGACTGCAGATCCACTGTTGTAATGGAAATGACTTGATTGGTCTAATGATACATAAAATTATTCTTTCATTTTTCTGCAGAAAAATAATATAAACCTTGAAGAAAGAGGAAGGAAAATGCAATACTCCAGTATAATATTTAGAAAACAATATGGATTACAAATCACATAAAAACAGCATTATAATTCTGTTGGTAAAACACTCAGACTTGTTTGAATGAGACTCCTAGGGTGCCTATTTCCTTCTCTAACTGAAGATGGGGACTGTCTCTAATTTTGTCCAGCCCACTTAGTTTTCAAAAAAGAATTTCTAACCTCCCTAGCATTTTGGAATAAAGATCATGGTTTCTTAGCCTGTGCATGTGGACCAAATTAGTGTGCATGCATACATACCCACACAGCAAATACACATGTATACATACACACCTGCTACCTGAGGAGCACACACCATGCATCTGATGAAGTGGAGTCTAATCCACAACAGTTTATGTGATAATAAAAGGTACTTGCAGAATTGTACTTTGCGAATTTCAGGATACACTGATTTGATTTGCACCTGCCAGACTCAGAAGCAATTTGCAGTATGGGGCAGAGATGCTACGCTAGCTTCCTGGCAGGTGAGGTGCTTACCAAGAGATAGATGCAGTGCAAACACACCAGCAGAGCCAGCCTGACACTCCTGCTGGTGTGTTCGCACCATGCTGACCTCCCTGTCACCCCTCCCCTCTACTTCCCCTCCTGGTAAGCAACAGAGACCCACCTCTCAAGAAGCTAGCATAACGAGTGTCCAAGAGCTGCTTCTGCCCAGATTAACATACAGACTACAATATGGTTCTTTTGTATGTCCCAAATGCCGTTCGTGGGCTGAAAGCAAAATCTATCAACATACATTTTAAAACGTGCTTTTGAGGGAGTTCAATTTGGGGACAAAATGTGTGGTGTTCAATTTAGATTAGACACATTGATTTCAAAAGTTTTACTCTTAACACCCAGCATGTTTAAAAATATGTATTTAAATATATATTTCAATGGATGTTTTTTCAAAGGACTAAAACACTGATTAATGCATAAGCAGATGGAAGTGACTTATGGGTGAACATAAGCAAAAGTGATTGAGACTGACAATAGACCAATTTGTCCATATTTACCACAGTATAGCTATTAGTCTGTAGGATGCCAGAACCCTCTTTGTTGTTTTTGAGTCACAGGTATGGGTGTGTTCAGTCTGGTGGACCATAACTTTTGCATCCTTTATGATAAGTGTACTTGTTCATCGGCTAGTGAGACCCAGCTCACAGGTGCAACCTGCTGCGCAAGGGGCCACATGAAGGCTGTCATGTGAGAGAAAGTTGTGTGATAAGTGGTTTGTCTGAAATGGCCTCCATTGTGGTTCTGTTGGTATCAGCCATGTCATCATGTATCGAACAGATCTTGACATTTCCTGAACTTGAAATGTTCAAGACCCAATATACAGACAACTTTGCTTAACTCTGGCGGAGATTTACACCTTCACTTTTCCGCCTGACCAGTTAACAACACAAATATTATACTCCCTGTCCCTGTTCTCTTTCTTCATTCATTGCCCATTTCCTTCATCTCGTGTGCCCTGAAATTATTGCCCTATGGTATATTCCCTCCTCCCTTTTGTTCCAAGTGTTTCACTTCTCTCCATCCCTCTCTCTTTTTAGATCAGCATGCATGTTTTAGTGAGAAGAATGATCGGGGGTTTGGAGGTAAAAAGGTAAAAGACCCCTGGACGGTTAAGCCCAGTCGAAGGCGACTATGGGGTTGCGGCACTCATCTCGCTTTCAGGCCAAGGGAGCCGTCGTTTGTTCACAGACAGCTTTCCGGGTCATGTGGCCAGCATATGTAACTGCTTCATAACGGATCACCATGACAGAAACCAGAGTGCATGGAAATGCCGTTCACCTTCCCATCACAGCAGTACCTATTTATCTATACTTCCACTGGTGTGCTTTTGAACTGCTAGGTTGGCAGGAGCTGGGACCGAACAACGGGAGCTCACTCCGTCAAGGGGATTTGAACCACCGACCTTCTGTTCAGTAAGCCCAAAAGGCTCAGTGGTTTAGACCACAGCACTACCCGCTGTGTGTGTGTGTGAGAGAGAGAGAGAGATGGAAAATATATATAAACCACAGTAAGACAGACATCTTAATAAGTTATATGCACTGTGCAGAGAAAGTGTCACCTTTAGGAGAGGTCTTGCATCATTTCCCATTACAAGTCCCATTACAAGGGGTCACCCAACAGAAAGGTAAGGAATTTGGCCAAACCAATTAAAAGAAAGGCTATCAACCGCACACGTCCCACTCCAAAATCCCCCCCCCCTGAATTAGTAAACAATTCTAATTGTTCTGTGTTCGGTTTCAATAGCAGCTAGGGTTACAAGGTCTAACACCTCATTCAGTTCAAGTAACTAGTAATAGACACACTAGCACCATTCTTGCTATGTAGGAAGTGGTCCTTCCCTTCCTGTCCCCCCCCCCCGTCCCCCCCCGTCCTGATCAAAGGCCATTCCATGTAATTGCTGATCTAATGATATCCTTCCACTTTGACTGGGTTTTGCATTTGTACAGGAAAGGGGGGTGGGAAAATAACAAAAGAAGGAAGGAGAAACCAATTTTATTCAAGCCTCCCTAGAACGATGCAATTACCCATAAGAATATCCAATGCTGATTATTATGTGCTGATATATTAGGTTTCTAATGCAATCATTGATTTTGCGTTGTTTTGGTTGTGTGTGTGTGTTTGTGTGTAGTGTTTTTGTGAGGTTTGTGTGTGTGTGTGAGAGAGAGAGAGAGAGAGAAAGGGTGGTGGTGGTATAGAAATTGATAAATGTTTCTATTAACTAATAACCCAGGAATCAACAGTCTTATAAAACTGGGTTTATTCAGCCCAGGAAAATTAGGCAATCCATCATGAGTGATTTGTTCACGTTTCCCCCCTGCAAATAAGTGAGATGAAAACTTTAAAACCAATAAGATAATGCACTTAACAAATTCAGCTGAGAGAGATGGATAAAGTAAGACGCCACTGGCATCAGTTAAGGAAAATCTGTCGTGTTTCCAATTATTTGAGCAGATTTTGTATCCCCCATTTGCTGCCAGACTGACTGCATCCTTCTCCCCCCCCCTCCGCCGCCACCCGCCACACTTTCTCCCCTCTTTCAAACCAGATCATCTGATCTTAAATCAGAACAAGCTCATCATATCGCACTATGAAAGGCCAACAGGGGATAAATGACACCAGATGTTATATGAGTTTTCTTTTAGGCTTTCATTGCAGCCTTGCTGCATTCCCCATGCTGCTTTTTACTTGTCAAAAACTAAAATGTGCTTTGATAGATAACAACCCCATTTTCTTTCCCTGGCTGAGCTTAGAGAATGCTATTAGGTATTACTATTGATGGTGCTTAACTGGGGAACACAAGCTGAATCCTAGGAATGGGGACCATGGGATCCGAAGGTGTGCTCGGTTTACCCCCACTGCCGCTGCTTATTCTCCTGCGATACGTATTGTCTGATCTTTTTGAGGATAATCTGCCAGATGATTTTACAAAATGTAAATTCAGAGAATGCTGCCACTTAGGGAAGCACGATGGGGAGAGCTGGGCAATGGGAAACTCTTGCTAGGATCTTCAAACGTCCCTTGGGAAACCTTAAGACCAAATGGATGTATATTTAGCAGCATGTAGGTGAGATAACAAAAGATTTCTAACCCTGAAAGACAAAGCTGCAATAACCACTTTGCTAGGCATACTCTAAAGCAGGTTCCCAACCTGACTGGAGGATGTAATTACCAGACGATTTGGCAAGTTTGTTTCTGCTGCTCTTTTTGATGTTAAGAGCTGTTCAACAGTGGAACAGGCTCCCGCAAGAGGTGGTAGACTCTCGTTCCTTGGAGAGTTTTAAGCAGAGGTTGGGTGGCCACAGCGGTGTAGCTAGCCGCTCAGGTGCCTGGTGCAGGGGCGTGTCCTGCAGCCGGGGGCGGGGTGATCCATGCCCATGGGGCGGTGCGATCCGCTCATGGGGGTGGGGCAAGCCTCTTTGATGCTTGGAACCTCTCTGCCACCTCCCCCTCAGCTGTGGGGTGGCTGAGGGAGAGACAGTAGGCAGGCGCAAGTCCTTCACTGCTGTTTCAGGTAGCACGGAACCTGCAGGCACCTAAGCCACCACGACACTCCTAAAAAGTTTCGTGAGCCCAAGTTTTAAAAAACTCATTTTGTCGCACCCCCCCCCATGCCCCCTTCCTCCCCCACTGGATGGCCATCTGTCATGTATGTCTGTCATGTATGATCTAATTGAGAACCCTGCAATGCAGATGGCCTGCAGGGTCCACTTCCAACTCTACAGTTCTGTGCCACTTGTCGCCATATATAAAGGGAAACAGGTAAACTCAGTCCCGGCCTTACACTTGATGTGTCAGTGTCTAACAGTTAAGCTTTCTCAAAAATGCAGAGTCTTAAAAATCCAGCCATTCTGGGGCATTGTGGGTAAAAAAAATGGCCACGGCCACAAAAATATGGCAGCCACCATGCTTTTTTTCTTTTACCCACAATGCTCTGGAACAATGAAACTTCTAGAGGCACTGCATTTTGGGGTTTCCCTGCATCTCAAAACCCAGCATGTACCACATTGGTGCTATACAAAATATAGAGATGCAGAGATCTGCCAATGGACAAATATGCATGCGCGAAAAGCTGTGACCCAAATGCACGGAGGGGATGGAGACATGCATACACCCGTCCAGTCCAACATGATCTGAGAAGGGTGTTTTGTTGGGTGAAGTTTACACTCCTACACACACACACACACACAGAGAGAGAGAGAGAGAGAGAGAGAGAGAGAGAGAGAGAGAGATTGACCTAGACTGTTGCTCTGCCCCTATTAAATAGCTGAATTATTGGTTCTGATTTGCTATGGTTTGAGATGTAGAGCATCAGTGAGCATATTTTCTGCTCTTTGGCCTAACTGAACTGCTGGATTTGCTTTGGTGCTAGCAAGGTCTGCTTGAGCAACCTCCTAATGTGATTATAATATCTACTCTTCTGCTTGTATTGTGGTATTATTTCTTGTTATGTTCTCTGAAGCAAAATACTCCCAGGATATTGGCTGCAAGAAGCTGCATTGTAATCATTTCAGAAAGTTTTGCGTTTTTTTTTAAACAGAACCTCAAACAAATACAGTCTACATTAGTTCTGTTTGAGGTCACAGGAAGAAATCCTGATTTTCCCAGCATATAGATATTTGCTTTTGCGTCTCCTTTCCAGCTGAGATTGATGCCGGCAAGTAAAGGGATTTGAATGCATATTGGCCTACTCTCTTTGCTGCTTTGATTTTCCGGTGAGCCAAGCAGAACACAATTAGTGCATATTGACACCTTTGCAGGAAGTGCTCATAAGGGAAAAAAGGAAATTGAAAACGGCCTTTCAAAAGATGGGAGGAAAATCCTGCCTTGCTTAAATAAATGGAGAGAGGGAGAGAGGCAGCGAAATGCTCCGTCAGGATATTTGTATTTCTGTATCATTTAGGAAAATCCTATTATAGCTTTAGCCACAGAAGCATTCCTGGTGTGCAAGATAGAGGCAGTTCATAAAAATACATAGTGTTTTGCAGCGGGGAAATAGGACAACCTATTGCTTTCTGTGGATGGCTGCGTTACACCCCAGTTCCCATCAATAGAACATAATCTCATTGCAGCAAGCGGTGCTCAATATCAAGGAAACACGGGTACCATAAGGTACTGCAGACTGCCAGATACCTAAAGGACACAAAGCTTTGTGTTATAACAAGGGACAATACCTCTGCAACAAGGCTTTGTACAGTGGAGCGGCACTGCATAGGTGTCTATGGACTGCACGCTGCTTTCTTGTCTTCCGAAACCGTATCTCTAATTCAGCCGCTGCCGCCCCTGAAAGCAATGCCATCCATCCAATGAATCCCTCCTCAATTAGTGCCAAATTAGAGGCCTGCTGTTAGTGGAGTCCTGCTGCCACACCCAGAGTCCTGGGACCACGGCTTCTGCACGCGTGGCAATAATATGTAAACCGGGTCGACTCCTAATCACATCATCTTCTGAAAAAGAAAAAACCCTGTGCACATTGTGATTTTTCACTCCTTTTCCATCAGTGCAAAAGCACCAAAAGGAGAGTTAAGTTTGGTTGTGCAGTTATCCCAATGATTAAAATATAATAGACTAATGAGATTACAAAAGCTGATTGTGAACAAGACCAGTTGTGTTAATTGGAGCCTCCTGAATGGCAATTTGAGCTGCCGCTGCTGCTGCCACTGCTGAGTTTTGAAATATAATCAGTTTTACTAATTTTATCTGATTTCTTAATGAAGCTTGCCTTGAGCAATTGTTCTATGTGTTCTTTAGCAAACAGCGTGTGTCATAACTGCTGGCATTAATCTTGATTACTTTAGTTAAAATAAATAGTTTTACTTGGGCGGCTTTCATAAAATACATTAGGGGTGAATGTTATATGTTTGAGGGTGGGTGGGTGGGAGAAAATGGGAAGATCTTTTTATATATATCTGACTTTTTTAAAAAACTGTTTGGCTTTTAATATTTTGTTTGCCAAGGACTGAAAGTGAAGTGCCTGTGTCTTAGGTGAGAGGAACCTTTGTAATTGCTGTTTTGTTCCGTTCCTTTATTTCCTGCTGTTGAGAAGTATAAAGGTGTATCTATCCCTACACAGTTTAGCTGTTCCCCCACCCCAGCCCCACTTCTTCATGGTGAAAGAGCCTTCACTAAGCCAAACATCAGTTCCATTGAACACACAACTGGCAAGAACTCAGAAGCCAAATAATATTAGCAGAAGCATCGAGAAACGGTTTGTTTATGCAAAGTTGGCACCCAAGTATTCTGACTGTTTCACGCTCCAGCTGCTAGTACTAACACACCCGACTATAAAAGTGCTTTCTCATAGAAGTCATTTATTTTTTATGTGGGATTAATGTACTCAGGATGGTTCCGTAAAGCACAGAGTGACACGAAGCCACCAGCCAAAATTAACACTGCAATATATTAGAGGGAAACTGGAGCTTAGCAGCATGATCCAAGCTATACTTACTCAGAAATATAAGCAATGTTTTCAGGGGGAAATTGGCAAGAGTTGGTTCATGCATGCGATGCAATATATGTGGTGGCCCATTCACACAAGCAAGCTGTCAAGTGTGTGTTTGTTTATCACATACATATATTACCCAGGGCAGGTTACAAAATAACAAACAAACAAAAGTTTATTAATTGGGAAAGGTAGCCTCTAAACAATTCAAATACAGTCGTACCTTGGTTGACGAATGTCTTGCGACTCGAATGTTTCGGCTCCCAAACACCACAAACCCAGATACATTATTATTATTATTATTATTATTATTATTATTATTATTATTATTATGTGTATACCGCCCTATACCGGTCAGTCTCAGAGCGGCTCACAATACAAAGTAACAGTATACAAAGCACAAAATACAAAATAAAAATGATCAACGCACAAAATGCATAAAAAAATACGAAATAAAAGTAGTTTTGACTGCTCCAGCATAACCTGTGGGGAAAACCAGGGGTTGCTTTGTTGTTGTTGTTGTTGTTGTTGGAAAACTGCTTAACTTGCACAGAGAACCATTTCACATGAACCATTTTCACATGAACAGCCTGCAACCCCCTGCCCAATTAAAAGTTTGCAGAATAATTACCAAAACATAAAATCAGTCAGTGAGTCTGCCCTCCACTGTATGGCAGATGTAGTCAGTTGACTGGCACTTCTGAACCATTCCACTGATAGTTACAGAATGCAGAATTTATGGCAAATGGCCTGAGAGACAGCTGAGAAACTGAGAGTGTTAAAATCAACTATGTGGATAGTGTCATTATATAGTTCAGTCATTCCCTGGCACTGGACTCTAATGGTAATAGCTTAAATATCTGTTTATTACACACACAGAAACTGCTCTTTAGGGTTTGGGATTTTTTTTAGCAGGAACTGGGGAGAACTGGGTTCCCTTACCTTTTAAAAATTTAATAATTATTATTTTTTGTCTGGCAGGGCTGGAATGGGATATACACCTAATGCCCGAGCCAAAATATCATCTATATCTGTAATCCATAAAACTGTGTCCATTTCTAATCCAGATCATTGTCTGCTTTAGTTTATTAATCATAGGTAAAGGTAAAGGACCCCTGGACGGTTAAGTCCAGTGAAAGGTGACTATTGGGTGTGGCGCTCATTTCCGCTTTCAGGCCGAGGCAGCTGGCATTTGTCCACAGACAGCTTTCTGGGTCATGTGGCCGGCATGACTAAACCACTTCTGGTGCGACAGGACACTGCGACAAGTTCTACAGCACACGGAAACGCCGTTTACCTTCCTGCCGTAGCGGTACCTATTTATCTACTTGCACTGATGTGCTTTTGAATTGCTAGGTTGGCAGGAGCTGGGACAGAGCAACGGGAGCTCACCCCGTTGCGTGGATTCGAACTGCCGACTTTCTGGTATGCAAGCCCAAGAGGCTCAATGGTTTAGACCACAGCACCACCCGCTCCCACTTTATTAATTATAACTTATATTTAGCCACTGCCCAGTGCGGGGTGTGTGGCACTGTGACTGGGCCCACCATAAATAAACAAATTGGCAAAATTTGTGGTGAGTTCCCCCACCATCCCCCCTCCCCGAAAAAAGCACTGCTGCTCTTCATTGTATATCTCAGGGGGGTTGTAATGCACCTGCTTGAGATAAAAGCCTCTGTTTGCTTTGACTACCTGTAACGAAACCTCTATTAAGTGAACAGTGCCTCTTGAGTGTCTGCAATTTGGCACTTCTCGGAGCTTCTGAACCGGCAGATATCCTGGGTTTCACACTCGGGTTGGTCAGACCACACGTGGCATACTGTGTCCAGTTCTGGACACCACAGTTGAAGAACATTATATCCATCTCTACACATTTCCTGAACCAATGGGAGGGTGAATAAGTCAGCAAGTCATACACTCAACCTTGCTGGTGTTGTTATAGTAACCCAGCGCACTTGGCACCCTCATCTCAGCACATCCAGACGTGGGGGACATATTCTTCAAGAAGTAAGCAAAAGCATTGTGTAATTTAACCCATTTGTTCACATTACACCAGCACCCGTTCAACCCCTCCCCTTGCCCTGTCCAACTTTGCCTTTTTAATGTGGTTTGTTTGCTTTAAAATTTAAAGTTTGTTTGCTTTAACATTGTAAACCACTGTGGGGGCCTTGGCAGAAAGATGACATATAAATGCAATCACTTAATCAATCAATCAATCAATCAAGATATAAGCTTCTTTTCTGTGTGGGACTCTGCCCATTCTCTGAAACCCAGGTCATATGCATTGATGCAATTACGTAAGGTTTGATTGACTTTTTGCTTTAATTTGCAAGTCTCTTGGTGTGTGACTTCTTTCCCTTCCCTTTCCCTTCCTTCCTTCTGCTCCTTTTATTTCCCAAATAAAATTCTTTATAGTTTGTGACATTTGGCTTCATTGGTTTTAAAAGGCAATTCTCTGGAATTTCTCATTCAAATCATCCCCATTTGTTAGACTACATGGTTATTCATCCTTGTTTTCTAAGAGGTTCCCCAGGTTATGGAAGACTGTGAGTTGCCTGGGCTTTGGAAAAGTAAATCCGAATCTCTGGGCTATTTAACATTTCTAGAGCTGGAATTAAAGAGGGAGATCCTTTTCTGTCCGGATTTCCAATTTTTTTAAAAATATGGCAACCCTATACATGGAGATATTTTCAAGCACAAGATGGGGCATTCCCCACTTTCTATTCCATGTACTGATGAAGGAGATTCATTCATTTGCTTCAGATGTTCCTTGGAGAAGAGCGTCAACCATTACAGCATCAACCATTACAGCCCTTCGGTTAATTCTGCCATGTATGCCATTGCCTAGTAACCAAAATAAAAACCACCCTGCTCTCTTCCAACATTGGAATAGAGCAATTTGTAATAAGTATATTGTGCGTATGTATTTGCTCTATATTTTATGCACAGCTGTTGCATCTTTAAAAGGTACATTAGAGGTTGATAAGCCTTTTCTGGGGCCCTTGCTGTGCTCTGTGCAAGACTAGTATGGAGTTTCAAAGCTCATGCACATTTCTTAGGGGTCTGGCAGCGTCCCAGAACAGCAGTGTCTACTAAACCAGTCTGACTTCAGCAAACACGGATTGATTCTTTCTAGTTGTGAGCTAGAATCATTTCCCTCAGCAGGGCCACTGCTTTAATCATGTACTTTAAGCACAAGGAGAATGACAAATTTTACAGTGATAATCTCATAGGCACAGGGGCTTTTTTCTAAGAAAAGGGATTCATTAAGCCAGTAGCTACATTGAAGAGGCTAAAAAACACAGAAAAAATAGGCAATGAAAAAAAAGCGCCATGTTTTACTTTCATTATTATTACAATTCAACGTACTATGCTTTCCTTGACTTTAAAATGTATTTGTGACCCCCCAAACCAGCAGATGTAGGGAGTAAATATGGGAGGAGAGTGCAAGGAACTGTGGTACTTGGGAGGGAAAGTGACCTTTAAAAATATAGGACACTATTCATCCTCTCAATTCTGTACAGTGGTCCGAATCCCCGCGACAGGGTGAGCTCCCGTTGTTTGGTCCCTGCTCCTGCCAACCTAGCAGTTCGTCAAAGTGCAAGTAGATAAATAAGTACTGCTCCGGCAGGAAGGTAAATGGTGTTTCGTGCACTGCTTTGGGTCGCCAGAAGCAGCTTAGTCATGCTGGCCACATGACCCAGAAACTGTCTGCGGACAAACGTCGGCTCCCTCAACTAGTAAAGCAAGATGAGCGCTGCAACCCCAGAGTCGTCCATGACTGGACTTAACTATCAGAGGTACCTTTACCTTTTCTGTACCTTTAAGATATAAGGGTGTTTGTTACCAATTAGTCAAAGAAGAAGAGGAAGAGGAAGAAAAAGGCAGAAAAGGCTAAGGGTACCATGTTTTTATTTATGATTTAACACACTAACATTTGGACATGGGGACACTGGCACTAACTATAGGGGGCCCTGGGTGTCTTGGGTACCCACACTGCGGGGCTCTAACACGACTTCCGGTTTCTTCCTGCCAGGCCTCTGGAATAGTTTTCTATGTTATTTAAAAAAGAGGTGCGACCTCAACATGGTTCACACATTGGATTAACTCTTATTGTACAAATTTGAGAAAATAGTGATAAAATGAATTGTTAAATTATGATTAGCTACAAAATAGCACGTGTTGATCTTATGTTTTTTATTTCTTTATTGAATCAAAGGAGAGTTGGATTAGGGAAGTCAATGTTTATATATAACTAAGTTCCCTTTTTATGTTAATTTTTAACAGTAAGGTCATAACAAATTGTAAGAATATGCTATATTTTGTAAACTAATATTGTGACTTTTCTTCTGTATACAATTATGTATTAGAACGTATATCTATTTGTGTAATAATGTTTTAACGATGTAAGGATGTATTTGTTAAAATTGAATAAAAAGATAATTAAAAAAGGAAAAAGAAAGAAACGGGAAGTCATGTTGAAGGTGTCGTGAGACATCAGATGTGACCCCCGAGTTCCTGTGAGGCCTCGGAAGGGATGTTCAAGGCCCTCCCAGTCCTCCAACATGACTTCCAGTAGAAACTGGAAGATGTCACGTTACGTTGTGCTTGCCACTGGGCACCCATCATCTGGGGCCCAAGTCGACGCCCCTGCATGGGGATTATTTTGTTAGTTTTCCTGGTTAAAGTCCCTTTCACACTGCAGTGTGAAATGCTAAATTTTAAACAGTGGGAAAGAAATGTATGGTGGGGACACCACCGCAAAGGTGAAATTACCATACCCGCCTCCCAAACCCCTGCCAATTTTTCCGGTTACGGTGGCTGCAAATATATTTGTTTTTCTGGAACGCCTGTTATCTTTCCCCAACCCCACCCTTCATAGCAGCACTAGATAAAGGTGCTGTCCGATCCACCTCATTCAGAGATTCAAATGTTGGATCTGAATTGTACTAGACCCCACTTGGAAGGAAATGCCTAGTATTAGGTAACACCATTCACTGAAACAACATTAGAAAACTTTCTAATGATGCTTTCTGGTATGAGTTTTGTTCTGTTCCTATTCATGAGGAGGCCCTGCAGAACTCATGGAAAAGCAATTACTTTAGTTATATAGCTTGGCATAGAACAACGTCAACATGTCTAGCGGTTTTCTTTATCTTAGTTCCGTTTAGAAATAAATCAGAGATGACAGTCCAAGGAAAAGATTAACACTTTTTGGAGTTTCGGGGAGCAGAAACACTGACACACTTGCTATTTATAGTGCCCGTGCAGTTTGTGACTTTGAACAGACGAAAAGCCTCACATTGTATTTTTTTCCAAGCACATGCCAAGCATGAAGGGATACCAGACTAAAAAACCTTCCTTGGTGACATCATTCTGAATGATCTGCTAATGTTCCCTGCAGCAAAATATCCACAAAGGTCATGGCAGTTTGCTCTAGTAGCTGAAATCCATTTGCTATTCTGCATGCGATAGATTTGGATGAAGGAGTGGCTGCCTTCCTGTCTTTGGTGTAAGAGAAGTTCTCAAGCTAAGTGAGTCAAACCTTTGTAAACAAAAATTAAGCAGATCTGATTAGAAGGAATGGGGGCTGCAACTATGAAGGAAGGATAAAACGAGCACATCAATTTTATCGGATTACTTTCTTTCCTTTTATTCCTTTTTTGGGGGGGGTTGTTTATTTCTGTATTTTCTGTCATGATTAATTAGAAGACAGATGCTCTTAAAGAATGGCAGTGTTTATAAATGAAAGTCTTGAAATAAAGGTTACCTCAGCATTGCAAAGCTCAACCTTTTGTCAAATTCAGAAATACAACATTTCTCTGAGCCAGACAGAACTCAGACTGAACTAGTGCAGGTTAACAGACTGAAAGTAGTTGTCATAATCGCTGGGTAAAAGGTGAATTCATTTTGGTATAGAATTTTAAACAATTTCTAGTTCATTTTCTAATTCATGCTGCTGTTTTTAACTCTTTAGGCTCTTTGCATTGTTGGGGAAAATAATCTAACAATTCACATTCCATTGGGGCTGGGTTTTTTTAGTTTCCTTAAGTACACTTTATTCTTCAGCACAGTAGTTGTAGTATTCTGATTTATTTTATTTCTATATATATGCAGTGCTTTTTTTCTGGGGGGATGCAGGGGTACGCATACCCCTAAACATTTTGTGAATCTAAGTTTGGCCGCATTGAGGGGCAGGATTTCAATATGAGTAGGAAAATGAGTACCCCTAAACATTTTTTTATAAAAACACACACACACACACACACACACACACACACACACATATATATATATATATATATATATATATATATATATATATATAGCCAAGGATCAATTGAATGAACTTGAATTGAATATGGACCAAATCTGAACCTTTGTTTTTTAAAGGAATTAATGGGAATTAGTCCCTTTTTGGACATGTTGAACTTGAACTATATATTCCTTCTGACAATAAACTTTCCAGGCTCTGTTTCTGATCTAGAGCCCAACGTGCACTAGAGCTCCTTCATATGTGAGTATAGTAAAGGTAAAGGGACCCCTGACCATTAGGTCCAGTCGTGACCGACTCTGGGGTTGCGGCGCTCATCTCACATTATTGGTCGAGAGAGCCGGCGTACAGCTTCCAGGTCATGTGGCCAGCATAACAGTGCTGCTCCTGGTGAACCAGAGCAGCGCACGGAAACAACATTTACCTTCCCGCTATAGCAGTAACTATTTATCTACTTGCACTTTGACATGCTTTTTAACTGCTAGGTTGGCAGGAGCTGGGACCGAGCAACAGGAGCTTACCCCGTCACAGGGATTTCAACCACCTACCTTCTGATCGGCAAGCCCTAGGCTCTGTGGTTTAACCCACAGTCCCATCCGTGTCCCTTATATGTGAGTATACTTGCCACTTAATTGTCCCACTATATGGAGAAGCACTTGCCTTTGGGGCAGCTCTGGAGCTCCTTTGGTCTCAAATCATCATTAGATCAGGGCAAATATTTTTTATGGTTTGTTGGGTAGTTTCCAAACATGAGACGCAGAAGTATGCTTCCCAATCTCTGGACTCTGGTTGGGAGCAGTAACTCCCAAAATGTGGAATAATGAAGAACACAAGAGCTCAAATGTGGAACAGATTTCGGCCCACTCCCTGCATATCCATAATTTGAACATTTAGTTCAAGATGAAAATATTTGTTTGGGAAATAATTCCAGGGCTGATTCATAATAGCCAAAATTATGTGAGCTACTACTTCCTACAAGTAGTTTAACATGTGGAGCAGACACTGGTATCTGAAGAAGTGTGCATGCACACGAAAGCTCATACCAAAATAAAAACTTAGTTGGTCTTTAAGGTGCTACTGAAGGAATTTTTTTATTTTACTTCGACCCAGACCAACATGGCTACCTACCTGTAACCTTATTTATTCTTTTTAATGAACTTAAATATTAATGTGACATTTTGTATTATTTCCAATATATATTATTACAGATAGGGAACTAACAGGAAGAGCCAAGGGAAAAAAAGGCTTAGTGTAAATCCTTTACTGAAATCCTTTAAGTGTGGAAGTTCCTACTTTGTGCTTCACATCCTAAATATATATTTCTGGGTGCATAAATGATTCCTGTAGATGTATCTGATCTTTTCTGAGGAACTCAGCACGATGGAGTTTAAAAAATGGTACAAAACTGCTGTGGGACAAAACCAAAAACAAAAAAATAACCCACACAAATCCAGTTGCTTCCATTATCTGAGTATGGATTGATTAACAATTCTCCTTCACAATAAATAAATATTTTGAGGAAGGGGGAATTTGGCATGTTCATCTCAGCCCTAATAAGGACTGTCTTTTGAAATGTAACTGGCCGGATTAAGCAATTGCGTATGTACAGAAAGCAACAGTCCTTAATAGCTAGGTGAACCACAGAGGCTTTTCCTTATGATTTGTTGGAATGTTCTCCTCATTTAGTTGAGGATGTCAAAGGAATTTATTGGCAAGGGCACTTCACCTGAGTGGTAGTGAAATGTTGGCGGCCAATGGAGATTGGAAGCAATGCGATTTTTCTCAGTGGATATATTCTGATTGTCGTAACCTCTTAGAAAAGTCTCCTTCCTTTTTTCTTCAAATATCTGATGGTCACTAAGACTTCACTACAGTTCAGGTGAAGTAGTCTTCTGAAGACATTGTTTTGACATTTTCATCTAAATTAGGTTAAATAGTGATGCTGTCCTCCAAGCATACATTCATCTATATAATGAGGGGCAAGAGCTCCCTGCTGCTGCAATGCAATGTCACACACGCTTGTAGCATGTTGTTGGAAGCTTATCAAAAAGCAGATGCTAAATTTAAAAGTAAATAAAAGTCAACCATCACAAACGGAAAGGATTGCTTGCATTTAATCTCAGGAGGGATTTTTGCTTTGTTTCACCATAGGTAAAGGTAAAAGAGTAAAGGACCCCTGAACGGTTAAGTCCAGTCAAAGGCAACTATGGGGTTGCGGCGCTCATCTTGCTTTCAGGCCAAGGGAGCCGATGTTTGTCCACAGACAGCTTTCTGGGTCATGTGGCCAGCATGACTAAACTGCTTCTGGCACAACGGAACATCATGATGGAAACCAGAGTGCACAGAAACACTGTTTATTTTCCCACCGCAACGGTACCTATCTGCTTGCACTGACATGCTTTCGAACTGCTAGGTTGGCAGGAGCTGGGACAGAGCAACGGGAGCTCACCCCATCGTGGGGATTTGGACCGCCAACCTTCTGATCGGCAAGCCCAAGAGGCTCAGTGGTTTAGACCACAGCGCCACCCGCATCCTGTTGTTTCACCATACCTCTCAGTTGATCATGGGCTGCATGATGTAGGAACCATAAACTTAATAGTGATGTTTAAGGAATTTAGTTATTCCAAATCCTGGTATCAACTGACCTGCACAAGCATTTACACTTGGAACTTCAATGTACTTCCATGCCCACCCGTATGGAATGTAACATAGGCAGACATGTAAAACACTTCCTGTTTCCCCAGAGTGCACATGCAAGGGCGTGTTACTCCACAGCCAGGAGGACTTCCTGTCACACCTGGTCTGGAGCTTCCTGCCGCTGCATGTGACCAGGTAGGTGGGCGTGACCCTGGGAGACCCTATAAAAGGGGGTGGTCATGCAGCCTTCTTCTCTCTTGAGGCCATCCCACTCTCCAACTATTCACCTTTGGCTGAGAGCTGCAGAATGGGAGCTCTCTTCCTCTCACCTGTTAACTCATGCCCTTGCTAGGCACAACCCTTCAATAAAATACCTGAGGAGGTAGGAATTATGGAACTCCCTCCCTGGCGAGATGTGTTTTGTTCCCTTTTACCATCTGAAAATGTTCCTGTTCACTCAGGTGTTTAGTACCTGAAGGCGAGGTATGTACAGCCATCAGCTTGGTGATCAATGTATACATTAGGGGATAGCATAGGCCCCAAGGTTCGCCTTATATCTGTGCATTTTTAAAAATTCTAATCTGTTTCTGAATCACTTTGTGCTCTAGCACCACTTCAATCTCTGCTCCAGGTTCAGAACTGCTTTGTATGCAATATTCCCCATTCACTCTAATGAGGAAGCAAAAAAAAAATGGCTATAACTTTTGGCCAAAGTGGTTGAACTTTACAGGCAGGGGTGTCCCTCCAAGGTAGATTGAACCTGCCAGATCATAGGCAGATTAATCCCAGGGGGGCTTTTCTGCAAGAAATGGATGCAATTTGTAAGCATGGTCCCCCCCATCTGAGGGTATGAAGCCCACCAATTTTCAGAATGATAGCTTATGTGGTTCTGCCATAATGGTAGACTTTATCGCTTTGGAGTGGGTACAATAGGGTAATTGGTGGTGGTGGAAATGCAGCAACCCCACCCCAAAGGATTTTTGGGATACAGTGGAGATGACTCCATTGACTTGCAAAGGGGATAGGGATGGAGGTGGTGGAGAAAAGATAATGGGAACTTAGTTTACCCCTCAGAGAGCTACAATTTTCAGCGCCCTTAGCAAACTGCAGTAGCCAAGATTCTGTGTATGTGTGTGCGCGCTTTAAATATATGGTGTGTATGCAGCCTGAATCTCACACAGCATTACTGTTTCTGTTCTCTTCTGTGAAAAGTGTTGCAACTTTTCTAGTTTTCTCTTCACTGGAGCTGTGATCTTGTGCGAGTTCGCAACGCCCGTGTTGCACAGCTACTATGAGTAGTCATCCCATGCGAGCAATATTTTAAGCACAGGCACTTACTGTCTCTGTTGCCGTTTGTCCACAACAGCACTGACCTGTGTGTGTGTGTGTGTGTGTGTGGGAATACTGATGCTAAAAAGCAGTACGGTCTATGTTGGGTACATCTGTCGGTGCAAGGGCAAGGTTGTGTTCATTATAAAATAAAACACAATAAAATAAAACCTTGCACGTCAAACTTTATTTCACCAATTTCAGCAAATGCTGCAAACTGGGGGGGGGGGCGGCCTTGGGAAACTCTTCAAGGTGTATGTCATTGGGGATTTTTGTGTGCCCTTCATTTTCATTCACTCTACACGCCTGCCCCATCGGTTTAACTGTGAGCGGCATATTACCAAGGACCTCTTGCATACAGTATATTAGCAGAATATTGATATAGCTGAAATGCTGTTGTGGGATTCATCATTGGGTAAATCCTCTGCTGTCTGCAGTTTTACAGAGCCGTTTAATTAGCAGTTTTATACCACCCTCCTATTCCTCTCATTAAATTAATTAATAATTAAGTTCGAATATAGGCATCTTTAATGTCACAATTATATTTCAGTTTTATGGTCACCAGAGTTTTAACTCATTAGCCTGGGCGCTCATAAACCATAGCTCTTGCAGAAAAAAAGCTGGCTGAGGCTGTGTCATACAGGTATGTTGCCTTTAGGTGGGTGGCATTTAAACATTGCTCTCACTATACGGCTGACTTCTCAACTCTTAAGAAACTGTTTTCTGGGCCCCAGGCAGTTATGGCCAAACAAACAGGCCAACAAGGGTGCAAGGCTCAGGATCAAACCATGGGTGGCAACTCAAGGCGTGCTCTCAATGCAGTGCTTAATTATTCCGTTTGTCTGTTCAGGGCAGGAATGGGGACATTGCTGGATATTGTTGGACTCCAATTCCAATCAGCCCCAGCCAACATGGCCAAAGGGATTGTGGGAGTTGTAGTTCAATGACCTCTGGAGGACAACAGGTTCCTCTTCCCCAGTTTAATGGTTTCCTGTCAGATTGTAGTAAAGTGTAAATTCTTATTTACTTACAAAGGTATTTATTTCTTGTCTTTCTATCAAAGACCCTCAAGGCAGCGTATGATTAAAACATGAACCATGTGAAACAACCCAAGAGAAAAATGTGAAGTAGAGAAAATAAAATTTACAGGAGATAAAATTTAGCCAGAGACCATTTAAATTTAAACGTACACATGCCAGGAGAAATTAATATATGCTGGTGTAAAGGTGATGAAAGAGAAACATAATTCCTGTATCACCGGGTATCTTTCTCAGGTACAGTTGCCACTCAATGACACTGGGGGGGGGGGAGGTAGGGTATTTTTGAGGTCGAGTGGTAGAGCTATTTGGGTCAAACAACAAAGATTTTGAGGGAAGAAAAAAAAGTTTTGTTAAGATTTCTGGAAATTTCCTGAGGCCTGGGAAAAGCCCAACAATTCCCTCATAAAAAAATTCCTTCAGTAGCACCTTAAAGACCAACTAAGTTTTTATTTTGGTATGAGCTTTCGTGTGCATGCACACTTCTTCAGATACAGTGCACACTTCTTCAGATACTATTTCACTGTATCTGAAGAAGTGTGCATGCACACGAAAGCTCATACCAAAATAAAAACTTAGTTGGTCTTTAAGGTGCTACTGAAGGAATTTTTTTATTTTACTTCGACCCAGACCAACACGGCTACCTACCTGTAACCAATTCCCTCATACTCATTGGGAAAATAACTGAATTTTCCCATTTTTTTCTTAAGCTTCAGGGAATTTCTTTACATTCCCTTTGTTTCAACAGCAAGGATGCCCTCAAAAGTATTGCCTCATTGAGTACTGAAATGAGATTTGACTGCTAGTCCATTGGTTTATCTATATGGGATTGGGTGGGGAAACCATTTCCACCATCACTCTGGGCAGCAAAATTGGACTGGTTCTGTCCAGCAGATTGCTGCTAGAAATCTGAAAGATATAGGCAGAGGGACAGAATTCATGTGATGAAAGTCTGTAGCATTTTGATGCTTCTGTTCTAGAGGCCTTTAGCTCTGCTGAAGCATCATTTCCTCCCAATTAGAGGAAAATGGGGTCACGAAGAGTCGGACATGACTAAACGACTAAACAACAACATCTCCATCCCTCAAGTAAGCACCAGTGTTCAGAAGCTGAGAGAGCAGATGTGTCACACCTACATGACCACATGGACCACTGCTGGCTGCTAGCTGTCCCCCATGTTAGAGAGGTCTAATTGGTCTCCACTAGAAATTTGGCACACTCTTCCAGCAGACATTTGGCACATTTTCCAGGTAGACCCCTTTTTATGCCGACAGCCCCTTGCAACTGCTTAAATTTGTTAGCTGGTTCACTTAAATGATTATTTGCATTATTTTGCATTGTATGCGACCAAGGCTGCACAGATGTTATTGGCCCAGAGACTGAAAGAAGATAAAGTCCCAAACAGAGAAGAATGGCAGAGTAAGTTGACGAATTATGCCAAAATGGCAAAAATGACTGGAAGAATCAGAAATCAGGAAGACCAAATTTTTAATAAGGAAGGGGGGAAATTTATAATTTGTCTTAAAAACCATTGCAAACAGTTAAAATCGTAGTCAAAATAATAATAATAAAAATCCTTCCAGTAGCAACTTAGGGACCAACTAAGTTTGTCATAGGTATGAGCTTTCGTGTGCATGCACACTTCTTCAGATACAAATCGTAGGTAGGATTGGAATAACACTTGTAGTTTAATGGTGAATTTTGGATATAATGGAGATGTAAAGGATTTGGATTATTATAAAAGATCCAGGAGGAAATGACTAACAATAGGACCCACAAAGGGGAGGAGGGAAGTCCAGGAGATTCTTTGGAATCTTGTTTTTGGGTGTATGTTGGATATGTGATTGTAAAATTTTAATTTGAAGAAAACCAAATAAATAAATAAAAAATAAAAAATTGCATTGTTTTTAATAGTGTTTTCATGCTATTTTAATATTTTAGGAAATGGTGGTGCCCAAATAGTGTGTGTGTGTGTGTGTGTGTGTGTGTGTGTGTGTGTGCGCACACACACACACACACACACTGCATATGACCAAGATCTTGCAATAAAGTCTGTTCACAAGTAAACGCCATGAAGCAAAGGCCTTCCCACTGCTAATCAAAAGCTTCCTGTTTGTAGTTCAACCTGTTTTGTTGCTCTTCTGGTCAGCTTGAATCACAAATTAATGCTCCTTTAAATCTTATTTAGTCAACCTACAAAATTCAGTTGCTTTATGCACTTTCTCCAAGTCCTCTTGGGGGTTATGTATATTGCCCAAGAAATGTGCACAATTCCTGAAATGACTATGTATGCATTCTCCATGAGGCCTGATGAATGTGCACAATGGTCGGTTGTTCTGAACATTAAATGCTCTACTTACATTCCCTTAGATATGATGGCTATCTCAGCAACAGCGTTTAATACTCTACAATATGTTGCTCATCGTTTTTATATGTAGTGTATTTTTCATCCATTATCCCTGATTAAACCAGCTTTGTTGAAAAGGCAAAACCAAACATGGCTTTGAAATTGTTCTTATTTAATTTTACTAGCCTTCATGTAACCCAGGATAACACTAATTATATCTTTAGTGTGGCTCGTATTTCTAATGTAATTCATATGTAAATTGTAATTTAATTCATATGGGCATGTTTGCATTCTTTGCGTATGCTCGGCTAACAGCACAAATGCTGAATTAGAACTGTTTGGAAATCAAAACGGGATGTTGCCTTTCTTTTCTGAATTGTCTTTGATTTGTTTTGGCTTGCTGTTTGAGCAGCAACGGCATGTCTCATTTGTTCTGATTTGAAAGAAGTGACTGGCATTCCTAAGCTGTGGAACACCTACAATGGGATTTCCTGCTGTGTGTTTTAGAAGCCCAATTCCCATTTTACATTCCACATGACAATGAGCTTGTGAAGACATGAATTAGGTGTCTAAGTAAGGACATGCTTGCAGCTAGTTGTGGCCTTTTTTTCATGTGATCCACTAGCAAATACCGTAAGTCTGGGGTCATCAAAATGGTGCCCTCCAGATTTTGTTGGACTACAATGCCCATCATCCCCAGCCAAAATGGTCAATGTACAGGAATGATGGGAGTTGTAGTCTCATCACATCTGGAAGGCACCCCATGGGCTACTCCTGTCTTAAGTGATCTTTGTTTTCTGCACCCAGTTCTAGGCCTTGTTCTGCTTCATGCTCAGGGTGTTTCTAAATCACATCGCTGTCATGTTGTGGGTGGACCCAGCACCTCCTCACGACCTGCAATTCTCATGCACCATGGCAGAAGGTTCTGTCGGTCTGGATCTTCACAAATGTGGAAGCCAGGCCAAGGCATCTAACTAAAGGTATCTGCAAAACTCAGTAAGACCCAGCCTGGGGAAGATCTTCCACTGTAACCAGCCAGCCCTTCCTAAAACATTAGGAAGAACTTCCTGACAGAAAGAGCTGTTTGACAGTGGAACTTGCTGCCAAGGAGTGTGGTGGAGTCTCCTTCTTTGGAGGTCTTTAAGCAGAGGCTTGACAGCCATCTGCCAGGAATGATTTGATGGTGTTTCCTGATTGGCAGGGGGTTGGACTGGATGGCCCTTGTGGTCTCTTCCAACTCTATGATTCTATGATCTTCTATAAAGGTAAAGGGACCCCTGACCATTAGGTCCAGTCGTGACCGACTCTGGGGTTGCGCGCTCATCTCGCATTATTGGCCGAGGGAGCCGGCGTATAGCTTCCAGGTCATGTGGCCAGCCTGACAAAGCCACTTCTGGCGAACCAGAGCAGCACATGGAAACGCCGTTTACCTTCCCGCTGTAGTGGTTCCTATTTATCTACTTGCATTTTGACGTGCTTTCGAACTGCTAGGTTGGCAGGAGCTGGGACCGAGCAACGGGAGCTCACCCCGTCACAGGGATTCGAACCGCTGACCTTCTGATCAGCAAGCCCTAGGCTCAGTGGTTTAACCGACAGCGCCACCTGGGCCCCTTCTATAGCATCATTTTAATTTGGGTTTGTTTCTTTAGATTTAACTGGCATAGTACAAAAGCCATACTACCAGGTGTCCAAGCACCTAGGTGTGCATCTGGAATTATTAAATGTTTCCACAGTCATTTTCTTTATTCATATGTTCCTTTATGTTTCTAATTCCCTGCCTTAAAAGTTTTTTTGTGGGCAAGGATTAGGAGATCTCAATAAAATTGATATTGATGATATTGATGAAAATTGATATTGATGTTTGCTCTCCAGCGGCCATCTGGGCTCACATGCATGAGTTCTAATACAGTTGCCCAAAATCACGGGAATCAATACACAGAAGCATATGCAACTGCTCATTAATGTTGCTGCGATGGAGAGACATCCTGACCCCACTAATTCTTAAAATCTAGACATGTGGATGTCAGAGATGCATACGGATTTGAACGTCTTTCTCTGTGAGCTTCAACTTTAGTTTAATTAAGAAGAAGGGCTAATGTGGTGTAATAGTTAAAACACAAAACTTGAGGCGGTGGGGTTCAAATCTCTTTGCAGCTGTAAAACTCACTGGGTGACCTTAGGGCCATTACAGGCTTAGTTGGCAGGTCCCTTCCTGCTGACTGAATTTCAAAAATCCTAAAGCATTTCTGAGCAGAGCAATTCTGAATGTGTTTACTCAGAAGTAATCTCCAGGTTGTTTAGGAATGTACTCAAGAAAGCCATTCAGAACTGAGACGCTGGTCACTTTGCCAAATCCAGCCAAACTAGATGCAGCAAAATCCTTCCCCCTCTTGGTAGACATTTCTTCTGGCATGATGGGGATCCATTTGTAGAATCCATGTGTTCTGATGACTTTCTTTCTATAAATCCTCTTGAAATTGATGATGATGATGATGAAGATGATGAATTGAAAGAGGAAGAGAAGGGGGAAGAAGAAGACGACCAGCCAGTTATACACCCCATAGGTAATACTGCATGGAGGCATTCAAATCCAGGGCTACATAGCTTGCGACTCACCAAACTGAGTGCAGGTTATGTATGGTGGTGTAGTGGTTAGACTGTTGGACTATTACCAGGGAACCCAGGGCTCAAATCCCCACCCAGCAATGAAGCTCACTGGGTGACCTTGGGCCAGTCACTGCCTCTCAACCTAACCTACCTTGCAGTGTTGTTGTCAGAATTAAATGAGGAGGGAAAGAACCTTTAGTTCCTTGGAGAAAAAGGTGGAATATAAATAAAACCAGGGACCAGTGCTTAATTATAAGACTAGCTGGCCCAGCCATGCATTGCTGTGGCTCATCCCTGTGATTCCCCCTACTGTCCCCCCATCCATGACGTATCCCGTCCCTCCTCCCCCCAACCCCCACCCAGGCGAGTCCCTATTTCCATTCGGCCTAGTCTGTAAAGGCAAGCTGAGGGGCTGTGGAGAAAGAAGGTTTTCTAGCTGCAGCACCAGTGTATCCGCCAATAGAGGGCGAAGGTTTTGTAGCTGCAGTACCAGTGTAGCTGCCACTAGAGGGCGATGTTTTGTAACATGGTTCTTTTCCCAGCATGCTCGACAGGGTCTCCTGGTTGACTTTTTAGGCCCTAAAAACGGGGTTTTACCTTGCGCAGGTGTGACATTTGTATACCCCATGCAGCTAGGAACACTCGCATAGTGGCATGTGACATTGTGTCCAAATTTCATTGCTATCGCTCAAGCGGTTTCAGTGGAAAGTGGAAATCAACAGATATGGCCAGTTTTTACACACACACACACACACACACACACACACACACACACACACATATATATATATATATATATATATATATATATATATATATATATATATATATATATAAGCCTCCTCACTCTCCTAACTTCCTGCTACAGTCCTCTTAGCCACTGTTTGGAGACGATGATGAGGCTGAAATTGGGGCAAGTCAGAGAGTGGTGGGATTTGTGAATTCTCCTAAGGACACTCCTTTCCCTGCCATATATCAAGCTCTGCAAAAAACATGGTAGTTATTAAGCAGGCCACAGCACAGGTGGTGTGGCGGCCCACAAGTTGCATAGGCCTGCTTTCAGTGATAATGCGAAATAATCAGAAGTATTTTAAGCTTTGATTTTATTTGTGGCTTTCCTTGTTATATACAGACATTAAAAGGAACTGGCAGGCTCAAGAGATGGGAGATGCAGTGGCTCTTTCTGACACGTCGGGGATGAATCCATCCGTATAAAATAATAGGCAGCAGACCTACATGCTGTCAAACACATCATGGCAACATAAGAACTGTCCAAAACTATTTTCAATAATTGATTTGCTGTTTAATTGAACAGCATGACTGACTAACATAGCTCATTACTTTACTCATTACTTAATTATTGAAGAAAGTAGGACAAGTCAATAAAATGGAAGGCTGTAAATTCCAATACTAATTAGCACCATTTCCTCAGAGACATATTTTAAGGGCAGATTGGCTACCTGAATGTCCCAGGACCTTGCAGATGAAGGAAAAGGGTAGACGCACCATAAATCTAGATTATAGGCAAAGGAGACGAGTAGAAAAGTAAATGTGTGCCAAGCTACTGCCAAACATACCATGTGAACTCAGGCATTGGGGTGGGGGAGGAGAGAGGGAGTGTTCTTATTTCATGAATGCTCTTGAATGGCTGAACCACTCTTGATCTGTTCTTGAATGGAGGAAGCACTCTTGTTTAATTAATCACCCATGAAAAACTACACTTGCAGTGCTGTGCTATACATGTCTACTCAAAAGTAGATTCCATTGAATTCAATGGCGCTTGCTCCTAGGAAAGTGGGTATAGGATGGAAACCTTAATCAAGTTGAATCGTTCCTACTAATTTCCCAGGAAATTGTCTTGCACTTCAGACCATCTAGTGCTCCTAAAAGTTGCATACACTAGGACTCAAGCATGGCCCTCCAGATGTTTTGGGACTACAATTCCCATCATCCCTGACCACTGGTTCTGTTAGCTAGAGATGATGGCAGTTGTAGTCCCAAAACATCCGGTGGGCCACGTTTGGCCATGCCTGCACATTTTTTGGGGGGGGGTGAATGCTGTAATTTAAATAGAAATAGAATGCATCTCAGGATTGTGGGGTGACTTTGACCAAGTGATTACCTGCTGGATCGGCTGTCTAGGTAAGCAGCTGTTGCTGGGCAGCTACAAGGCAATTGATCTGCTTCTGAATAATAATAATTTAATAATAATATTTTTTTTTATTTATACCCCACCCATCTTATGATGGGGAAATCTTATGACTCAATATCTTTATTCTGGACTTGGGGAAAACAGCGCTTCAAATAGTGTACGCCTTCCAATGGAGGAGTGTCCTTTGCACACAACTGCCGTTTTAGAAGAGAAAGAGGGCTGAATGTGAAACTTTTTGTACAGTATATGCTTTTACCACAGTCCTTCTGACCTCACAAATATCCTGATCCCATGATTCACCAAAGCAGCAACTTACAAACTTGGCCCTACAGGGACCACACCCACTGTAATGACTATAAATCCAAAAGAAACGAATAAAAGTCAACATTTTCTATATTGAAAACCAAGTATAATGCTATGCTTAATACTCCAAAATTCAATAAAAGCTTGAGATTCTACAGAAGAATCCTCTTTATGATGCCTTTCATCTCATGCAATTCTGTGCATGTTTACTTAGAAGTAAACCCACTGTGTTCAATGGGGCTTACTGCCTTGCAAGTGTGTTTAACATTGCGGTCTTAATCTGACAGATTTGCTTAATTTCACTCAATTGGGCTATGTATCAATTCTATTTATCTGTTCTTTATAGTAGGATGTGAAGCAATGGGGAACAGTGATTCTTCTTCTTCTTCTTCTTCTTCTTCTTCTTCTTCTTCTTCTTCTTCTTCTTCTTCTTCTTCTTCTTCTTCTTCTTCCATCCACTAGGTTGGTAGAAGTCCTGCAGCTGTTGGGGGACACCTCAGTGTCACAATGTGAATAAGCTTTGGCTTAAGTATTTTGTTCCTCAACTGTCTTCCCCACATCTCAAGGCAGCCCTGTTTAGGGAAGCTTTTAATGTTTGATGGATTTCTGTATTTTAGAATTTCTGTTTTTTTGGAAGCCGCCCAGAGTGGCTGGGGGAACCCGGCCAGATGGGCGGGGTATAAATAATAAATTATTATTATTATCTCACTCCATTTTGGCTTCTACACTAGCAGAAATGGGCCAATGTAGCTGCACAATTGCACCAGCAGATCTGACATGGGAGCAGTGTATCTCACATTCTGCCAGTATTGGGAGGAGGGTTTCCTTGTGTCCTATAGCCCCTCAGCCTGAGTCACTGAATACAGCAGGCATAGGGAAGCTTTGACTCGCCAAATGCTGCAGAACTTTGCCTGTGGCCATGCTTGCTGGAGATGGTGAAGTTTGTAGTTCAGCAACATCTGGAGACAGGGGTGCCAACTTCAATAAAATATTGTGGGGGCCCAGGTAAGCCCCACCCCACATAATC
This sequence comes from Zootoca vivipara, assembly GCF_965207765.1. NCBI lineage: Eukaryota > Metazoa > Chordata > Lepidosauria > Squamata > Lacertidae > Zootoca > Zootoca vivipara. The sequence continues at coordinate 25,899,934 of NC_142591.1, forward strand.
AATCACATGGGTGGTACACACACACCATTTGAATGACAGTGCCCATCTCAAATATTTTATTGGGGGAGCAAAGCCCCACGGCCCCTAGGAGTTGGCTCCTATGTCTGAAGCGCCAAAATATTCCCCATGCCTGGGATATAGTGTTGCACCTTTGATCATTCTCTCTTTCCTTTGATTCAAAAAATCATTATATAGTAGCACTGGGCATATCACCATATATGTCAATAATCTTCTGCATGGGTATGGGCAATTTATTTTCATACTACCTTTCAATAATTGCTGCGCAAGAAGAACTTTGCATGTAAATTAAAAGTGTGTGTGCGTGCGCATGCACATTCAGACACATTCACACATACGTATCATATCTATTTCCATGGCTTCAAGGGAGATTTACGCTTCTTTTTCCAAAAATATACCTACCAATATATAATGGGGGACAAAGAGAACAAGTCAAAAATTATATTGGACTAGTGCAAACTCCTTGCAGATGACTACACATTTAATTGTTTTTATCCTAGCCAGATATTAGAAGTCTGCCTTTCCATTGCTTCTGGTGTGGAAGTCTACATCGATTTGTTTGCTTTTGCAGTCTAGATGTGGGTACAGGGATTATAAAATGTTTTGTTGATCGGCTTGAGCAAAATACAAAAACTTGGTTAGTCACTGAAGGATTTTCCAAAGGAAGAGCAAGTTTTTAATCCTCCGCCCATCCTCACCCCCTTTACACTTTTCATTTGCAGGTAGCTGCATATCTGGTAAGTGTTCCTCAAGGGTGTTTCAAAGTCTGATTTCCAATTATGTAAATCAAAGTGGCTAGGGCAGCATTATCTAAGATTAATTAAAAAAGAAATCACCTTTTATACAAAGCTTCAGAGCAACATTTTAAACACATAGCGTTGGATTACTCAACACAGAGGCACTACAGACATTTTCTCCTTTTGACGTGCTGTACTCCTGTTTTAAGTTCTCATTTTCAACCCACAAGTTACTATTTCGGTAAATGTTTTCAAAAGTATTAGTGCTAAGCCAAAATATTCTCACTCTCATTTTAATCAGTAGTTTTGAAAATCTGCCCTCCGGCACTAATAAACTAGAACTGAAATTTAGGAGACGAGAACTGTGCCTGTGTAGTTTAATGGAAAGCTCCTGGTTACATTAATGGGGGGAAAAACTTTAATTATTTCAGGAAAGTTTCTTAAAAAATAACTGTGTTAATTTATTACCCAAGTTTGCATGCCTGCACAGACTGCTGTTTACATGTAACGGTGGCTAATCTATTATGTGCAATGGTGACTTTCTCTATTCTCTCCCCACCATCCACTATTGTTCTGACGGTTATTCTGATCCTGATCTTCTCGAGTGGATGAGGGCGTGGGGCGTGCAGGGCAGAGGCGAGAAAGCCCTATTTGCGCTAACAGGAGTCCTTGTGCTGGATCCTGCTAGTCATAGGAGCCAATGCCTAGGGGTCGAGGTCCCTTTGTTCTCCCAATAAAATATTTGAGGTGCCCCCCCCCCCCAGGTAGACGGGCATTGCCATTCAATTGGTGTGTGCCACATCATGTGATCTGTTATGCAGGTTGGAGCTTACCCTTTGGTCCCCCCCCCAGTATCTTATTCAAGTTGGCACCCCTTTCGCTAGTCAAATGGGTTCATTAAATCTGGCCTGTAGTTCATTCAAAAGGACAACAATGATGTTGGAGTCAATGTGGAGAAATAGATTCTGACACTTGGAAGTTCTCCAAAAGTACACAGATGCCACCATCATTGGTTTGTGCTCTTGAACTTAACATCTAGCATTCGTGGGCAGGTCACTTCACAGGGATTTTCCAAAATCAAATATCCATGTGTGAATTAGACCTACCCAATCCCCAGGAGGGATTGTGTGAATTGGGAACAGCAACTTTTTGTCAGTAAAGATACAGAAAAATAAATCTCAGGCTTATCATTAAAACACTGTCAAAGAAAGAAGGGTCTTTCAGAAAACGGACATCTAGTACCAATACACTGTAGTTGGTTTTCTGAATCACCTAGTCACTTGAGTTAACTTTTTCTTCCTCATCGGCCCAGACTAGTAAGGGCCAGGGTAGTATAAGACTTAGGGACACCTGCTCCATTTCCCCAATTAGCTTCCACGTGCCATTGGCCCATGACTCCCACCATCTCTGACCATTGACTTTGGTGTCTTGTGCCCATAGAGGTTGGGAGCCTATTGGCATCTTGGGGGCACTGGGTTGGGAAAGTTTGGGTTAGAGTGTCAGATTAGGACTGTTCAGTGAACTTGGGCCAGTGACTACCTCTTAGTCTAATATACTTCAACAGATTTGTTGAGAGGATGAAACGGGGTAGTGGTTGTGGTGCCCCAATTCCTTGGGAGAAAGGTGGGATATACAATTATAACACAACGATACATACGCATACCTAGGAGGAAGCTCAGCTGAGCGGTCAGGGAAAGGACTCCATGTGTTTATTTATGCATATCTAAAATACTACACCTCACCTTTTCCTATATTGTTCAAGCAATATTCTCATATTGACAAGCAAAGAAGTCAGACAGAATTCCCATTTACCAAATCCACACATTTCTAGTGAAGCACAAATGACTCCAATACACAAAGTTGTTTGTGTAGCATGTTCTTCCACAGATGCTGTCATTTTCCTGTTGCTCGAATGCCTTGCATTGAAGAGAAAAGAAGAAGAAAAAGAAGAAGAGGAGGAGGAGGAGGAGGAGGAGGAGGAGGAGGAGGAGTTTGGATTTGATATCCCGCTTTATCACTACCCGAAGGAGTCTCAAAGCAGCTAACATTCTCCTTTCCCTTCCTCCCCCACAACAAACACTCTGCAAGATGAGTCGGGCTGAGAGACTTCAAAGAAGTATGACTAGCCCAAGGTCACCCAGCAGCTGCATGTGGAGGAGTGGGGACGCGAGCCCGGTTCACCAGATTACGAGTCTACCGCTCTTAACCACTACACCACACTGGCTGAGTTAAGTGTCCATATGCTCTTGCTCTTTGGTTTCAAACACATTATTGTTCATTACTAAGGATGGAAGGATGTGTCAGTTTCTGCTCCCTCAGTTTCTCATCTTTCCCATCTTGAACACAGCTCTCTACATTTCTGCAACAATTTCCAATTATCATCATAATCACCATCATCATTTTTTAAAAAACAAAAACAAACAAAATCCTCATGAAAATCCTTTGGCATTGTAGTTCAAATCACTCCTAATAAATAAATATTTGTCTGTGGCTTCAATAAATGTGCACATTTCCATTAATATATTCATTTTTGCACACTGTCTCCTAATCTATGCATTTTATTAACATTATTTGGAGAACTGCATCCTGTTTTATTATGTTTTTGTATATGCTGAAAGCTGCCCAGAAAAATAATAATAATAATACTACAAGTGCCAGTTTCGAAGGATAGCTACCTTTCAATTCTCATATTGTGTTGGAAGGTGTGGGTTTCATAAGTTTAGTTTTAATTGTGAAATGATCTTAATCTTCAATAAAGGCCATTCAAATTGTAAGCAGATTCCTATTATTATTGTTATTTTACATTTTGTGCGAAAACCATTGGTTTTAATGAGCATTTTGGAAGCCTCCTTTGTGCCTCCCTGTTCATCCATTCCAAGGGTGGCTATACAGGTGATTACCCAGTGTAGCACCTGGAGCTCTTCCACATCATCCTAGGTAAAATATGCAAGCTGGAAGTGCTCTGGCAGAATTCTGCCTGGTCCTCTTCTTTTCGAGACAGGCCCTCAGGCCTTAGCAGCCTTTAATCAGCTGTAACTGGAGTGAAGCTGTCAGCTCTTTGCTTGCACCGTGTCAGCTTTAGTATTACTTAGAGCATTCCTGACAATACAGATTTAACAGGCAACCTGTGGGGTGGCAAAGCATCTTTTTCATAGATGAAACTTTCCAGAGCTATAGCATCAACAGCTATGCCAAGGTTGTCAATGCTTGGCCTGGAAAGATGCTCTGTTGTGTCCAATAGCTGCAAGGCAATGAAAAACTTAAGCAGCATCTAGGGACGGAAGGATCTGTCAATTTTGGTTCTCTCGGCTTCTCATTTTTCCAATCTTAAAGTCAGTTCTCTACATTACCACCATAGCAATTGGCATTTTTTTGAGAAAATAAAATAAAATAATCATGAAAATTCACCAGCGTTTTAGGACAAATTTCTCCCAATAAGTACAATTTTCAATGCAGTTTTGACTAATGTACACCCTTTCCGAGCCATTTCCCCAATATAATGCATTTTTGTTTTAATATATTCCCATTTTTGCACTCTTTCCCATAGTCCCATAGTGATTTTTTGAAACATTGTTTGGCTGGAGAACTGCATTACAAAATTCGGATATGTGCATGCTTCAATTTGCATTTTGTTTTGGAAAGTGTGAATTGGAACAGAGGTAAGTTCTACTGTATTTTATTCTATTTTTATTGTAAGCCACCATGAGTTGGTTTTACCCTTTATTCCCTCATGGGCCAGGTGTAAGAATTGGGTAGAGCAACAGCTGCGACTCTTACCTCTGCCTACATTCCAGCTACGCAAAATTCAGGTTTGTTCCTGCACCCCTCCCTCCAGGCAAGCAAGAGACATGTGTTCAAGGATACCTTCCAACCAGGCAAAAGCACTGGAGGAGGATGTGGAACAGGACTGCTTTGGTGTATATCCTGAGGCGAGGGAAAGTTCTGAGGGCTGGAAAGAGATGCCTAGAGGGCCATACTTGGTATTAGGCATTGAAGTTAGGGTAGCAAAAATGCAGCTTGGAAGCTCAAATCTCTCTCACACACACACGAATGATACTCTTCTTAAGAAATTAAACCAATGTCCAGACTTTAACATTCAAAAATTTCTAATTTCCAAACAACTGTATTTTCCTCTCTTTCCTGAGCTCAGCACTCATCCTTCTGTATCTCAGTTAGGCCATACCTTGCTGCTCCTATGAGAGATTTCCACTTTCACCTTCTCCTGCAGTTTTGCTCTTTCTTCCAAGCAGAGGAGAAGCACGCCAACACTCTATTCAGCTTAGCAGTGTTCACAGTGGATTCTAAAACACAGCCATCTTGCATCACATAAAATGGAGTCTTTCCTTCCCTAGATACCTCCCATGTGACCAACGTTAGCCAATCACATGAGAACTACTAGAGAACTCTCTAGAATTCAGTTACCAACCAATCATATTTAAACACATAATTATGCATACAACCATTTACAATTTCAGTGGATTAAATTACTATTCTCAACATTAGGGGGAGTCTCCACTTGAACAAAGGCCCTTCCATTCACAGAATGACTTTTTGCACCTTAGAATCCAATCTAATATTGCCATTTGGCGTGCTGGGTTAGCCTATGACAAAGACTTCTCTTTGCGGAACACTTATTTAAAAATAAAACACTTTTAGTCAAATCAGTGTATGTTTGATGGGTTGTTTATGAACCAATTAGCTGTGAAAGATAATTTGTCTCCAAGAGCAAGATTCAAAGCCAGGGGACACCAACTGATGGAGAAAAATGGCAGAAGGGAGGTTAATATGTTAACAGACTCAAAGGCAGATATGTCTCGGCCTGTACTCTCAATGAGCAGAGTTCACAGAGCCAGCCTTGATCTGTGCCTTTGACAACAACACAATAACAACAGTGAAGCAAGGCGAGGGTACAGGGCCCTGTTTTGGCAAAAGGTTTTCGTACGCTGCTGTGTGGCTGACCAGATAGAGATTTTCACGCTATTTGAGGCAAGCGGGCTCCCCTCCTGAGACTTATTGTCATTTGCAACTGCAGCGTTTATGCTGAGCTTTGTCCCTCTTTCAGTTGGTGACAATGGGGCAGGCTCCAGGCACCTTGTTTTCCTAGCCCGAGGGAGGAAGTGACAGAAGGCCGGCCTTATTTACCTTCATGGCTTCCCCCATGTAATCTGGTTAATCAGGTGGCTAATCAAGGACACAGAGCATCCCCTCGCACTAGGCATGTACAATGATGACTCATTCATAGTCAATACAATGGAGTGCTTAAGTCATTCCATGCCTTGCCAAAGACATTTTTCTTCTGCTTTGTTTGGTCACTCGAGAGAGTTTCTTGCCCTCCCCTCCCCACCCCTTTCTTCATGCAAGCATATGTTCCCGCTCCACCCCGTTGCAGCTGGACGGGTGGGAGGGAGAGCAGCTCTCCAGTTTTGTGTTGTTTTATTAGAAGCCAATGAATCGATTTAGTGGCAGTGTGATGCGGAGGGTTAAAGCAGTCTCTGCATGTGTGCATACATTAGCACTCTGCTATTTGAAGTCTTAATAGCAAGGTGACCTCAGAGACAACAGCGCTCGTCCTAACTTTCCTCGGCAATCTGGCAAGCGTGAAAGAAAACAAGCCAATGTTTCAGGACTCAAAGAGATGCATAAAGCAGACTTCCTCTCCATGTGTGGGGTGTGTGTGGGGTGTGTGTGTGTGTGTGTGATGCATTGGCGAAACCCTTTAATGTAGAAAATGGATGCTAGTGTCTTAATGTACATCCAGTTCAGACATTCTTAGTGACTTTTCACGGATGTTACAACAGGATAATTGAAATCTGAACAGACTTCAGAAACACAGGGGAAAAAATTACTCCATATATTTTCTACCATAATATCAAGAAAGGAGGTGAAAGGGATTTCTGCGTGCGTATTGGGGAAGCAGGCTTCATACAGCATTAAGAAATGTACAGAGGGGAGAATTTCACAGCAAATGTTGACTCTCAATAGCATTGCGCTGCAGGAGAAACTGCTGAAACAGTGTCCCTATGTGAAAGGCTGGTTGAAAGAAGCCAGTGCTTATGAAACTTTTTACACAATTCAGATAACAATGGTCCATGTGCAGAAACAGGCTATCGTTTACAGGATCCACTCTTGACGAAAGTACAGAATCCCTACAGGAGTCCTGCTACATGAAGAAGAAAAAGACCAAAAAGAGACACACTATCAGGCATGTACTTGCAGAACAGTGTGTGCACTGCCTAGTTTTTCCCCCATGCTCTGTTGGCTTGCCAGCATTAACCCAGCTGAAACGACAGCATCGAAAGCAATTTGTATTGAAGACAAGCAACAACTGGGAGCCAGGACTCATTGGAGTAACAAGGCAGGAAGTTTCATTTCACCCTGACTGTCGCCACCTCCCGGGAAACAAGACCATCTCCCTCCACATTGCCCACCCTCCTTTCCATTAGCACCTTTACAACACATTATCCTTGTCCTAATCCTCTGGCCATTTTAAGGATTGGGGGTCATTAGTGCACTTGCAGGGGTTGATCTTATTGTGCTGGAGGTGTGAATTGATCATCAAAATGACAACTGGTGACAAGCATGCTCTATTGGTTTCCTCGTTTGCTTCTCGATTGCACATTAATAGTTTGGAGGGTGTGATGCACTGCTTTTGTAAAGCCTACGCAATTCAGTTTGGAATCCCCACAACCCTCCTCCCCATTTTGCAGATATGGTACTTCCATGAGAGGCCTTACCTCGATGAAATTTGTGAAATAAAATATAAACAGTGTGAAATAAGGAGCCTGCCAAGACCGCTTTACTGGAGTTTAGTGACCCTCTCTCCCATAGCTGTCAAGTTTTCCCTTTTCTCACGAGGAAGCCTATTCAGCATAAGGGAATTTCCCTTTAAAAAAGGGAGAACTTGGCAGCTATGCTCTCTCCATTCTTTCACTGCACACTTAGGAGGATAGACTTTTGTATTTGGAAAAAGTGGTGGTTGTGGCCTTGTAGGGTAGGCTGATGAGGTTTGCCTCGGGCTATCTTATTTTCTGCCTCAGGACAGAAAATAGATTTGAAACAAATCTCCTGATTCTTAGTCCACTAGTAGTCGGACTCATTTCAACATAGGTAGCATAGAAAGCTCGGTCCTGATTAACTGTCTCCATCACGAGCAAATGCATTGTGGTGTTTCTTCAGCCAAAAGGGCCATTTACTCTAGGGGTTGTGTGCTGGTGGTTGGTTGAGGCAGGAGCAAAAGTGATTGGAAGAATGGACGGACCTCTTACCTTTCCAGTAGGTTGTATCTAGTCACAGAAAAGCCAAGGATTTCTACAAACCCACCCTTCCTTCCACCCACCCATCCAAGCGAGCGAGCAAGCAAAAGGCATTATTAAGGTTCACAAATACATTCCAGCCAGATAAAAGCAACCCAGAAGGAGCAGAGCAGGCCTGGAGAAGGCAGCAGTATGGCCTGGGGACAGTCTCAAGGGCCACACAGAGATGTCCAGAGGAAAACATTCGGCTCCTGAGGCCTAAAACCATTTGCTTATCGTAGCATCTATTATATGCATATTAGCTGCAACTGATTTTTTTTTAAGCATTCTATTACAAGCAGCTTTTTTTGGTGTAGGGAAATTATTATCAAACCCCACCCAACAGGAACATTTCTCACCTTTCCCAACCTGCCGGCTGTTAAAGAAGGTGCATTTCTCACCAGGCAAAGGTGATCAAAGAAAACCGCATAATGCTATGGAGATCAATCTTGATCAAACAATGATAATTAATCTTCATCGTGAGTGACGTTCCCACCCTTCCTGTGGTATCATGAGCCCCCAAACTCAGGTCGCTTGTGTGGGCTCTCTTTCTTTCTCTCTTCTTATTTCAAATGCTGCCTTTGATGAAGTTGACATGGGAATCTCTAATTATTTTAATGGGGCTAATTAGAGAATGATATACATTCATTATTATGGAGAATGCCCAGAGTAGATTGCCTCTCAAAGCTGCATGGCTTGCTACTTTTAGTGTGTAGCATTTTCCCCAAGTAAATGAGATATTTTTTTTCCTCTGGTCCACAAGGAAACTGTACTGCAGCTGAAAGATTTTGTAGCTAAATTGGAATCACCCTTTCAGCAGAAAGTAGTCAATGACACTCTTGAATTACTTGGTGTCCTCCTGATTCATACAGTGTATCTCATAACAAGAATTGTATTTAGTAATTATATAATTAGGGCTGTACTGAATGGTCTTCAATTTCATAATCTGCACATTTGAAGGATGCAGAAAAGTATCTACCCTACATCGTGTGTTTTTATATGTTTATTGTCCATTTATTCCTCTTGCTGCTTCTTGACATATTTTTGCTACTTTTTCACCCCACCATATGGCTGCGGAACTGTATTGCAAGATTTGGAGAACTATGAATCTTGAAGGACAACTGAGTTTATGTTTCCGTATTGCTCAGGAAGTGAGAATTAAGCAGCTTCACCTTCGAATGCTAAGAGAATTGCATTTCACCTCCAACCATAATTGCAACCTGTTTCTGAACCAAATGTGGAACTTTTATGACACTTGTTCATTCCCAAACTTCAGAACTCAAGATCAGATCAAAGGCTCATCTAGCCCAGCATCTTAGCCAGTCAAAATAACCAAGTGCCAATGGGATGCCTGCAAGGAGGCCATGAGCACAGCAGCATTCTCCTCACTTGTGTTGTCATATAAATGGGAAGAATTGTGGAGGGGAGAGGTTAGAATTAAGTGGGAGAGAAAAAGAGAACATGAACTCTGAGAACATCTGAGTTTTGTGATTTGGAATCAAGGCATAATACGTTTATTTTGTCTGCGGTGTTCAAATAAAGATTTCTCATTTGTATCATCCAAAAGACACCATGCCAAAGATTCAGACAATTTTGAAACAGAACAAAATGAATTGTCTTCACACACACACACACACACACACACACACACCTGATATTGTATTCAAGAGGGGGGAGCTAAAATAACAAGACAACAGGACTTTTTGAAGGCAGGAAGGAACATTAGAAGCAAAGGTACTAACAGCAATTCTATTATGCGAAAAAAACAAAGCAAAACCTCTTAATGTAGCTACTGTCAAGTGGCATATGAAGAGCACTTCTTGCATGGTTTCAAGGGCACTGTAACTTGCCTGTGCCAAATTGAACAATTTAATGAGAACAGACAGCACAGTTTGTTAAAGAAATAACATTGAATTAAGGGCATTGACTGGGAGATTGGGTGACATCCATCCATTAACTTCTATTAGTATCTCTGGCATTTTAATTGTCCTCCAACTATACATTCAGAAAACCCCGTTCCTCATAGCAAGGTATTGATAGGAGAAAGGTACCCTGATCCTGTGCTTCATGCTTAGGAGCTAAATGGCAATTCTTCATGTTCAGTCTTTCCTGCCCGCTTCAGTGAAATGTATGGCTCTGCTATGCATTATTGCTTCTGTCATTGAAAATAACAGGGAACCCTACTCACTTTGGAGATCCATGTGCCTATCAGATCACTGGCAGAGTTCTGGATCAGATCCACTTGGCTGTCCTAAATGTGTCTGGCAAGTTGTTGCTGCTTACTTAACAAAGTCAAACATACTTGGAATGCCTACAGCTTCTTATTCAAGCTCAACAGAAGGAAACCTAGGAAGTCTTATAGCTCAATATTGTCATGTTGGCTACCGTGGCTCTCCAGAGTTTCAGGCAAGGTAGTTTTTCTAACTCTACCTTACCTGGAGGTGCTGAATATTGAGGCCAGGGCCCTCTGCATGGAGATCAGGTGCTGTAAGCCTAAGCTATGACCCTTCCATATTATTCTTTGGAATTTAAGAAACTGGGGTATGGAATTTGTGGAATAAGATGGAACTGGAATAAAATGGAATGCTGAATAATTGTCCAATTGCTCATATTCATTGAGAGGAGTGAGTTTTCAGAATGAGTACATATTCTCTTTAATTAAAGCAGCACTTTTTAAAATGTAGAAACTCAGCTTGCTTTATAGTGTTTTATTTCAGGGTTTCCAAATTTCAGTTTCCAACTGTTTTTTGGACTACAACTCTCATCGTCCCTAGCTAGCAGGACCAGTGCTTAGGGATGGTGAGAATTGTTGTGCAAAAGCAGCTGGAGACCCAAGTTTAGGAAATCCTAGGAAATCTCACATGCTTATAAAGAAAATCAGATTTTTACCCAATTAAAATAAATATAAAAGTGAGTCCTCTGCTGCCTGCCATAGTGAGGTCGGAGGCAAATTTATGAGCACCTCCAGAACGTGGAAAGGTATGACAATTTGGTGTGAGGATGCATGTTATGCCAGAGTTGGGTTGAGGAGGCAGGACTAGAAACGCCTGTGCTACTGAACTCCTGCAGCCCACTCTCCCCATTTTCGTGGGGCCCCCTCCCTGAGATATGGCACACATAGCAGCTTTAGGGTTGAGTATATATCTTTGCCTGAGCATAGAATTGACTCTAATAATTTCTCTACTCTGTGTAGAGAAAGCTTGTTACTGGAAGCTAAAGGCCACTCTGCCACTACAAATAGACTTCGCTTGGTTGCTACAGGCAGGGTTGGGCAGAGAAAGACAGTGATAGGTAGAGATTTGGTGTGCACATGGAGGTGATGGCAAATTTGAGATTTTTGTTTTTCAGGTCAATGGGATTCAGGGGCGAGGTAGGGTATAGGTTCCTTGTGGGACCTGAAGAAAGGAGTAGATCAGAAAGGCCTCTTACAACACCTCTAAACATGTGGCCTCTGAGGTACTGATCAATTTTCTCAGATGCAGGAGCCTGGATGGCTTACCCTACTTAGAAGCTAGTTATGTTGGGAGTAAAAAAATTCCAGCCCACTTGTGTTTAGTTGAGATCCTTTTATAAATAGCTAATAAATTATTAGTTCACTCAAACAGTTGTGTCTCAATTCATTCTCTGGGGTGTGCCCACAAATTGATCATAGTGACCACATGTTTCTTTGACAGAAAACCTTGGAGATTTTTTTCTTTTCTTTTTTGGACTGAAATGGTTAACAGGACTGACATCTTCTCGTTTTGTCGGTTTCAGTTAGAGACCTCTTATTTTTAAGCCTCTTCAAAGTGATATTTGCTTTCTTCCCTTTGACAAGCTGTGTTCTCACTTCATATAATCCAAAAGGGCTGTGATCTTTTCTCAGACAAAATGACAACTGAAGTCTTGTCTATACAGATTACATTAAGGAGATCACACAGTATTGGAACATTCCAGGATCATCAAGAAAAGTGATAACAGTTATTTAAGATAAATGTAGTCACTGATTCCTATTTTCCTGCCACCAAAGTCATTACAACTATTCAAATAGAAGATTAAAGAAAGCAATGGCCCAAAGCTCTGAAATGTCTTAGGAAAAAAACAAACTGTAAAGGGAGCATCTGCCTCATTGGATATGTAAAAAGAAAGTGAATAATTTAAGTACTGGTTCGAAAGAGAGGACATTCAGAAAAAAGAGGGAGAAAGAGTCCATCAGATCAAATAGCATAAAGAAGTAATTGATAGGGCTGGGCAGAGGCACAACCCCTGCTGATTCACCCTGGCGTCCTGATAAGAGGGCCCTGGATTGGGGAGACCACATTCTGGAGTTGTAGCATCAGGCAAGACTGGACAGGACTTCCTACCTTCTCCCAGAAAGATGCAGCCGGTTAGGTGGGTCCCTTCCAACCTTTTTGTGGTTTTGTGCCTGATGCCTGCCTCTCCTCTAGCCATCCAACCTGCCCTCCAGTGATCTAGGGCAGGCATCCCCAAACTGTGGGCCCCCAGATGTTTTGGCCCACAACTCCCATGATCCCTAGCTAACAGGACCAGTGGCCAGGGAAGATGGGAATTGTAGTCCAAAACATCTGGAGGGCCGAAGTTTGGCGGTGCCTGATCTAGGGCTTCCCCCCCCTCCAACTTGAATGATGTCTAGACCTCCCCCCCCCTAGGTCCAATTCAGTTCTGGACTTATGACTCAGCTGAGTCTAGTGCACAACCCTAATCAGTAGGCCTGTGCAGCTGCCAATATGGTTTTAATAAATCTATTTCATTTCACATTTCATATTATTTCAATCTTGTTGAGGAAACCAATAAGCTTTGCCTCTCTTCCTTCAAGTCCTCCTCTCTTAACCTACAGCTTCCTTTGTCCACCAATGAAAATAACGATAAGAGTTTCATTCAACATTAAATGATCCAAAACTACCCAGAATAGAGTTTTCTGAGGGGGGAAAACTGTTGAATAATTTCATCTCTCTTCCCTAAAAATATTCAGCAGAGCAGCCTCTCTAGTTTTGCCACCCATAAATGGTGTGGAACATTTTAGAAAGCCATTTCTTGCTCAGCAAAGTATGGTAAGTGTCAGCTTAGATAACAATGTTGAAGATTAAAATGCTTTTGCTAAGCACTCATTTGGGCTTTGCAAAGGGTATCTGACAGTTCAAACCACTTCATGAATGGCTTGGAGCCTTTGCTTCAGCAACCAGTTTGGTTCAGGCCCTGATCTGTAATGGAATACACAGCTCTAACTTAGACGGAGAACAAAAATACTTGGTGTCCCCTGTGAATTAGCTTTAAAAGTATATTTATTTCTAACTAGTGGGCGTTTACCAAATGGTGCTAATGTGTATGGAAATATGCTCATGGTTGGCCCATCTCTTGGGGCCCTCATGTCTGCATTTCATCTGTACTTTTCTTTCAGGCTCCTGATTCCTCCCTCGCTTTCCTTCAGTTCTCTTCAGCTATAGTTCTTCGTTTGTGGCCATGTTAGCAAAATGGACGCCACTTGTTGGAAATGTGTAGGGAAAGAAACATGAGCTGAAGACAGTTGATTGCTTGCATAATGAGGGTTTGTTTTTTTTTGTTGGTGGTGGTCCCAATCCTTTGAAAATGTGTTCATGCTTCCTGATGTTCTGTACTATCACTTAGGGATTAAACCTATAGACAAGAAGCTGGCATAAAGCAAGGTGACATCACTTAAACCAGCATAAAAGTTACACCAGATCTAAATTCCTTTCAACTGGATTTAATAATAATAATAATAATAATTTATTATTTATACCCCGCCCATCTGGCCGGGTTCCCCCAGCCACTCTGGGCGGCTTCCAACAAAACAGAAATTCTAAAATACAGAGATCCATCAAACATTAAAATACAGAAATCCATCAAACATTAAAAGCTTCCCTAAACAGGGCTGCCTTGAGATGCCTTCTAAAGGTCTGGTAATTGTTGTTCTCTTTGACCTCTAGTGGGAGGGCATTCCACAGGGTGGGTGCCACCACCGAGAAGGCCCTCTGCCTGGTTCCCTGTAACTTGGCTTCTCGTAGTGAGGGAACCGCCAGAAGGCCCTCGGCGCTGGACCTCAGTGTCCGGGCAGAACGATGGGGGTGGAGACGCTCCTTCAGGTATACCGGACCGAGGCCGTTTAGGGCTTTAAAGGTCAACACCAACACTTTGAATTGTGCTCGGAAACGTACTGGGAGCCAATGTAGGTCTTTCAGGACCGGTGTTATGTGGTCTCGGCGGCCGCTCCCAGTCACCAGTCTAGCTGCCGCATTCTGGATTAGTTGTAGTTTCCGGGTCACCTTCAAAGGTAGCCCCACGTAGAGCGCATTTACAGCACCCTTTTTGCCAGCTTAATTTACCTGTCCACACCAAGCCCCAGAAATGCCACATTGTCAAGGCTTGGCAGCAACTTTAGAGCTGTGGGCCTTGACTCTGGGACAGTGGAGATATGTCAGCATTATATGAGGCTGAGCCAAGGATGAGGGAATTAAGCTGCCACAGTCCAGCTGCATCAGGAATCTTCTGGCTCAGCCCACTTGTCTCAGAGGCTCTCGCAACAGGAGTGCTCCCTTTGTAGCTGGCACATTATCTCTTAATCTGTTTCTTATATTTATATCCCGCCTTTCCTCCCAAAGGTGCAAGGCAGGAAACATACAATAAAAAGCTGCTGAAAATATGGTTGCGTTGATTATTCTTCCCATACTTCAAGATCTATCCAATATGGCATTCTTTGCCCTTGGTTGGTAGACATGCAAATGGATCTGTGATTAGTTGTGGGTACTTCTGTAGCAAATGCTTATGTTGGAAAGACAATTGCATTTTCAAGGATGGAAGGATCTTTGAATTTTCGTTCTCTCAATTTGTCAATGTTTTTCTCCACGTTTTT